>NW_026608445.1:0-347916 GCF_029499605.1 Hyla sarda
ATTACTGGGGTGACACACTGTAACAAACCTCCTCATCAAGTAATCTCTTTACTACTGGGGTGACACACTGTAACAAACCTCCTAATGTTAATAACTTATTACTGGGGTGACACACTGTAACAAACCTTCTCATCATGCAATCTCCTTACTACTGGGGTGATACACTGTAACAAACCTCCTCCACATGTTATTAACTTACTACTAGGGTGACACACTGTAACAAACCTTCTCCTCATGTATTCTCCTTTCTACTGGGGTGACATACTGTAACAAAACTTCTCCTCATGTAATCTCCTTTCTACTGGGGTGACACACTGTAACAAATCTCCTCATGTTATTAACGTATTACTGGGGTGACACACTGTAACAAAACTTCTCCCCATGTAATCTCGTTTCTACTGGGTTGACCCACTGTAACAAACCCCATCTTCATGTTATTAACTTACTACTGGGGTGACACACAGTAACAAACCTACTCCCGATGTAATCTCCTTACTACTTGGGTGACACACTGTAAAAAACACCCTCCTCATGTAATCTCCTTACTACTGGGGTGATACACTGTAATAAACCTTCTCCTTATGGAATCTCCTTACTACGGGGTGACACACTGTAACAAACCTCATCCTCATGTCATATCCTTACTACCGGGGTGACACACTATAACCAACCTCATCCTCATTTTATTAACTTACTACTGCGGTGACACACTGTAACAAAACCCCTCCTCATGTAATCTCCTTACTACGGGGTGACACACTGTAACAAACCTCTCCTCATGTAATCTTCTTACTACTGGGGTGACACAAAGTAACAAACCCCCTCCTCATGTAATCTCCTTACTACTGGGGTGACACACTGTAACAAACCTCCTTATTTAATCTCCTTACTACTGGGGTGACACAAAGTAACAAACCTCCTGCCCATGTAATCTTATTACTACTAGGGTGACACACTGTAACAAACCTCCTAATGTTAATAACTTATTACTATGGTGAAACACTGTAACAAACCTCATCCTCATTTTATTAACTTACTACTGGGGTGACACACTGTAACAAAACCCCTCCTCATGTAATCTCCTTACTACAGGGTGACACACTGTAACAAACCTCTCCTCATGTAATCTCCTTACTACTGTGGTGACACAAAGTAACAAACCCCCTCCTCATGTAATCTCCTTACTACTGGGGTGACACACTGTAACAAACCTCCTTATTTAATCTCCTTACTACTGGGGTGACACAAAGTAACAAACCTCCTGCCCATGTAATCTTATTACTACTAGGGTGACACACTGTAACAAACCTCCTAATGTTAATAACTTATTACTGGGGTGAAACACTGTAACAAACCTCCTCCACATGTTATTAACTTACTACTGGGGTGAAACACTGTAACAAACCTTCTCCTCGTGCAATCTCCTTTCTACTGGGATGACACACTGTAACAAAACCCCCTCCTCATGTAATCTCCTTACTACGGGGTGACACACTGTAACAAACCTCTCCTCATGTAATCTCCTTACTACTGGGGTGACACAAAGTAACAAACCCCCTCCTCATGTAATCTCCTTACTACTGGGGTGACACACTGTAACAAACCTCCTTATTTAATCTCCTTACTACTGGGGTGACACAAAGTAACAAACCTCCTGCCCATGTAATCTCCTTTCTACTGGAGTGACACACTGTAACAAACCTCATCATGTTATTAACTTATTACTGGGGTGACACACTGTAACAAACCTCCTCATCATGTAATCTCTTTACTACTGGGGGTGACACACTGTAACAAAACTTCCCCTCATGTAATCTCGTTTCTACTGGGGTGACCCACTGAAACAAACCCCATTTTCATGTTATTAACTTACTACTGGGGTGACACACAATAACAAACCTACTCCCCATGTAATCTCCTTACTACTTGGGTGACACACTGTAACAAACCTCCTCCTTATTTTTTTCTCCTAACTACTGGGGTGACACACTGTAACAAACCCCATCCTCATATTATTAACTTACTACTGGGTGACAAACTGTAAAAAAAATACAAAAAAAAAACCTTGTCATGTAATCACCTTACGACTGGGGTGACACACTGTAACAAACCTCCTAATGTTAATAACTTATTACTGGGGTGACACACTGTAACAAACCTTCTTATCATGTAATCTCCTTACTACTGGGGTGACACACTGTAACAACCTCCTCCACATGTTATTAACTTACTACTGGGGTGACACACCGTAACAAACCTTCTCCTCGTTCAATCTCCTTTCTATTGGGATGACACACTGTAACAAAACTTCCCCTCATGTAATCTACTTTCTACTGGGGTGACACACTGTAAAAAACCTCCTCACGTTATTAACTTATTACTGGGGTGACACACTGTAACAAACCTCCTCATCAAGTAATCTCTTTACTACTGGGGTGACACACTGTAACAAAACTTCCCCTCATGTAATCTCGTTTCTACTGGGGTGACCCACTGAAACAAACCCCATCTTCATGTTATTAACTTACTACTAGGGTGACACACAGTAACAAACCTACTCCCATGTAATCTCCTTACTACTTGGGTGACACACTGTAACAAACCTCCTCCTCATTTTTTTTCTCCTAACTACTGGGGTGACACACTGTAACAAACCCCATCCTCATATGATTAACTTACTACTGGGTGACAAACTGTAAAAAAAAAAAAAACCTTGTCATGTAATCACCTTACGACTGGGGTGACACACTGTAACAAACCCCATTCTTATATTATTAACTTACTACTGGGGTGACCCACTGTAACAAACCCAATCTTCATGTTATTAACTTACTACTGGGGTGACACACAGTAACAAACCTACTCCCCATGTAATCTCCTTACTACTTGGGTGACACACTGTAACAAACCTCCTCCTCATTTTTTCTCTTAATTACTGGGGTGACACACTGTAACAAACCTCATCCTCATGTAATCTCCCTTACTACTGGGGTGACACACTGTAACAAACGCCCACCTCATGTAATCTCCTTACTACTGGGGTGACACAAAGTAACAAACCTCCTGCCCATGTAATCTTATTACTACTAGGGTGACACACTGTAACAAACCTCCTCCACATGTTATTAACTTACTACTAGGGTGACACACTGTAACAAACCTTTTCCTCATGTATTCTCCTTTCTACTGGGGTGACATACTGTAACAAAACTTCTCCTCATGTAATCTCCTTTCTACTTGGGTGACACACTGTAACAAACCTCCTCCACATGTTATTAACTTACTACTGGGGTGACACACTGTAACAAACCTTCTTCTCGTGCAATCTCCTTTCTAATGGGATGACACACTGTAACAAAACTTCTCCTCATGTAATCTCCTTTCTACTGGGGTGACACACTGTAACAAAACTTCCCCTCATGTAATCTCGTTTCTACTGGGGTGACCCACTGAAACAAACCCCATTTTCATGTTATTAACTTACTACTGGGGTGACACACAATAACAAACCTACTCCCCATGTAATCTCCTTACTACTTGGGTGACACACTGTAACAAACCTCCTCCTTATTTTTTTCTCCTAACTACTGGGGTGACACACTGTAACAAACCCCATCCTCATATTATTATCTTACTACTGGGTGACAAACTGTAAAAAAAAAAAAAAAACCTTGTCATGTAATCACCTTACGACTGGGGTGGCACACTGTAACAAACCTCCTAATGTTAATAACTTATTACTGGGGTGACACACTGTAACAAACCTTCTCATCATGTAATCTCCTTACTACTGGGGTGACACACTGTAACAAACCTCCTCCACATGTTATTAACTTACTACTGGGGTGACACACTGTAACAAACCTTCTCCTCGTGCAATCTCCTTTCTACTGGGATGACACACTGTAACAAAACTTCCCCTCATGTAATCTACTGGGGTGACACACTGTAACAAACCTCCTCACGTTATTAACTTATTACTGGGGTGACACACTGTAACAAACCTCCTCATCAAGTAATCTCTTTACTACTGGGGTGACACACTGTAACAAAACTTCCCCTCATGTAATCTCGTTTCTACTGGGGTGAACCACTGAAACAAACCCCATCTTCATGTTATTAACTTACTACTGGGGTGACACACAGTAACAAACCTACTCCCCATGTAATCTCCTTACTGTTACGCCGAGCGCTCCGGGTCCCCGCTCCTCCCCGGAGCGCTCGCTTCTCTCTCGCTACCGCAGCGCTCCGGGCAGCTCCACTGACCCGGTGCGCTGCGATACCGTCTCCAGCCGGGATGCGATTCGCGATGCGGGTAGCGCCCGCTCGCGATGCGCATCCCGGCTCCCGTATCTGACTCGCTCTCCGTCTGTCCTGTCCCGGCGCGCGCGCGGCCCCGCTCCCTAGGGCGCGCGCGCGCCGGGTCTCTGCGATTTAAAGGGCCACTGCGCCGCTGATTGGCGCAGTGGTTCCAATTAGTGTGTTCACCTGTGCACTTCCTATTTATACCTCACTTCCCCTTCACTCCCTCGCCGGATCTTGTTGCCATTGTGCCAGTGAAAGCGTTTCCTTGTGTGTTCCTAGCCTGTGTTCCAGACCTCCTGCCGTTGCCCCATACTACGATTCTTGCTGCCTGCCCCGACCTTCTGCTACGTCCGACCTTGCTTCTGTCTACTCCCTTGTACCGCGCCTATCTTCAGCAGTCAGAGAGGTTGAGCCGTTGCTAGTGGATACGACCTGGTCACTACCGCCGCAGCAAGACCATCCCGCTTTGCGGCGGGCTCTGGTGAAAACCAGTAGTGACTTAGAACCGATCCACTAGCACGGTCCACGCCAATCCCTCTCTGGCACAGAGGATCCACTACCTGCCAGCCGGCATCGCGACAGTAGATCCGGCCATGGATCCCGCTGAAGTTCCTCTGCCAGTTGTCGCCGACCTCACCACGGTGGTCGCCCAGCAGTCACAACAGATAGCGCAACAAGGCCAACAGCTGTCTCAACTGACCGTGATGCTACAGCAGCTACTACCACAGCTTCAGCAATCATCTCCTCCGCCAGCTCCTGCACCTCCTCCGCAGCGAGTGGCCGCTTCTGGTCTACGACTATCCTTGCCGGATAAATTTGATGGGGACTCTAAATTCTGCCGTGGCTTTCTTTCCCAATGTTCCCTGCACTTGGAGATGATGTCGGACCAGTTCCCTACTGAAAGGTCTAAGGTGGCTTTTGTAGTCAGCCTTCTGTCTGGAAAAGCTCTGTCATGGGCCACACCGCTCTGGGACCGCAATGACCCCGTCACTGCCTCTATACACTCCTTCTTCTCAGAAATTCGAAGTGTCTTTGAGGAACCTGCCCGAGCCTCTTCTGCTGAGACTGCCCTGTTGAACCTGGTCCAGGGTAATTCTTCCGTTGGCGAGTACGCCGTACAATTCCGTACTCTTGCTTCAGAATTATCCTGGAATAATGAGGCCCTCTGCGCGACCTTTAAAAAAGGCCTATCCAGCAACATTAAAGATGTTCTGGCCGCACGAGAAATCCCTGCTAACCTACATGAACTCATCCATCTTGCCACTCGCATTGACATGCGTTTTTCCGAAAGGCGTCAGGAGCTCCGCCAGGATATGGACTTTGTTCGCACAAGACGTTTTTTCTCCCCGGCTCCTCTCTCCTCTGGTCCCCTGCAATCCGTTTCTGTGCCTCCCGCCGTGGAGGCTATGCAGGTCGACCGGTCTCGCCTGACACCTCAAGAGAGGACACGACGCCGCATGGAGAATCTCTGTCTGTACTGTGCCAGTACCGAACACTTCCTGAAGGATTGTCCTATCCGTCCTCCCCGCCTGGAAAGACGTACGCTGACTCCGCACAAAGGTGAGACAGTCCTTGATGTCTACTCTGCTTCTCCACGTCTTACTGTGCCTGTGCGGATATCTGCCTCTGCCTTCTCCTTCTCTACTATGGCCTTCTTGGATTCCGGATCTGCAGGAAATTTTATTTTGGCCTCTCTCGTCAACAGGTTCAACATCCCAGTGACCAGTCTCGCCAGACCCCTCTACATCAATTGTGTAAACAATGAAAGATTGGATTGTACCATACGTTTCCGCACGGAGCCCCTTCTAATGTGCATCGGACCTCATCACGAGAAGATTGAATTTTTGGTCCTCCCCAATTGCACTTCCGAAATCCTCCTTGGACTACCCTGGCTTCAACTCCATTCCCCAACCCTGGATTGGTCCACTGGGGAGATCAAGAGTTGGGGGCCCTCTTGTTTCAAGAACTGCCTAAAACCGGTTCCCAGTACCCCTTGCCGTGACTCTGTGGTTCCCCCTGTAACCGGTCTCCCTAAGGCCTATATGGACTTTGCGGATGTTTTTTGCAAAAAACAAGCTGAGACTCTACCTCCTCACAGGCCTTATGATTGTCCTATTGACCTCCTCCCGGGCACTACTCCACCCCGGGGCAGAATCTATCCTCTGTCCGCCCCAGAGACTCTTGCTATGTCGGAGTACATCCAGGAAAATTTAAAAAAAGGCTTTATCCGTAAATCCTCCTCTCCTGCCGGAGCCGGATTTTTCTTTGTGTCCAAAAAAGATGGCTCTCTACGCCCTTGCATTGACTACCGCGGTCTTAATAAAATCACGATAAAGAACCGCTACCCTCTACCCCTCATCTCTGAACTCTTTGATCGCCTCCAAGGTGCCCACATCTTTACCAAACTGGACTTAAGAGGTGCTTATAATCTCATCCGCATCAGAGAGGGGGATGAATGGAAAACGGCATTTAACACTAGAGATGGACACTTTGAGTATCTGGTCATGCCCTTTGGCCTGTGCAACGCCCCTGCCGTCTTCCAAGACTTTGTTAATGAAATTTTTCGTGATCTCTTATACTCCTGTGTTGTTGTATATCTGGACGATATCCTGATTTTTTCTGCCAATCTAGAAGAACACCGCCAGCATGTCCGTATGGTTCTTCAGAGACTTCGTGACAATCAACTTTATGCCAAGATAGAGAAATGTCTGTTTGAATGCCAATCTCTTCCTTTCCTAGGATACTTGGTCTCTGGCCAGGGACTACAAATGGATCCAGACAAACTCTCTGCCGTCTTAGATTGGCCACGCCCCTCCGGACTCCGTGCTATCCAACGTTTTTTGGGGTTCGCCAATTATTACAGGCAATTTATTCCACATTTTTCTACCGTTGTGGCCCCTATCGTGGCTTTAACCAAAAAAAATGCCAATCCCAAGTCTTGGCCTCCTCAAGCGGAAGACGCCTTTAAACGGCTCAAGTCTGCCTTTTCTTCGGCTCCCGTGCTCTCCAGACCTGACCCATCTAAACCCTTCCTATTGGAGGTTGATGCCTCCTCTGTAGGAGCTGGAGCGGTCCTTCTACAAAAAAATTCTTCCGGGCATGCTGTTACTTGTGTTTTTTTTTCTAGGACCTTCTCTCCGGCGGAGAGGAACTACTCCATCGGGGATCGAGAGCTTCTAGCCATTAAATTAGCACTTGAGGAATGGAGGCATCTGCTGGAGGGATCAAGATTTCCTGTTATTATTTACACCGATCACAAGAACCTCTCCTATCTCCAGTCTGCCCAACGGCTGAATCCTCGCCAGGCCAGGTGGTCTCTGTTCTTTGCCCGATTTAATTTTGAAATTCACTTTCGGCCTGCCGATAAGAACATTAGGGCCGATGCTCTCTCTCGTTCCTCGGATGCCTCGGAAGTCGAACTCTCTCCGCAACACATCATTCCTCCTGACTGCCTGATCTCCACTTCTCCAGCCTCCATCAGGCAAACTCCTCCAGGAAAGACCTTCGTCTCTCCACGCCAACGCCTCGGAATCCTCAAATGGGGTCACTCCTCCCATCTCGCAGGTCATACAGGCATCAAGAAATCTGTGCAACTCATCTCTCGCTTCTATTGGTGGCCGACTCTGGAGACGGATGTCGTGGACTTTGTGCGAGCCTGCACTGTCTGTGCTCGGGATAAGACTCCTCGCCAGAAGCCCGCTGGTTTTCTTCATCCTCTGCCTGTCCCCGAACAGCCTTGGTCTCTGATTGGTATGGATTTTATTACTGACCTACCCCCATCCCGTGGCAACACTGTTGTTTGGGTGGTCGTTGATCGATGGCACATTTCATCCCTCTTCCTGGTCTTCCTTCAGCGCCTCAGTTGGCTAAACAATTTTTTGTACACATTTTTCGTCTTCACGGGTTGCCCACACAAATAGTCTCGGATAGAGGCGTCCAATTCGTGTCAAAATTCTGGAGGGCTCTCTGTAAACAACTCAAGATTAACCCCTTAAGGACCGGAGGTTTTTCCGTTTTTGCATTTTCGTTTTTTGCTCCTTGCCTTTAAAAAATCATAACTCTTTCAAATTTACACCTAAAAATCCATATGATGGCTTATTTTTTGCGCCACCAATTCTACTTTGTAATGACGTCAGTCATTTTGCCCAAAAATCTATGGTGAAGCGGGAAAAAAAATCATTGTGCGACAAAATTGAAAAAAAAACGCTGTTTTGTAACTTTTGGGGGCTTCCGTTTCTACGTAGTACATTTTTCGGTAAAAATGACACCTGATATGTATTCTGTAGGTCCATACGATTAAAATGATACCCTACTTATATAGGTTTGATTTTGTCGGACTTCTGTAAAAAATCATAACTACATGCAGGAAAATTAATACGTTTAAAATTGTCATCTTCTGACCCCTATAACTTTTTTATTTTTCCGTGTATGGGGCGGTATGAGGGCTCATTTTTTGCGCCGTGATCTGAAGTTTTTAACGGTACCATTTTTGCATTGATAGGACTTATTGATCACTTTTTATTCATTTTTAAA
The DNA here is from genome assembly GCF_029499605.1 of Hyla sarda. Taxonomy (NCBI): domain Eukaryota; kingdom Metazoa; phylum Chordata; class Amphibia; order Anura; family Hylidae; genus Hyla; species Hyla sarda. The sequence continues at coordinate 8,839 of NW_026608445.1, forward strand.
TGATATAAAAAGTGACCAAAAATTCACTATTTTGGACTTTGGAATTTTTTTGCGCGCACGCCATTGACCGAGCGGTTTAATTAATGATATATTTTTATAATTCGGACATTTCCGCACGCGGTGATACCACATATGTTTATTTTAATTTTTATTTACACTGTGTTTTTTTTTTTATTGGAAAAGGGGGGTGATTCAAACTTTTAATAGGGGAGGAGTTAAATGATCTTTATTCACTTTTTTTTTTCACTTTTTTTGTGCAGTGTTATAGGTCCCATAGGGACCTATAACACTGCACACACTGATCTTCTATGTTGATCACTGGTTTCTCATAAGAAACCAGTGATCAGCGATTCTGCCGGATGACTGCTCATGCCTGGATCTCAGGCACTGAGCAGTCATTCGGCGATCGGACAGCGAGGAGGCAGGAAGGGGCCCTCCCGCTGTCCTGTCAGCTGTTCGGGATGCCGCGATTAGCCGCGGCTATCCCGAACAGCCCGACTGAGCTAGCCGGGAACTTTCACTTTCACTTTTAGCCGCGCGGCTCAGCTTTGAGCGCGCGGCTAAAGGGTTAATAGCGCGCGGCGCCGCGATCGGCGCTGCGCGCTATTAGAGGCGGGTCCCGGCTTCACTATGACGCCGGGCCCGCCATGATATGACGCGGGGTTACTGTGTAACCCCGCGTTATATCAGAAGAGCAGGACCAAGGACGTACCGGTACGTCCTTGGTCCTTAAGGGGTTAAATTAAACTTTTCTTCTGCATATCATCCTCAATCCAATGGACAAGTAGAAAGAATTAACCAGGTCTTGGGTGATTATTTACGACATTTTGTTTCCTCCCCCCATTTTTGCTCCCGGAGACAAGGTATGGCTCTCCGCTAAATATGTCCGCTTTCGTGTCCCCAGTTACAAACTGGGTCCACGCTATCTTGGTCCCTTCAAAGTCTTGTGCCAAATTAATCCTGTCTCTTACAAACTTCTTCTTCCCCCTTCTCTCCGTATTCCTAATGCCTTTCATGTCTCTCTTCTTAAACCACTCATCATCAACCGTTTCTCTCCCAAATTAGTTTCTCCCACTCCTGTCTCCGGTTCTTCTGACGTCTTCTCAGTGAAAGAGATACTGGCCTCCAAGACGGTCAGAGGAAAAAAGTTCTTTTTGGTGGATTGGGAGGGCTGTGGACCTGAAGAGAGATCCTGGGAACCTGAGGACAACATCCTAGACAAAAGTCTGCTCCTCAGGTTCTCAGGCTCTAAGAAGAGGGGGAGACCCAAGGGGGGGGGTACTGTTACGCCGAGCGCTCCGGGTCCCCGCTCCTCCCCGGAGCGCTCGCTTCTCTCTCGCTACCGCAGCGCTCCGGGCAGCTCCACTGACCCGGTGCGCTGCGATACCGTCTCCAGCCGGGATGCGATTCGCGATGCGGGTAGCGCCCGCTCGCGATGCGCATCCCGGCTCCCGTATCTGACTCGCTCTCCGTCTGTCCTGTCCCGGCGCGCGCGGCCCCGCTCCCTAGGGCGCGCGCGCGCCGGGTCTCTGCGATTTAAAGGGCCACTGCGCCGCTGATTGGCGCAGTGGTTCCAATTAGTGTGTTCACCTGTGCACTCCCTATTTATACCTCACTTCCCCTTCACTCCCTCGCCGGATCTTGTTGCCATTGTGCCAGTGAAAGCGTTTCCTTGTGTGTTCCTAGCCTGTGTTCCAGACCTCCTGCCGTTGCCCCTGACTACGATTCTTGCTGCCTGCCCCGACCTTCTGCTACGTCCGACCTTGCTTCTGTCTACTCCCTTGTACCGCGCCTATCTTCAGCAGTCAGAGAGGTTGAGCCGTTGCTAGTGGATACGACCTGGTCACTACCGCCGCAGCAAGACCATCCCGCTTTGCGGCGGGCTCTGGTGAAAACCAGTAGTGACTTAGAACCGATCCACTAGCACGGTCCACGCCAATCCCTCTCTGGCACAGAGGATCCACTACCTGCCAGCCGGCATCGTGACACTTACTACTTGGGTGACACACTGTAACAAACCTCCTCCTCATTTTTTTTCTCCTAACTACTGGGGTGACACACTGTAACAAACCCCATCCTCATATTATTAACTTACTACTGGGTGACAAACTGTAAAAAAAAAAACCTTGTCATGTAATCACCTTACGACTGGGGTGACACACTGTAACAAACCCCATTCTTATATTTTTAACTTACTACTGGGGTGACCCACTGTAACAAACCCAATCTTCATGTTATTAACTTACTACTGGGGTGACACACAGGAACAAACCTACTCCCCATGTAATCTCCTTACTACTTGGGTGACACACTGTAACAAACCTCCTCCTCATTTTTTCTCCTAACTACTGGGGTGACACACTGTAACAAACCTCATCCTCATGTAATCTCCCTTACTACTGGGGTGACACACTGTAACAAACGCCCTCCTCATGTAATCACCTTATTACTGGGGTGACAAACTGTAACAAACCTCCTTATTTAATCTCCTTACTACTGGGGTGACACAAAGTAACAAACCTCCTGCCCATGTAATCTTATTACTACTAGGGTGACACACTGTAACAAACCTCCTCCACATGTAATCTTATTACTACTGGGGTGATACACTGTAACAAACCTCCTTCACATGTTATTAACTTACTACTAGGGTGACACACTGTAACAAACCTTTTCCTCATGTATTCTCCTTTCTACTGGGGTGACATACTGTAACAAAACTTTTCCTCATGTAATCTCCTTTCTACTTGGGTGACACACTGTAAAAAACCTCCTCATGTTATTAACGTATTACTGGGGTGACACACTGTAACAAAACTTCTCCTCATGTAATCTCGTTTCCACTGGGTTGACCCACTGTAACAAACCCCATCTTCATGGAATTAACTTACCACTGGGGTGACACACAGTAACAAACCTACTCCCCATGTAATCTCCTTTCTACTGGGATGACACACTGTAACAAAACCCCTCCTCATGTAAACTCCTTACTACGGGGTGACACACTGTAACAAACCTCTCCTCATGTAATCTCCTTACTACTGGGGTGACACAAAGTAACAAACCCCCTCCTCATGTAATCTCCTTACTACTGGGGTGACACACTGTAAAAAACCTCCTTATTTAATCTCCTTACTACTGGGGTGACACAAAGTAACAAACCTCCTGCCCATGTAATCTTATTACTACTAGGGTGACACACTGTAACAAACCTCCTAATGTTAATAACTTATTACTGGGGTGAAACACTGTAACAAACCTCCTCCACATGTTATTAACTTACTACTGGGGTGAAACACTGTAACAAACCTTCTCCTCGTGCAATCTCCTTTCTATTGGGATGACACACTGTAACAAAACCCCCTCCTCATGTAATCTCCTTACTACGGGGTGACACACTGTAACAAACCTCTCCTCATGTAATCTCCTTACTACTGGTGTGACACAAAGTAACAAACCCCCTCCTCATGTAATCTCCTTACTACTGGGGTGACACACTGTAACAAACCTCCTTATTTAATCTCCTTACTACTGGGGTGACACAAAGTAACAAACCTCCTGCCCATGTAATCTCGTTTCTACTGGAGTGACACACTGTAACAAACCTCATCATGTTATTAACTTATTACTGGGGTGACACACTGTAACAAACCTCCTCATCATGTAATCTCTTTACTACTGGGGTGACACACTGTAACAAAACTTCCCCTCATGTAATCTCGTTTCTACTGGGGTGACCCACTGAAACAAACCACATTTTCATGTTATTAACTTACTACTGGGGTGACACACAATAACAAACCTACTCCCCATGTAATCTCCTTACTACTTGGGTGACACACTGTAACAAACCTCCTCCTTAATTTTTTTCTCCTAACTACTGGGGTGACACACTGTAACAAACCCCATCCTCATATTATTAACTTACTACTGGGTGACAAACTGTAAAAAAAAAAAAAAAACCTTGTCATGTAATCACCTTACGACTGGGGTGACACACTGTAACAAACCTCCTAATGTTAATAATTTATTACTGGGGTGACACACTGTAACAAACCTTCTCATCATGTAATCTCCTTTCTACTGGGTTGACACACTGTAACAAACCTCCTCCACATGTTATTAACTTACTACTGGGTTGACACACTGTAACAAACTTTCTCCTCGTGCAATCTCCTTTCTAATGGGATGACACACTGTAACAAAACTTCTCCTCATGTAATCTCCTTTCTACTGGGGTGACACACTGTAACTAACCTCCTCACGTTATTAACTTATTACTGGGGTGACACACTGTAACATACCTCCTCATCAAGTAATCTCTTTACTACTGGGGTGACACACTGTAACAAAACTTCCCCTCATGTAATCTCATTTCTACTGGGGTGACCCACTAAAACAAACCCCATCTTCATGTTATTAACTTACTACTGGGGTTACACACAGTAACAAACCTACTCCCCATGTAATCTCCTTACTACTTGCGTGACACACTGTAACAAACCTCCTCCTCATTTTTTTTCTCCTAACTACTGGGGTGACACACTGTAACAAACCCCATCCTCATATTATTAACTTACTACTGGGTGACAAACTGTAAAAAAAAAAAAAACCTTGTCATGTAATCACCTTACGACTGGGGTGACACACTGTAACAAACCCCATTCTTATATTATTAACTTACTACTGGGGTGACCCACTGTAACAAACCCAATCTTCATGTTATTAACTTACTACTGGGGTGACACACAGTAACAAACCTACTCCCCATGTAATCTCCTTACTACTTGGGTGACACACTCTAACAAACCTCCTCCTCATGTAATCTCCTTACTACTGGGGTGACACAAAGTAACAAACCCCCTCCTCATGTAATCTCCTTACAACTGGGGTGACACACTGTAACAAACCTCCTTATTTAATCTCCTTACTACTGGGGTGACACAAAGTAACAAACCTCCTGCCCATGTAATCTCCTTTCTACTGGAGTGACACACTGTAACAAACCTCATCATGTTATTAACTTATTACTGGGGTGACACACTGTAACAAACCTCCTCATCATGTAATCTTTTTACTACTGGGGTGACACACTGTAACAAAACTTCCCCTCATGTAATCTCGTTTCTACTGGGATGACCCACTGAAACAAACCCCATTTTCATGTTATTAACTTACTACTGGGGTGACACACAATAACAAACCTACTCCCCATGTAATCTCCTTACTACTTGGGTGACACACTGTAACAAACCTCCTCCTTATTTTTTTCTCCTAACTACTGGGTTGACACACTGTAACAAACCCCATCCTCATATTATAAACTTACTACTGGGTGACAAACTGTAAAAAAAAAAAAAAAAAACCTTGTCATGTAATCACCTTACGACTGGGGTGGCAAACTGTAACAAACCTCCTAATGTTAATAACTTATTACTGGGGTGACACACTGTAACAAACCTTCTCATCATGTAATCTCCTTACTACTGGGGTGACACACTGTAACAAACCTCCTCCACATGTTATTAACTTACTACTGGGGTGACACACTGTAACAAACCTTCTCCTCGTGCAATCTCCTTTCTACTGGGATGACACACTGTAACAAAACTTCCCCTCATGTAATCTACTTTCTACTGGGGTGACACACTGTAACAAACCTCCTCACGTTATTAATTTATTACTGGGGTGACACACTGTAACAAACCTCCTCATCAAGTAATCTCTTTACTACTGGGGTGACACACTGTAACAAACCTCCTAATGTTAATAACTTATTACTGGGGTGACACACTGTAACAAACCTTCTCATCATGCAATCTCCTTACTACTGGGGTGATACACTGTAACAAACCTCCTCCACATGTTATTAACTTACTACTAGGGTGACACACTGTAACAAACCTTCTCCTCATGTATTCTCCTTTCTACTGGGGTGACATACTGTAACAAAACTTCTCCTCATGTAATCTCCTTTCTACTGGGGTGACACACTGTAACAAATCTCCTCATGTTATTAACGTATTACTGGGGTGACACACTGTAACAAAACTTCTCCCCATGTAATCTCGTTTCTACTGGGTTGACCCACTGTAACAAACCCCATCTTCATGTTATTAACTTACTACTGGGGTGACACACAGTAACAAACCTACTCCCGATGTAATCTCCTTACTACTTGGGTGACACACTGTAAAAAACACCCTCCTCATGTAATCTCCTTACTACTGGGGTGATACACTGTAATAAACCTTCTCCTTATGGAATCTCCTTACTACGGGGTGACACACTGTAACAAACCTCATCCTCATGTCATATCCTTACTACCGGGGTGACACACTATAACCAACCTCATCCTCATTTTATTAACTTACTACTGCGGTGACACACTGTAACAAAACCCCTCCTCATGTAATCTCCTTACTACGGGGTGACACACTGTAACAAACCTCTCCTCATGTAATCTTCTTACTACTGGGGTGACACAAAGTAACAAACCCCCTCCTCATGTAATCTCCTTACTACTGGGGTGACACACTGTAACAAACCTCCTTATTTAATCTCCTTACTACTGGGGTGACACAAAGTAACAAACCTCCTGCCCATGTAATCTTATTACTACTAGGGTGACACACTGTAACAAACCTCCTAATGTTAATAACTTATTACTATGGTGAAACACTGTAACAAACCTCATCCTCATTTTATTAACTTACTACTGGGGTGACACACTGTAACAAAACCCCTCCTCATGTAATCTCCTTACTACAGGGTGACACACTGTAACAAACCTCTCCTCATGTAATCTCCTTACTACTGTGGTGACACAAAGTAACAAACCCCCTCCTCATGTAATCTCCTTACTACTGGGGTGACACACTGTAACAAACCTCCTTATTTAATCTCCTTACTACTGGGGTGACACAAAGTAACAAACCTCCTGCCCATGTAATCTTATTACTACTAGGGTGACACACTGTAACAAACCTCCTAATGTTAATAACTTATTACTGGGGTGAAACACTGTAACAAACCTCCTCCACATGTTATTAACTTACTACTGGGGTGAAACACTGTAACAAACCTTCTCCTCGTGCAATCTCCTTTCTACTGGGATGACACACTGTAACAAAACCCCCTCCTCATGTAATCTCCTTACTACGGGGTGACACACTGTAACAAACCTCTCCTCATGTAATCTCCTTACTACTGGGGTGACACAAAGTAACAAACCCCCTCCTCATGTAATCTCCTTACTACTGGGGTGACACACTGTAACAAACCTCCTTATTTAATCTCCTTACTACTGGGGTGACACAAAGTAACAAACCTCCTGCCCATGTAATCTCCTTTCTACTGGAGTGACACACTGTAACAAACCTCATCATGTTATTAACTTATTACTGGGGTGACACACTGTAACAAACCTCCTCATCATGTAATCTCTTTACTACTGGGGTGACACACTGTAACAAAACTTCCCCTCATGTAATCTCGTTTCTACTGGGGTGACCCACTGAAACAAACCCCATTTTCATGTTATTAACTTACTACTGGGGTGACACACAATAACAAACCTACTCCCCATGTAATCTCCTTACTACTTGGGTGACACACTGTAACAAACCTCCTCCTTATTTTTTTCTCCTAACTACTGGGGTGACACACTGTAACAAACCCCATCCTCATATTATTAACTTACTACTGGGTGACAAACTGTAAAAAAAATACAAAAAAAAAACCTTGTCATGTAATCACCTTACGACTGGGGTGACACACTGTAACAAACCTCCTAATGTTAATAACTTATTACTGGGGTGACACACTGTAACAAACCTTCTTATCATGTAATCTCCTTACTACTGGGGTGACACACTGTAACAACCTCCTCCACATGTTATTAACTTACTACTGGGGTGACACACCGTAACAAACCTTCTCCTCGTTCAATCTCCTTTCTATTGGGATGACACACTGTAACAAAACTTCCCCTCATGTAATCTACTTTCTACTGGGGTGACACACTGTAAAAAACCTCCTCACGTTATTAACTTATTACTGGGGTGACACACTGTAACAAACCTCCTCATCAAGTAATCTCTTTACTACTGGGGTGACACACTGTAACAAAACTTCCCCTCATGTAATCTCGTTTCTACTGGGGTGACCCACTGTAACAAACCCAATCTTCATGTTATTAACTTACTGCTGGGGTGACACACAGTAACAAACCTACTCCCCATGTAATCTCCTTATTACTTGGGTGACACACTGTAACAAACCTCATCCTCATTTTTTCTCCTAACTACTGGGGTGACACAGTGTAACAAACCTCATCCTCATGTAATCTCCCTTACTACTGGGGTGACACACTGTAACAAACGCCCTCCTCATGTAATCACCTTACTACTGGGGTGACACACTGTAACAAACCTCCTTATTTAATCTCCTTACTACTGGGGTGACACAAAGTAACAAACCTCCTGCCCATGTAATCTTATTACTACTAGGGTGACACACTGTAACAAACCTCCTAATGTTAATAACTTATTACTGGGGTGAAACACTGTAACAAACCTCCTCCACATGTTATTAACTTACTACTGGGGTGAAACACTGTAACAAACCTCCTCGTGCAATCTCCTTTCTACTGGGATGACACACTGTAACAAAACCCCCTCCTCATGTAATCTCCTTACTACGGGGTGACACACTGTAACAAACCTCTCCTCATGTAATCTCCTTACTACTGGGGTGACACAAAGTAACAAACCCCCTCCTCATGTAATCTCCTTACTACTGGGGTGACACACTGTAACAAAACTTCTCCTCATTATGTAATCTCCTTTCTACTGAGGTGACACACTGTAACAAATCTCCTCATGTTATTAACTTATTACTGGGGTGACTCACAGTAACAAACCTTCTCATTATGTAATAACCTTACTACTGGGGTGACACACTGTAACAAACCCCCTACTCATGTAATCTCCTTACTATTGGGGTGACACACTGTAACAAAACTTCTCATGTTATTAACTTATTACTGGGGTGACTCACTGTAACAAACCTTCTCATCATGTAATCAGCTTACTACTGGGGTAACACACTGTAACAAACCTCCTCCTCCTCATGTAATCTCCTACTACTGGGGTGACACACTGTAACAAACCTTCTCCCCGTGTAATCTCCTTACTACTAGGGTGACACACTGTAACAAACCTCCTCCTTATGTAATCTCCTTACTACTGGGTTGACACTCTGTAACAAATCTCCTCTTCATGATTTTTCTCCTAATTACTGGGGTGACACACACACTGTAACAAACCTTCTCCTCATGGATCTTCCTTACAACTGGGGTGACACAATGTAACAAATCTCATCATGTAATACCCGAAATAAAAAATGTCAAATTCCTGGTTATAGGCCAAGGGGAGGTGTAGGTCCATGTGCCCAGGAAGGTCAACCTTACCTGGGCAAGTCCTCCTGAAGTGTCCCCTGACTGACTTCCATGCCTAACAATAATTGAAAAACTGAGAACCAGTATGAGATCGGATTTGAAAGCTGAATCCAGCTCACAGTTCCACGAGCTGGGCATGTCCGAGTGGTATGCGTTCATAAAACTGTATCGCAGCATCGCAAGTAGGTACCTTTGAACGGCCACCTGCCTCAGAATAGCAGGAGAGCACGCCGTCCGGCTGCTTTCTCAGGGTACGCCAGGGCCGAGCGCGGGCTCCCCTGGGGTCGAACCCCTGGTTTCTCCCTTGATATTTTCCAAGGGGATTGGGATGGTTCACGTACCCGAACCGGGGCAGGGCTGTCCCCGGGTGAAACCTCTGGAAGGGTCCCCTGAAAGGCTTCAATGCCTGTTGTCTCTGGTTCTCTGCATGTCAAAAGTCGCTATAAGGGGTGGGAGGCACGGGTCCCTGTACACAGGCAGGGCGTGCCGTCCTTGGGCACAGGATCGGTGACGCGGACCCCCTGGCGACGGGGAGCAGAAGCGTGGGGCGAGTCGGCAAACATTGGTGGGCGGTCCACCAAGGCACCCCGGCCCTCCGGAGGCGAAATTAAAAATTCCAGGTTGTCGGCCAGGGGCAGATGCGAGTCCAAATGCACAGGAGGGTCAACAGAACACGGGCAAGGCCTCTGGAAGGGTCTTCCATGCCTGTAGAATTTTGACACACAGAGAACCAGAGAAGGCTATATGGGCGGGAGGCGCCAATCCCTGTACCCAGGGACCCCAGGGTTGCGGGGAGCAGAAGCATCAGGCGAGTAAGAATACATAGGTGGGCGGTCCGCCAAGGAGGTTCGTCCCCAGGGGAGCCCGTACTCGGCCACTCTCTCAGGGTACGCCAGGGACAAGCGCGGGCTCCCCTGGGGACGAACCTTCCGGTTTCTCCCTTTGTATTTTCCAGGGGGATTGGGCTGGTTCATGTACCCAGCCCAGGGCTTGGTGGTCCCCGGGCGAAACCTCCGGAACGGTCCGGTGACAGGCTTCCATGCCTGAAGACCTTTGACACGCAGAGAACCAGAGAGGCTATAAGTGAGGGAGGCGCGGGTCCCTGTACCCAGACAGGGCGTGCCGTCCATGGGCACAGGATCAGTGATGCGGACCCCCCAGTGTCAGGGAGCAGAAGCGTCGGACGAGTCGGCAAACATCGGCGGGCGGTCTGCCGAGGAGGTTCATCCCCAGGGGAGCCCGTACTCAGCCGCTCTCTCAGGTTACGCCACGGCCGAGCCCGGGTTCTCCTGTTGACGAACCTTCAGGTTTCTCCCTTGGTATTTTACAGGGGGAAAGGGCTGGTTCATGTACCCCACCCAGGGCAGGGCGGGCGAAGCCTTTGAAACAGTCTCCTGACAGGCTTCCATGCCTGTAGACCGTTGACATGTAGAGAACCAGAAATGGCTATAAGGGCGGGAGGCGCAGGTCCCTGTACCCAGACAGGGCACGCCATCCTTGTCACAGGATCGGTGATGCAGACCCCCCAGCGTCGGGGAGCAGAACCGTCGGGCGAGTCGGCAAACGTTGGCGGGCGGTCCGCCGAGGAGGTTCATCCCCACGGGAGCCCGTACTCAGCTGTTCTCTCAGGGTATGCGAGGGCCGAGCGTGGGCTAACCTGGGGACGAACCTTCCGGTTTCTCCCTTGGTATTTTCCAGGGGGATTGGGCTGGTTCATGTACCCAGCCCAGGGCTGGGTGGTCCCCGGGCGAAACCTCCGGAACGGTCCCCTGGCAGGCTTCCATGCCTGAAGACCTTTGACACGCAGAGAACCAGAGAGGCCATAAGGGAGGGAGGCGCGGGTCCCTGTACCCAGACAGGGCGTGCCGTCCATGGGCACAGGATCAGTGATGCGGACCCCCCAGCGTCAGGGAGCAGAAGCATTGGGCGAGTCGGCAAACATCGGCGGGCGGTCCGCCGAGAAAATTCATCCACAGGGGAGCCCGTACTCAGCTGCTCTCTCAGGTTACGTACGCCAGGGCCGAGCGCGGGGTCCCCTGGGGAAGAACCTTGAGGTTTCTCCCTTGGTATTTTACAGGGGAAAGGGCTGGTTCATGTACCCGACCAGGGGCTGGGCGGTCCCCGGGTGAAGCCTCTGAAACAGTCCCCTGACAGGCTTCCATGCCTGTAGACCTTTGACACGTAGAGAACCAGAGATGGCAATAAGGGCGGGAGGCGCAGGTCCCTGTACCCAGACAGGGCGCGCCATCCTTGGGCACAGGATCGGTGATGCAGACCCCCCAGCGTCCGGGAGCAGAACCGTCGGGCGGGGGTGACACAATGTAACAAATCTCATCATGTAATACCCGAAATAAAAAATGTCAAATTCCTGGTTATAGGCCAAGGGGAGGTGTAGGTCCATGTGCCCAGGAAGGTCAACCTTACCTGGGCAAGTCCTCCTGAAGGGTCCCCTGACTGACTTCCATGCCTAACAATAATTGAAAAACTGAGAACCAGTATGAGATCGGATTTGAAAGCTGAATCCAGCTCAGAGTTCCACGAGCTGGGCATGTCCGAGTGGTATGCGTTCATAAAACTGTATCGCAGCATCGCAAGTAGGTACCTTTGAACGGCCACCTGCCTCAGAATAGCAGGAGAGCAAGCCGTCCGGCTGCTTTCTCAGGGTACGCCAGGGCCGAGCGCGGGCTCCCCTGGGGTCGAACCCCTGGTTTCTCCCTTGATATTTTCCAAGGGGATTGGGATGGTTCACGTACCCGAACCGGGGCAGGGCTGTCCCCGGGTGAAACCTCTGGAAGGGTCCCCTGAAAGGCTTCAATGCATGTTGTCTCTGGTTCTCTGCATGTCAAAAGTCGCTATAAGGGGTGGGAGGCACGGGTCCCTGTACACAGGCAGGGCGTGCCGTCCTTGGGCACAGGATCGGTGACGCGGACCCCCTGGCGACGGGGAGCAGAAGCGTGGGGCGAGTCGGCAAACATTGGTAGGCGGTCCACCAAGGCACCCCGGCCCTCCGGAGGCGAAATTAAAAATTCCAGGTTGTCGGCCAGGGGCAGATGCGAGTCCAAATGCACAGGAGGGTCAACAGAACACGGGCAAGGCCTCTGGAAGGGTCTTCCATGCCTGTAGAATTTTGACACAAAGAGAACCAGAGAAGGCTATATGGGCGGGAGGCGCCAATCCCTGTACCCAGGGACCCCAGGGTTGCGGGGAGCAGAAGCATCAGGCGAGTAAGAATACATAGGTGGGCGGTCCGCCAAGGAGGTTCGTCCCCAGGGGAGCCCGTACTCGGCCACTCTCTCAGGGTACGCCAGGGACAAGCGCGGGCTCCCCTGGGGACGAACCTTCCGGTTTCTCCCTTTGTATTTTCCAGGGGGATTGGGCTGGTTCATGTACCCAGCCCAGGGCTTGGTGGTCCCCGGGCGAAACCTCCGGAACGGTCCGGTGACAGGCTTCCATGCCTGAAGACCTTTGACACGCAGAGAACCAGAGAGGCTATAAGTGAGGGAGGCGCGGGTCCCTGTACCCAGACAGGGCGTGCCGTCCATGGGCACAGGATCAGTGATGCGGACCCCCCAGTGCCAGGGAGCAGAAGCGTCGGACGAGTCGGCAAACATCGGCGGGCGGTCTGCCGAGGAGGTTCATCCCCAGGGGAGCCCGTACTCAGCAGCTCTCTCAGGTTACGCCACGGCCGAGCCCGGGTTCTCCTGTTGACGAACCTTCAGGTTTCTCCCTTGGTATTTTACAGGGGGAAAGGGCTGGTTCATGTACCCCACCCAGGGCAGGGCGGGCGAAGCCTTTGAAACAGTCTCCTGACAGGCTTCCATGCCTATAGACCGTTGACATGTAGAGAACCAGAAATGGCTATAAGGGCGGGAGGCGCAGGTCCCTGTACCCAGACAGGGCACGCCATCCTTGTCACAGGATCGGTGATGCAGACCCCCCAGCGTCGGGGAGCAGAACCGTCGGGCGAGTCGGCAAACGTCGGCGGGCGGTCCGCCGAGGAGGTTCATCCCCACGGGAGCCCGTACTCAGCTGTTCTCTCAGGGTATGCGAGGGCCGAGCGTGGGCTAACCTGGGGACGAACCTTCCGGTTTCTCCCTTGGTATTTTCCAGGGGGATTGGGCTGGTTCATGTACCCAGCCCAGGGCTGGGTGGTCCCCGGGCGAAACCTCCGGAACGGTCCCCTGGCAGGCTTCCATGCCTGAAGACCTTTGACACGCAGAGAACCAGAGAGGCCATAAGGGAGGGAGGCGCGGGTCCCTGTACCCAGACAGGGCGTGCCGTCCATGGGCACAGGATCAGTGATGCGGACCCCCCAGCGTCAGGGAGCAGAAGCATTAGGCGAGTCGGCAAACATCGGCGGGCGGTCCGCCGAGAAAATTCATCCACAGGGGAGCCCGTACTCAGCTGCTCTCTCAGGTTACGCCAGGGCCGAGCGCGGGGTCCCCTGGGGACGAACCTTGAGGTTTCTCCCTTGGTATTTTACAGGGGGAAAGGGCTGGTTCATGTACCCGACCAGGGGCTGGGCGGTCCCCGGGTGAAGCCTCTGAAATAGTCCCCTGACAGGCTTCCATGCCTGTAGACCTTTGTCACGTAGAGAACCAGAGATGGCAATAAGGGCGGGAGGCGCAGGTCCCTGTACCCAGACAGGGCGCGCCATCCTTGGGCACAGGATTGGTGATGCAGACCCCCCAGCATCCGGGAGCAGAACCGTCGGGCGAGTCGGAAAACATTGGCGGGCGGTCCGCCGAGGAGGTTCATCCCCACGGGAGCCCGTACTCAGCTGTTCTCTCAGGGTACGCAAGGCATGGAAGCCTGTCAGGGGACCGTTCCGGATTTTTCGCCTTGGGACCACCCAGCCTTGTACTCCCATACTCAGCCGTTCTCTCAGGGTACGCAAGGGCCTAGAGCGGGCTCCCCTGGGGACGATTCTTCAAGTTTCTCCCTTGGTATTTTATAGGGGGAATGGGCTGGTTCATGTACCCCACCCGGGCTGGGCGGTCCCTGAGCAAAGCCTTTGTAACAGTCCTCTGAGAAGCTTCCATGCCTGTAGACCTTTGACACGCAGAAAGGGTCCTCTGGAAGGGTCTCCTGAAAGGCTTCCATGCCTGTTGACTTTTGACATGCAGAGAACCATAGACGCTATAAGGGGCGGGAGGCACGGGTCCCTGTACACAGGCAGGGCGTGCCGTCAATGGGCACAGGATCGGTGACGCGGACCCCCTGGTGATGGGGAGCAAAAGCATTGAGTGAGTCGGTAAACATTGGCGGGCGGTACACCAAGGCACCCCGGCCCTCCGGAGACGAAATAAAAAATTCCAGGTTGTCGGCCAGGGGCAGATGCGAGTCCAAATGCACAGGAAGGTCAACACGGGCAAGGCCTCTGGAAGTTGTACACCCCGATAAATACGGTAATGTTCCCTTATGGTGCTATCCTTTTATAATCCATAATTTTTGGGCCAGGTAGTCTAATTACTTGGCGACATAATAACAGTATGAGTTCATGGTTTGGGAAAATAGATGCAGAAGGACAAATGGATGAAAGGATTGCCGCATCTGGCAACTTTACTGTTGGCTTTTTTTCAATGCAAAGGAGGAGCGTATAATTATTAAAAAGGGTATTTTTGGAGATGGACAGGCAGGCTGTAGGGGAGGAGGTAGGCCTGTATTTTGAACTTAAAAACTCAAATGGGTTTTTGGGTTCAAAATGTGTATTTTTCCCTTATGCTGCTATCCTTTTATAATCCATAATTTTGGGGCCAGGTAGTCTAATTACTTGGCGACATAATAACAGTATGAGTGCATGGTTTGGGAAAATAGAAGCAGAAGGAAAAATGGATGAAAGAATGGCCGCATCTGGCAACTTTACTGTTTGTTTTTTTTCAATGCAAAGGAGGAGCGTATAATTATTAAAAAGGGTATTTTTGGAGATGGACAGGCAGGCTGTAGGGGAGGAGGTAGGCCTGTATTTTGAACTTAAAAACTCAAATGGGTTTTTGGGTTCAAAATGTGTATTTTTCCCTTATGCTGCTATCCTTTTATAATCCATAATTTTGGGGCCAGGTTGTTCGATAACTTGGCAAAGTGAAAACAGCATGAGTGTATGATGGTTTGGGAACATAGGTGTAGAAGCACAAATCGATGAAAGGATAGCAGCATATGGCAACTTAACTGTTTGTTTTCCAAAGCAAACGAAGAGTGTATAATTATTAAAAACTGTATTTTTGGAGATGGACAGGCAGGCTGTAGGGGAGGAGGTAGGCCTGTATTTTGAACTTAAAAACTCAAATGGGTTTTTAGGTTCAAAATGTGTATTTTTCACTAATGCTGCTATCCTTTTATAATCCATAATTTTTGGGCCAGGTAGTCTAATTACTTGGCGACATAATAACAGTATGAGTGCATGGTTTGGGAAAATAGATGCAGAAGGACAAATGGATGAAAGGATGGCCGCATCTGGCAACTTTACTGTTTGCTTTTTTTCAATGCAAAGGAGGAGCGTATAATTATTAAAAAGGGTATTTTTGGAGATGAACAGGCAGGCTGTAGGGGAGGAGGTAGGCCTGTATTTTGAACTTAAAAACTTAAATGGGTTTTTGGGTTCAAAATGTGTATTTTTCCCTTATGCTGCTATCCTTTTATAATCCATAATTTTGGGGCCAGGTAGTCTAATTACTTGGCGACATAATAACAGTATGAGTGCATGGTTTGGGAAAATAGATGCAGAAGGACAAATGGATGAAAGGATGGCCGCATCTGGCAACTTTACTGTTTGCTTTTTTTCAATGCAAAGGAGGAGCGTATAATTATTAAAAAGGGTATTTTTGGAAATGGACAGGCAGAGGCTGTAGGGGAGGAGGTAGGCCTGTATTTTGAACTTAAAAACTCAAATGGGTTTTTGGGTTCAAAATGTGTATTTTTCACTAATGCTGCTATCCTTTTATAATCCATAATTTTTGGGCCAGGTAGTCTAATTACTTGGCGACATAATAACAGTATGAGTGCATGGTTTGGGAAAATAGATGCAGAAGGACAAATGGATGAAAGGATGCCCGCATCTGGCAACTTTACTGTTTGCTTTTTTTCAATGCAAAGGAGGAGTGTATAATTATTAAAAAGGGTATTTTTGGAGATGGACAGGCAGGCTGTAGGGGAGGAGGTAGGCCTGTATTTTGAACTTAAAAACTCAAATGGGTTTTTGGGTTCAAAATGTGTATTTTTCCCTTATGCTGCTATCCTTTAATAATCCATAATTTTTGGGCCAGTGAGTCTAATTACTTGGCGACATAATAACAGTATGAGTGCATGGTTTGGGAAAAATAGATGCAGAAGGACAAATGGATGAAAGGATGGCCGCATCTGGCAACTTTACTGTTTGCTTTTTTTCAATGCAAAGGAGGAGCGTATAATTATTAAAAAGGGTATTTTTGGAGATGGACAGGCAGGCTGTAGGGGAGGAGGTAGGCCTGTATTTTGAACTTAAAAACTCAAATGGGTTTTTGGGATCAAAATGTGTATTTTTCCCTTATGCTGCTATCCTTTTATAATCCATAATTTTGGGGCTAGGTTGTTCGATAACTTGGCAAAGTGAAAACAGTATGAGTGTATGATGGTTTGGGAACATAGGTGTAGAAGCACAAATCGATGAAAGGATAGCAGCATATGGCAACTTAACTGTTTGTTTTCCAAAGCAAACGAAGAGTGTATAATTATTAAAAACTTTATTTTTGGAGATGGACAGGCAGGCTGTAGGGGAGGAGGTAGGCCTGTATTTTGAACTTAAAAACTCAAATGGGTTTTTGGCTTCAAAATGTGTATTTTTCACTAATGCTGCTATCCTTTTATAATCCATAATTTTTGGGCCAGGTAGTCTAATTACTTGGCGACATAATAACAGTATGAGTGCATGGTTTGGGAAAATAGATGCAGAAGGACAAATGGATGAAAGGATGGCCGCATCTGGCAACTTTACTGTTTGCTTTTTTTCAATGCAAAGGAGGAGCGTATAATTATTAAAAAAGGGTATTTTTGGAGATGGACAGGCAGGCTGTAGGGGAGGAGGTAGGCCTGTATTTTGAACTTAAAAACTCAAATGGGTTTTTGGGTTCAAAATGTGTATTTTTCCCTTATGCTGCTTTCCTTTTATAATCCATAATTTTTGGGCCAGTGAGTCTAATTACTTGGCGACATAATAACAGTATGAGTGCATGGTTTGGGAAAAATAGATGCAGAAGGACAAATGGATGAAAGGATGGCCGCATCTGGCAACTTTACTGTTTGCTTTTTTTCAATGCAAAGGAGGAGCGTATAATTATTAAAAAGGGTATTTTTGGAGATGGACAGGCAGGCTGTAGGGGAGGAGGTAGGCCTGTATTTTGAACTTAAAAACTCAAATGGGTTTTTGGGATCAAAATGTGTATTTTTCCCTTATGCTGCTATCCTTTTATAATCCATAATTTTGGGGCTAGGTTGTTCGATAACTTGGCAAAGTGAAAACAGTATGAGTGTATGATGGTTTGGGAACATAGGTGTAGAAGCACAAATCGATGAAAGGATAGCAGCATATGGCAACTTAACTGTTTGTTTTCCAAAGCAAACGAAGAGTGTATAATTATTAAAAACTTTATTTTTGGAGATGGACAGGCAGGCTGTAGGGGAGGAGGTAGGCCTGTATTTTGAACTTAAAAACTCAAATGGGTTTTTGGCTTCAAAATGTGTATTTTTCACTAATGCTATCCTTTTATAATCCATAATTTTTGGGCCAGGTAGTCTAATTACTTGGCGACATAATAACAGTATGAGTGCATGGTTTGGGAAAATAGATGCAGAAGGACAAATGGATGAAAGGATGGCCGCATCTGGCAACTTTACTGTTTGCTTTTTTTCAATGCAAAGGAGGAGCGTATAATTATTAAAAAAGGGTATTTTTGGAGATGGACAGGCAGGCTGTAGGGGAGAAGGTAGGCCTGTATTTTGAACTTAAAAACTCAAATGGGTTTTTGGGTTCAAAATGTGTATTTTTCACTAATGCTGCTATCCTTTTATAATCCATAATTTTTGGGCCAGGTAGTCTAATTACTTGGCGACATAATAACAGTATGAGTGCATGGTTTGGGAAAATAGATGCAGAAGGACAAATGGATGAAAGGATGGCCGCATCTGGCAACTTTATTGTTTGCGTTTTTTCAATGCAAAGGAGGAGCGTATAATTATTAAAAAGGGTATTTTTGGAGATGGACAGGCAGGCTGTAGGGGAGGAGGTAGGCCTGTATTTTGAACTTAAAAACTCAAATGGGTTTTTGGGTTCAAAATGTGTATTTTTCCCTTATGCTGCTATCCTTTTATAATCCATAATTTTTGGGCCAGGTAGTCTAATTACTTGGCGACATAATAACAGTATGAGTGCATGGTTTGGGAAAATAGATGCAGAAGGACAAATGGATGAAAGGATGGCCGCATCTGGCAACTTTACTGTTTGCTTTTTTTCAATGCAAAGGAGGAGCGTATAATTATTAAAAAGGGTATTTTTGGAGATGGACAGGCAGGCTGTAGGGGTGGAGGTAGGCCTGTATTTTGAACTTAAAAACTCAAATGGGTTTTTGGGTTCAAAATGTGTATTTTTCCCTTATGCTGCTATCCTTTTATAATTCATAATTTTGGGGCCAGGTTGTCCGATAACTTGGCAAAGTGAAAACAGTATGAGTGTATGATGGTTTGGGAACATAGGTGTAGAAGCACAAATCGATGAAAGGATAGCAGCATATGGCAACTTAACTATTTGCTTTTCCAAAGCAAATGAAGAGTGCATAATTATTAAAACAGGGTATTTTTGGAGATGGACAGGCAGGCTGATGGGGAGGAGGTAGGCCTGGATTTTGAACTTAAAAACTCAAATGGGTTTTTGGGTTCAAAATGTGTATTTTTTCCCTTATGCTGCTATCCTTTTATAATCCATAATTTTGGGGCCAGGTTGTCCGATAACTTGGCAAAGTGAAAACAGTATGAGTGTATGATGGTTTGGGAACATAGGTGTAGAAGCACAAATCGATGAAAGGATAGCAGCATATGGCAACTTAACTGTTTGTTTTCCAAAGCAAACGAAGAGTGTATAATTATTAAAAACTTTATTTTTGGAGATGGACAGGCAGGCTGTAGGGGAGGAGGTAGGCCTGTATTTTGAACTTAAAAACTCAAATGGGTTTTTGGCTTCAAAATGTGTATTTTTCACTAATGCTGCTATCCTTTTATAATCCATAATTTTTGGGCCAGGTAGTCTAATTACTTGGCGACATAATAACAGTATGAGTGCATGGTTTGGGAAAATAGATGCAGAAGGACAAATGGATGAAAGGATGGCCGCATCTGGCAACTTTACTGTTTGCTTTTTTTTAATGCAAAGGAGGAGCGTATAATTATTAAAAAGGGTATTTTTGGAGATGGACAGGCAGGCTGTAGGGGAGGAGGTAGGCCTGTATTTTGAACTTAAAAACTCAAATGGGTTTTTGGGTTCAAAATGTGTATTTTTCACTAATGCTGCTATCCTTTTATAATCCATAATTTTTGGGCCAGGTAGTCTAATTACTTGGCGACATAATAACAGTATGAGTGCATGGTTTGGGAAAATAGATGCAGAAGGACAAATGGATGAAAGGATGGCCGCATCTGGCAACTTTATTGTTTGCTTTTTTTCAATGCAAAGGAGGAGCGTATAATTATTAAAAAGGGTATTTTTGGAGATGGACAGGCAGGCTGTAGGGGAGGAGGTAGGCCTGTATTTTGAACTTAAAAACTCAAATGGGTTTTTGGGTTCAAAATGTGTATTTTTCCCTTATGCTGCTATCCTTTTATAATCCATAATTTTTGGGCCAGGTAGTCTAATTACTTGGCGACATAATAACAGTATGAGTGCATGGTTTGGGAAAATAGATGCAGAAGGACAAATGGATGAAAGGATGGCCGCATCTGGCAACTTTACTGTTTGCTTTTTTTCAATGCAAAGGAGGAGCGTATAATTATTAAAAAGGGTATTTTTGGAGATGGACAGGCAGGCTGTAGGGGTGGAGGTAGGCCTGTATTTTGAACTTAAAAACTCAAATGGGTTTTTGGGTTCAAAATGTGTATTTTTCCCTTATGCTGCTATCCTTTTATAATCCATAATATTGGGGCCAGGTTGTCCGATAACTTGGCAAAGTGAAAACAGTATGAGTGTATGATGGTTTGGGAACATAGGTGTAGAAGCACAAATCGATGAAAGGATAGCAGCATATGGCAACTTAACTATTTGCTTTTCCAAAGCAAATGAAGAGTGCATAATTATTAAAACAGGGTATTTTTGGAGATGGACAGGCAGGCTGATGGGGAGGAGGTAGGCCTGGATTTTGAACTTAAAAACTCAAATGGGTTTTTGGGTTCAAAATGTGTATTTTTTCCCTTATGCTGCTATCCTTTTATAATCCATAATTTTGGGGCCAGGTTGTCCGATAACTTGGCAAAGTGAAAACAGTATGAGTGTATGATGGTTTGGGAACATAGGTGTAGAAGCACAAATCGATGAAAGGATAGCAGCATATGGCAACTTAACTGTTTGTTTTCCAAAGCAAACGAAGAGTGTATAATTATTAAAAACTTTATTTTTGGAGATGGACAGGCAGGCTGTAGGGGAGGAGGTAGGCCTGTATTTTGAACTTAAAAACTCAAATGGGTTTTTGGCTTCAAAATGTGTATTTTTCACTAATGCTGCTATCCTTTTATAATCCATAATTTTTGGGCCAGGTAGTCTAATTACTTGGCGACATAATAACAGTATGAGTGCATGGTTTGGGAAAATAGATGCAGAAGGACAAATGGATGAAAGGATGGCCGCATCTGGCAACTTTACTGTTTGCTTTTTTTCAATGCAAAGGAGGAGCGTATAATTATTAAAAAGGGTATTTTTGGAGATGGACAGGCAGGCTGTAGGGGTGGAGGTAGGCCTGTATTTTGAACTTAAAAACTCAAATGGGTTTTTGGGTTCAAAATGTGTATTTTTCCCTTATGCTGCTATCCTTTTATAATCCATAATTTTGGGGCCAGGTTGTCCGATAACTTGGCAAAGTGAAAACAGTATGAGTGTATGATGGTTTGGGAACATAGGTGTAGAAGCACAAATCGATGAAAGGATAGCAGCATATGGCAACTTAACTATTTGCTTTTCCAAAGCAAATGAAGAGTGCATAATTATTAAAACAGGGTATTTTTGGAGATGGACAGGCAGGCTGATGGGGAGGAGGTAGGCCTGGATTTTGAACTTAAAAACTCAAATGGGTTTTTGGGTTCAAAATGTGTATTTTTTCCCTTATGCTGCTATCCTTTTATAATCCATAATTTTGGGGCCAGGTTGTCCGATAACTTGGCAAAGTGAAAACAGTATGAGTGTATGATGGTTTGGGAACATAGGTGTAGAAGCACAAATCGATGAAAGGATAGCAGCATATGGCAACTTAACTGTTTGTTTTCCAAAGCAAACGAAGAGTGTATAATTATTAAAAACTTTATTTTTGGAGATGGACAGGCAGGCTGTAGGGGAGGAGGTAGGCCTGTATTTTGAACTTAAAAACTCAAATGGGTTTTTGGCTTCAAAATGTGTATTTTTCACTAATGCTGCTATCCTTTTATAATCCATAATTTTTGGGCCAGGTAGTCTAATTACTTGGCGACATAATAACAGTATGAGTGCATGGTTTGGGAAAATAGATGCAGAAGGACAAATGGATGAAAGGATGGCCGCATCTGGCAACTTTACTGTTTGCTTTTTTTCAATGCAAAGGAGGAGCGTATAATTATTAAAAAGGGTATTTTTGGAGATGGACAGGCAGGCTGTAGGGGAGGAGGTAGGCCTGTATTTTGAACTTAAAAACTCAAATGGGTTTTTGGGTTCAAAATGTGTATTTTTCACTAATGCTGCTATCCTTTTATAATCCATAATTTTTGGGCCAGGTAGTCTAATTACTTGGCGACATAATTACAGTATGAGTGCATGGTTTGGGAAAATAGATGCAGAAGGACAAATGGATGAAAGGATGGCCGCATCTGGCAACTTTATTGTTTGCTTTTTTTCAATGCAAAGGAGGAGCGTATAATTATTAAAAAGGGTATTTTTGGAGATGGACAGGCAGGCTGTGTAGGGGAGGAGGTAGGCCTGTATTTTGAACTTAAAAACTCAAATGGGTTTTTGGGTTCAAAATGTGTATTTTTCCCTTATGCTGCTATCCTTTTATAATCCATAATTTTTGGGCCAGGTAGTCTAATTACTTGGCGACATAATAACAGTATGAGTGCATGGTTTGGGAAAATAGATGCAGAAGGACAAATGGATGAAAGGATGGCCGCATCTGGCAACTTTACTGTTTGCTTTTTTTCAATGCAAAGGAGGAGCGTATAATTATTAAAAAGGGTATTTTTGGAGATGGACAGGCAGGCTGTAGGGGTGGAGGTAGGCCTGTATTTTGAACTTAAAAACTCAAATGGGTTTTTGGGTTCAAAATGTGTATTTTTCCCTTATGCTGCTATCCTTTTATAATCCATAATTTTGGGGCCAGGTTGTCCGATAACTTGGCAAAGTGAAAACAGTATGAGTGTATAATGGTTTGGGAACATAGGTGTAGAAGCACAAATCGATGAAAGGATAGCAGCATATGGCAACTTAACTGTTTGTTTTCCAAAGCAAACGAAGAGTGTATAATTATTAAAAACTTTATTTTTGGAGATGGACAGGCAGGCTGTAGGGGAGGAGGTAGGCCTGTATTTTGAACTTAAAAACTCAAATGGGTTTTTGGCTTCAAAATGTGTATTTTTCACTAATGCTGCTATCCTTTTATAATCCATAATTTTTGGGCCAGGTAGTCTAATTACTTGGCGACATAATAACAGTATGAGTGCATGGTTTGGGAAAATAGATGCAGAAGGACAAATGGATGAAAGGATGGCCGCATCTGGCAACTTTACTGTTTGCTTTTTTTTAATGCAAAGGAGGAGCGTATAATTATTAAAAAGGGTATTTTTGGAGATGGACAGGCAGGCTGTAGGGGAGGAGGTAGGCCTGTATTTTGAACTTAAAAACTCAAATGGGTTTTTGGGTTCAAAATGTGTATTTTTCACTAATGCTGCTATCCTTTTATAATCCATAATTTTTGGGCCAGGTAGTCTAATTACTTGGCGACATAATAACAGTATGAGTGCATGGTTTGGGAAAATAGATGCAGAAGGACAAATGGATGAAAGGATGGCCGCATCTGGCAACTTTATTGTTTGCTTTTTTTCAATGCAAAGGAGGAGCGTATAATTATTAAAAAGGGTATTTTTGGAGATGGACAGGCAGGCTGTAGGGGAGGAGGTAGGCCTGTATTTTGAACTTAAAAACTCAAATGGGTTTTTGGGTTCAAAATGTGTATTTTTCCCTTATGCTGCTATCCTTTTATAATCCATAATTTTTGGGCCAGGTAGTCTAATTACTTGGCGACATAATAACAGTATGAGTGCATGGTTTGGGAAAATAGATGCAGAAGGACAAATGGATGAAAGGATGGCCGCATCTGGCAACTTTACTGTTTGCTTTTTTTCAATGCAAAGGAGGAGCGTATAATTATTAAAAAGGGTATTTTTGGAGATGGACAGGCAGGCTGTAGGGGTGGAGGTAGGCCTGTATTTTGAACTTAAAAACTCAAATGGGTTTTTGGGTTCAAAATGTGTATTTTTCCCTTATGCTGCTATCCTTTTATAATCCATAATATTGGGGCCAGGTTGTCCGATAACTTGGCAAAGTGAAAACAGTATAAGTGTATGATGGTTTGGGAACATAGGTGTAGAAGCACAAATCGATGAAAGGATAGCAGCATATGGCAACTTAACTATTTGCTTTTCCAAAGCAAATGAAGAGTGCATAATTATTAAAACAGGGTATTTTTGGAGATGGACAGGCAGGCTGATGGGGAGGAGGTAGGCCTGGATTTTGAACTTAAAAACTCAAATGGGTTTTTGGGTTCAAAATGTGTATTTTTTCCCTTATGCTGCTATCCTTTTATAATCCATAATTTTGGGGCCAGGTTGTCCGATAACTTGGCAAAGTGAAAACAGTATGAGTGTATGATGGTTTGGGAACATAGGTGTAGAAGCACAAATCGATGAAAGGATAGCAGCATATGGCAACTTAACTGTTTGTTTTCCAAAGCAAACGAAGAGTGTATAATTATTAAAAACTTTATTTTTGGAGATGGACAGGCAGGCTGTAGGGGAGGAGGTAGGCCTGTATTTTGAACTTAAAAACTCAAATGGGTTTTTGGCTTCAAAATGTGTATTTTTCACTAATGCTGCTATCCTTTTATAATCCATAATTTTTGGGCCAGGTAGTCTAATTACTTGGCGACATAATAACAGTATGAGTGCATGGTTTGGGAAAATAGATGCAGAAGGACAAATGGATGAAAGGATGGCCGCATCTGGCAACTTTACTGTTTGCTTTTTTTCAATGCAAAGGAGGAGCGTATAATTATTAAAAAGGGTATTTTTGGAGATGGACAGGCAGGCTGTAGGGGTGGAGGTAGGCCTGTATTTTGAACTTAAAAACTCAAATGGGTTTTTGGGTTCAAAATGTGTATTTTTCCCTTATGCTGCTATCCTTTTATAATCCATAATTTTGGGGCCAGGTTGTCCGATAACTTGGCAAAGTGAAAACAGTATGAGTGTATGATGGTTTGGGAACATAGGTGTAGAAGCACAAATCGATGAAAGGATAGCAGCATATGGCAACTTAACTATTTGCTTTTCCAAAGCAAATGAAGAGTGCATAATTATTAAAACAGGGTATTTTTGGAGATGGACAGGCAGGCTGATGGGGAGGAGGTAGGCCTGGATTTTGAACTTAAAAACTCAAATGGGTTTTTGGGTTCAAAATGTGTATTTTTTCCCTTATGCTGCTATCCTTTTATAATCCATAATTTTGGGGCCAGGTTGTCCGATAACTTGGCAAAGTGAAAACAGTATGAGTGTATGATGGTTTGGGAACATAGGTGTAGAAGCACAAATCGATGAAAGGATAGCAGCATATGGCAACTTAACTGTTTGTTTTCCAAAGCAAACGAAGAGTGTATAATTATTAAAAACTTTATTTTTGGAGATGGACAGGCAGGCTGTAGGGGAGGAGGTAGGCCTGTATTTTGAACTTAAAAACTCAAATGGGTTTTTGGCTTCAAAATGTGTATTTTTCACTAATGCTGCTATCCTTTTATAATCCATAATTTTTGGGCCAGGTAGTCTAATTACTTGGCGACATAATAACAGTATGAGTGCATGGTTTGGGAAAATAGATGCAGAAGGACAAATGGATGAAAGGATGGCCGCATCTGGCAACTTTACTGTTTGCTTTTTTTCAATGCAAAGGAGGAGCGTATAATTATTAAAAAGGGTATTTTTGGAGATGGACAGGCAGGCTGTAGGGGAGGAGGTAGGCCTGTATTTTGAACTTAAAAACTCAAATGGGTTTTTGGGTTCAAAATGTGTATTTTTCACTAATGCTGCTATCCTTTTATAATCCATAATTTTTGGGCCAGGTAGTCTAATTACTTGGCGACATAATAACAGTATGAGTGCATGGTTTGGGAAAATAGATGCAGAAGGACAAATGGATGAAAGGATGGCCGCATCTGGCAACTTTATTGTTTGCTTTTTTTCAATGCAAAGGAGGAGCGTATAATTATTAAAAAGGGTATTTTTGGAGATGGACAGGCAGGCTGTGTAGGGGAGGAGGTAGGCCTGTATTTTGAACTTAAAAACTCAAATGGGTTTTTGGGTTCAAAATGTGTATTTTTCCCTTATGCTGCTATCCTTTTATAATCCATAATTTTTGGGCCAGGTAGTCTAATTACTTGGCGACATAATAACAGTATGAGTGCATGGTTTGGGAAAATAGATGCAGAAGGACAAATGGATGAAAGGATGGCCGCATCTGGCAACTTTACTGTTTGCTTTTTTTCAATGCAAAGGAGGAGCGTATAATTATTAAAAAGGGTATTTTTGGAGATGGACAGGCAGGCTGTAGGGGTGGAGGTAGGCCTGTATTTTGAACTTAAAAACTCAAATGGGTTTTTGGGTTCAAAATGTGTATTTTTAACTAATGCTGCTATCCTTTTATAATCCATAATTTTTGGGCCAGGTAGTCTAATTACTTGGCGACATAATAACAGTATGAGTGCATGGTTTGGGAAAATAGATGCAGAAGGACAAATGGATGAAAGGATGCCCGCATCTGGCAACTTTACTGTTTGCTTTTTTTCAATGCAAAGGAGGAGTGTATAATTATTAAAAAGGGTATTTTTGGAGATGGACAGGCAGGCTGTAGGGGAGGAGGTAGGCCTGTATTTTGAACTTAAAAACTCAAATGGGTTTTTGGGTTCAAAATGTGTATTTTTCCCTTATGCTGCTATCCTTTAATAATCCATAATTTTTGGGCCAGTGAGTCTAATTACTTGGCGACATAATAACAGTATGAGTGCATGGTTTGGGAAAAATAGATGCAGAAGGACAAATGGATGAAAGGATGGCCGCATCTGGCAACTTTACTGTTTGCTTTTTTTCAATGCAAAGGAGGAGCGTATAATTATTAAAAAGGGTATTTTTGGAGATGGACAGACAGGCTGATGGGGAGGAGGTAGGCCTGTATTTTGAACTTAAAAACTCAAATGGGTTTTTGGGTTCAAAATGTGTATTTTTCCCTTATGCTGCTATCCTTTTATAATCCATAATTTTGGGGCCAGGTTGTTCGATAACTTGGCAAAGTGAAAACAGTATGAGTGTATGATGGTTTGGGAACATAGGTGTAGAAGCACAAATCGATGAAAGGATAGCAGCATATGGCAACTTTACTGTTTGTTTTCTAAAGCAAACGAAGAGTGTATAATTATTAAAAACTTTATTTTTGGAGATGGACAGGCAGGCTGTAGGGGAGGAGGTAGGCCTGTATTTTGAACTTAAAAACTCAAATGGGTTTTTGGCTTCAAAATGTGTATTTTTCACTAATGCTGCTATCCTTTTATAATCCATAATTTTTGGGCCAGGTAGTCTAATTACTTGGCGACATAATAACAGTATGAGTGCATGGTTTGGGAAAATAGATGCAGAAGGACAAATGGATGAAAGGATGGCCGCATCTGGCAACTTTACTGTTTGCTTTTTTTCAATGCAAAGGAGGAGCGTATAATTATTAAAAAGGGTATTTTTGGAGATGGACAGGCAGGCTGTAGGGGAGGAGGTAGGCCTGTATTTTGAACTTAAAAACTCAAATGGGTTTTTGGGTTCAAAATGTGTATTTTTCACTAATGCTGCTATCCTTTTATAATCCATAATTTTTGGGCCAGGTAGTCTAATTACTTGGCGACATAATAACAGTATGAGTGCATGGTTTGGGAAAATAGATGCAGAAGGACAAATGGATGAAAGGATGGCCGCATCTGGCAACTTTATTGTTTGCTTTTTTTCAATGCAAAGGAGGAGCGTATAATTATTAAAAAGGGTATTTTTGGAGATGGACAGGCAGGCTGTAGGGGAGGAGGTAGGCCTGTATTTTGAACTTAAAAACTCAAATGGGTTTTTGGGTTCAAAATGTGTATTTTTCCCTTATGCTGCTATCCTTTTATAATCCATAATTTTTGGGCCAGGTAGTCTAATTACTTGGCGACATAATAACAGTATGAGTGCATGGTTTATGAAAATAGATGCAGAAGGGCAAATGGATGAAAGGATGGCCGCATCTGGCAACTTTACTGTTTGCTTTTTTTCAATGCAAAGGAGGAGCGTATAATTATTAAAAAGGGTATTTTTGGAGATGGACAGGCAGGCTGTAGGGGTGGAGGTAGGCCTGTATTTTGAACTTAAAAACTCAAATGGGTTTTTGGGTTCAAAATGTGTATTTTTCCCTTATGCTGCTATCCTTTTATAATCCATAATTTTGGGGCCAGGTTGTCCGATAACTTGGCAAAGTGAAAACAGTATGAGTGTATGATGGTTTGGGAACATAGGTGTAGAAGCACAAATCGATGAAAGGATAGCAGCATATGGCAACTTAACTATTTGCTTTTCCAAAGCAAATGAAGAGTGCATAGTTATTAAACAAGGGTATTTTTGGAGATGGACAGGCAGGTTGATGGGGAGGAGGTAGGCCTGGATTTTGAACTTAAAAACTCAAATGGGTTTTTGGGTTCAAAATGTGTATTTTTTCCCTTATGCTGCTATCCTTTTATAATCCATAATTTTGGGGCCAGGTTGTCCGATAACTTGGCAAAGTGAAAACAGTATGAGTGTATGATGGTTTGGGAACATAGGTGTAGAAGCACAAATCGATGAAAGGATAGCAGCATATGGCAACTTAACTGTTTGTTTTCCAAAGCAAACGAAGAGTGTATAATTATTAAAAACTTAATTTTTGGAGATGGACAGGCAGGCTGTAGGGGAGGAGGTAGGCCTGTATTTTGAACTTAAAAACTCAAATGGGTTTTTGGGTTCAAAATGTGTATTTTTCACTAATGCTGCTATCCATTTATAATCCATAATTTTTGGGCCAGGTAGTCTAATTACTTGGCGACATAATAACAGTATGAGTGCATGGTTTGGGAAAATAGATGCAGAAGGACAAATGGATGAAAGGATGGCCGCATCTGGCAACTTTATTGTTTGCTTTTTTTCAATGCAAAAGAGGAGCGTATAATTATTAAAAAGGGTATTTTTGGAGATGGACAGGCAGGCTGTAGGGGAGGAGGTAGGCCTGTATTTTGAACTTAAAAACTCAAATGGGTTTTTGGGTTCAAAATGTGTATTTTTAACTAATGCTGCTATCCTTTTATAATCCATAATTTTTGGGCCAGGTAGTCTAATTACTTGGCGACATAATAACAGTATGAGTGCATGGTTTGGGAAAATAGATGCAGAAGGACAAATGGATGAAAGGATGGCCGCATCTGGCAACTTTACTGTTTGCTTTTTTTCAATGCAAAGGAGGAGCGTATAATTATTAAAAAGGGTATTTTTGGAGATGGACAGGCAGGCTGTAGGGGAGGAGGTAGGCCTGTATTTTGAACTTAAAAACTCAAATGGGTTTTTGGGTTCAAAATGTGTATTTTTCACTAATGCTGCTATCCATTTATAATCCATAATTTTTGGGCCAGGTAGTCTAATTACTTGGCGACATAATAACAGTATGAGTGCATGGTTTGGGAAAATAGATGCAGAAGGACAAATGGATGAAAGGATGGCCGCATCTGGCAACTTTATTGTTTGCTTTTTTTCAATGCAAAAGAGGAGCGTATAATTATTAAAAAGGGTATTTTTGGAGATGGACAGGCAGGCTGTAGGGGAGGAGGTAGGCCTGTATTTTGAACTTAAAAACTCAAATGGGTTTTTGGGTTCAAAATGTGTATTTTTAACTAATGCTGCTATCCTTTTATAATCCATAATTTTTGGGCCAGGTAGTCTAATTACTTGGCGACATAATAACAGTATGAGTGCATGGTTTGGGAAAATAGATGCAGAAGGACAAATGGATGAAAGGATGCCCGCATCTGGCAACTTTACTGTTTGCTTTTTTTCAATGCAAAGGAGGAGTGTATAATTATTAAAAAGGGTATTTTTGGAGATGGACAGGCAGGCTGTAGGGGAGGAGGTAGGCCTGTATTTTGAACTTAAAAACTCAAATGGGTTTTTGGGTTCAAAATGTGTATTTTTCCCTTATGCTGCTATCCTTTAATAATCCATAATTTTTGGGACAGTGAGTCTAATTACTTGGCGACATAATAACAGTATGAGTGCATGGTTTGGGAAAAATAGATGCAGAAGGACAAATGGATGAAAGGATGGCCGCATCTGGCAACTTTACTGTTTGCTTTTTTTCAATGCAAAGGAGGAGCGTATAATTATTAAAAAGGGTATTTTTGGAGATGGACAGGCAGGCTGTAGGGGAGGAGGTAGGCCTGTATTTTGAACTTAAAAACTCAAATGGGTTTTTGGGTTCAAAATGTGTATTTTTCCCTTATGCTGCTATCCTTTTATAATCCATAATTTTGGGGCCAGGTTGTCCGATAACTTGGCAAAGTGAAAACAGTATGAGTGTATGATGGTTTGGGAACATAGGTGTAGAAGCACAAATCGATGAAAGGATAGCAGCATATGGCAACTTAACTGTTTGTTTTCCAAAGCAAACGAAGAGTGTATAATTATTAAAAACTTTATTTTTGGAGATGGACAGGCAGGCTGTAGGGGAGGAGGTAGGCCTGTATTTTGAACTTAAAAACTCAAATGGGTTTTTGGGTTCAAAATGTGTATTTTTCACTAATGCTGCTATCCTTTTATAATCCATAATTTTTGGGCCAGGTAGTCTAATTACTTGGCGACATAATAACAGTATGAGTGCATGGTTTGGGAAAATAGATGCAGAAGGACAAATGGATGAAAGGATGGCCGCATCTGGCAACTTTATTGTTTGCTTTTTTTCAATGCAAAGGAGGAGCGTATAATTATTAAAAAGGGTATTTTTGGAGATGGACAGGCAGGCTGTAGGGGAGGAGGTAGGCCTGTATTTTGAACTTAAAAACTCAAATGGGTTTTTGGGTTCAAAATGTGTATTTTTCCCTTATGCTGCTATCCTTTTATAATCCATAATTTTTGGGCCAGGTAGTCTAATTACTTGGCGACATAATAACAGTATGAGTGCATGGTTTGGGAAAATAGATGCAGAAGGACAAATGGATGAAAGGATGGCCGCATCTGGCAACTTTACTGTTTGCTTTTTTTCAATGCAAAGGAGGAGCGTATAATTATTAAAAAGGGTATTTTTGGAGATGGACAGGCAGGCTGTAGGGGTGGAGGTAGGCCTGTATTTTGAACTTAAAAACTCAAATGGGTTTTTGGGTTCAAAATGTGTATTTTTCCCTTATGCTGCTATCCTTTTATAATCCATAATTTTGGGGCCAGGTTGTCCGATAACTTGGCAAAGTGAAAACAGTATGAGTGTATGATGGTTTGGGAACATAGGTGTAGAAGCACAAATCGATGAAAGGATAGCAGCATATGGCAACTTAACTATTTGCTTTTCCAAAGCAAATGAAGAGTGCATAATTATTAAAACAGGGTATTTTTGGAGATGGACAGGCAGGCTGATGGGGAGGAGGTAGGCCTGGATTTTGAACTTAAAAACTCAAATGGGTTTTTGGGTTCAAAATGTGTATTTTTTCCCTTATGCTGCTATCCTTTTATAATCCATAATTTTGGGGCCAGGTTGTCCGATAACTTGGCAAAGTGAAAACAGTATGAGTGTATGATGGTTTGGGAACATAGGTGTAGAAGCACAAATCGATGAAAGGATAGCAGCATATGGCAACTTAACTGTTTGTTTTCCAAAGCAAACGAAGAGTGTATAATTATTAAAAACTTTATTTTTGGAGATGGACAGGCAGGCTGTAGGGGAGGAGGTAGGCCTGTATTTTGAACTTAAAAACTCAAATGGGTTTTTGGCTTCAAAATGTGTATTTTTCACTAATGCTGCTATCCTTTTATAATCCATAATTTTTGGGCCAGGTAGTCTAATTACTTGGCGACATAATAACAGTATGAGTGCATGGTTTGGGAAAATAGATGCAGAAGGACAAATGGATGAAAGGATGGCCGCATCTGGCAACTTTACTGTTTGCTTTTTTTCAATGCAAAGGAGGAGCGTATAATTATTAAAAAGGGTATTTTTGGAGATGGACAGGCAGGCTGTAGGGGTGGAGGTAGGCCTGTATTTTGAACTTAAAAACTCAAATGGGTTTTTGGGTTCAAAATGTGTATTTTTCCCTTATGCTGCTATCCTTTTATAATCCATAATTTTGGGGCCAGGTTGTCCGATAACTTGGCAAAGTGAAAACAGTATGAGTGTATGATGGTTTGGGAACATAGGTGTAGAAGCACAAATCGATGAAAGGATAGCAGCATATGGCAACTTAACTATTTGCTTTTCCAAAGCAAATGAAGAGTGCATAATTATTAAAACAGGGTATTTTTGGAGATGGACAGGCAGGCTGATGGGGAGGAGGTAGGCCTGGATTTTGAACTTAAAAACTCAAATGGGTTTTTGGGTTCAAAATGTGTATTTTTTCCCTTATGCTGCTATCCTTTTATAATCCATAATTTTGGGGCCAGGTTGTCCGATAACTTGGCAAAGTGAAAACAGTATGAGTGTATGATGGTTTGGGAACATAGGTGTAGAAGCACAAATCGATGAAAGGATAGCAGCATATGGCAACTTAACTGTTTGTTTTCCAAAGCAAACGAAGAGTGTATAATTATTAAAAACTTTATTTTTGGAGATGGACAGGCAGGCTGTAGGGGAGGAGGTAGGCCTGTATTTTGAACTTAAAAACTCAAATGGGTTTTTGGCTTCAAAATGTGTATTTTTCACTAATGCTGCTATCCTTTTATAATCCATAATTTTTGGGCCAGGTAGTCTAATTACTTGGCGACATAATAACAGTATGAGTGCATGGTTTGGGAAAATAGATGCAGAAGGACAAATGGATGAAAGGATGGCCGCATCTGGCAACTTTACTGTTTGCTTTTTTTCAATGCAAAGGAGGAGCGTATAATTATTAAAAAGGGTATTTTTGGAGATGGACAGGCAGGCTGTAGGGGAGGAGGTAGGCCTGTATTTTGAACTTAAAAACTCAAATGGGTTTTTGGGTTCAAAATGTGTATTTTTCACTAATGCTGCTATCCTTTTATAATCCATAATTTTTGGGCCAGGTAGTCTAATTACTTGGCGACATAATAACAGTATGAGTGCATGGTTTGGGAAAATAGATGCAGAAGGACAAATGGATGAAAGGATGGCCGCATCTGGCAACTTTATTGTTTGCTTTTTTTCAATGCAAAGGAGGAGCGTATAATTATTAAAAAGGGTATTTTTGGAGATGGACAGGCAGGCTGTAGGGGAGGAGGTAGGCCTGTATTTTGAACTTAAAAACTCAAATGGGTTTTTGGGTTCAAAATGTGTATTTTTTCCTTATGCTGCTATCCTTTAATAATCCATAATTTTTGGGCCAGTGAGTCTAATTACTTGGCGACATAATAACAGTATGAGTGCATGGTTTGGGAAAAATAGATGCAGAAGGACAAATGGATGAAAGGATGGCCGCATCTGGCAACTTTACTGTTTGCTTTTTTTCAATGCAAAGGAGGAGCGTATAATTATTAAAAAGGGTATTTTTGGAGATGGACAGGCAGGCTGATGGGGAGGAGGTAGGCCTGTATTTTGAACTTAAAAACTCAAATGGGTTTTTGGGTTCAAAATGTGTATTTTTCCCTTATGCTGCTATCCTTTAATAATCCATAATTTTTGGGCCAGTGAGTCTAATTACTTGGCGACATAATAACAGTATGAGTGCATGGTTTGGGAAAAATAGATGCAGAAGGACAAATGGATGAAAGGATGGCCGCATCTGGCAACTTTACTGTTTGCTTTTTTTCAATGCAAAGGAGGAGCGTATAATTATTAAAAAGGGTATTTTTGGAGATGGACAGGCAGGCTGTAGGGGAGAAGGTAGGCCTGTATTTTGAACTTAAAAACTCAAATGGGTTTTTGGGTTCAAAATGTGTATTTTTCCCTTATGCTGCTATCCTTTTATAATCCATAATTTTGGGGCCAGGTTGTTCGATAACTTGGCAAAGTGAAAACAGTATGAGTGTATGATGGTTTGGGAACATAGGTGTAGAA
Source organism: Hyla sarda (assembly GCF_029499605.1). NCBI lineage: Eukaryota > Metazoa > Chordata > Amphibia > Anura > Hylidae > Hyla > Hyla sarda. The sequence continues at coordinate 43,062 of NW_026608445.1, forward strand.
GCACAAATCGATGAAAGGATAGCAGCATATGGCAACTTTACTGTTTGTTTTCCAAAGCAAACGAAGAGTGTATAATTATTAAAAACTTTATTTTTGGAGATGGACAGGCAGGCTGTAGGGGAGGAGGTAGGCCTGTATTTTGAACTTAAAAACTCAAATGGGTTTTTGGCTTCAAAATGTGTATTTTTCACTAATGCTGCTATCCTTTTATAATCCATAATTTTTGGGCCAGGTAGTCTAATTACTTGGCGACATAATAACAGTATGAGTGCATGGTTTGGGAAAATAGATGCAGAAGGACAAATGGATGAAAGGATGGCCGCATCTGGCAACTTTACTGTTTGCTTTTTTTCAATGCAAAGGAGGAGCGTATAATTATTAAAAAGGGTATTTTTGGAGATGGACAGGCAGGCTGTAGGGGAGGAGGTAGGCCTGTATTTTGAACTTAAAAACTCAAATGGGTTTTTGGGTTCAAAATGTGTATTTTTCCCTTATGCTGCTATCCTTTTATAATCCATAATTTTTGGGCCAGGTAGTCTAATTACTTGGCGACATAATAACAGTATGAGTGCATGGTTTATGAAAATAGATGCAGAAGGACAAATGGATGAAAGGATGGCCGCATCTGGCAACTTTACTGTTTGCTTTTTTTCAGTGCAAAGGAGGAGCGTATAATTATTAAAAAGGGTATTTTTGGAGATGGACAGGCAGGCTGTAGGGGTGGAGGTAGGCCTGTATTTTGAACTTAAAAACTCAAATGGGTTTTTGGGTTCAAAATGTGTATTTTTCCCTTATGCTGCTATCCTTTTATAATCCATAATTTTGGGGCCAGGTTGTCCGATAACTTGGCAAAGTGAAAACAATATGAGAGTATGATGGTTTGGGAACATAGGTGTAGAAGCACAAATCGATGAAAGGATAGCAGCATATGGCAACTTAACTATTTGCTTTTCCAAAGCAAATGAAGAGTGCATAATTATTAAACAAGGGTATTTTTGGAGATGGACAGGCAGGTTGATGGGGAGGAGGTAGGCCTGGATTTTGAACTTAAAAACTCAAATGGGTTTTTGGGTTCAAAATGTGTATTTTTTCCCTTATGCTGCTATCCTTTTATAATCCATAATTTTGGGGCCAGGTTGTCCGATAACTTGGCAAAGTGAAAACAGTATGAGTGTATGATGGTTTGGGAACATAGGTGTAGAAGCACAAATCGATGAAAGGATAGCAGCATATGGCAACTTAACTGTTTGTTTTCCAAAGCAAACGAAGAGTGTATAATTATTAAAAACTTTATTTTTGGAGATGGACAGGCAGGCTGTAGGGGAGGAGGTAGGCCTGTATTTTGAACTTAAAAACTCAAATGGGTTTTTGGCTTCAAAATGTGTATTTTTCACTAATGCTGCTATCCTTTTATAATCCATAATTTTTGGGCCAGGTAGTCTAATTACTTGGCGACATAATAACAGTATGAGTGCATGGTTTGGGAAAATAGATGCAGAAGGACAAATGGATGAAAGGATGGCCGCATCTGGCAACTTTACTGTTTGCTTTTTTTCAATGCAAAGGAGGAGCGTATAATTATTAAAAAGGGTATTTTTGGAGATGGACAGGCAGGCTGTAGGGGTGGAGGTAGGCCTGTATTTTGAACTTAAAAACTCAAATGGGTTTTTGGGTTCAAAATGTGTATTTTTCCCTTATGCTGCTATCCTTTTATAATCCATAATTTTGGGGCCAGGTTGTCCGATAACTTGGCAAAGTGAAAACAGTATGAGTGTATGATGGTTTGGGAACATAGGTGTAGAAGCACAAATCGATGAAAGGATAGCAGCATATGGCAACTTAACTATTTGCTTTTCCAAAGCAAATGAAGAGTGCATAATTATTAAAACAGGGTATTTTTGGAGATGGACAGGCAGGCTGATGGGGAGGAGGTAGGCCTGGATTTTGAACTTAAAAACTCAAATGGGTTTTTGGGTTCAAAATGTGTATTTTTTCCCTTATGCTGCTATCCTTTTATAATCCATAATTTTGGGGCCAGGTTGTCCGATAACTTGGCAAAGTGAAAACAGTATGAGTGTATGATGGTTTGGGAACATAGGTGTAGAAGCACAAATCGATGAAAGGATAGCAGCATATGGCAACTTAACTGTTTGTTTTCCAAAGCAAACGAAGAGTGTATAATTATTAAAAACTTTATTTTTGGAGATGGACAGGCAGGCTGTAGGGGAGGAGGTAGGCCTGTATTTTGAACTTAAAAACTCAAATGGGTTTTTGGCTTCAAAATGTGTATTTTTCACTAATGCTGCTATCCTTTTATAATCCATAATTTTTGGGCCAGGTAGTCTAATTACTTGGCGACATAATAACAGTATGAGTGCATGGTTTGGGAAAATAGATGCAGAAGGACAAATGGATGAAAGGATGGCCGCATCTGGCAACTTTACTGTTTGCTTTTTTTCAATGCAAAGGAGGAGCGTATAATTATTAAAAAGGGTATTTTTGGAGATGGACAGGCAGGCTGTAGGGGAGGAGGTAGGCCTGTATTTTGAACTTAAAAACTCAAATGGGTTTTTGGGTTCAAAATGTGTATTTTTCACTAATGCTGCTATCCTTTTATAATCCATAATTTTTGGGCCAGGTAGTCTAATTACTTGGCGACATAATAACAGTATGAGTGCATGGTTTGGGAAAATAGATGCAGAAGGACAAATGGATGAAAGGATGGCCGCATCTGGCAACTTTATTGTTTGCTTTTTTTCAATGCAAAGGAGGAGCGTATAATTATTAAAAAGGGTATTTTTGGAGATGGACAGGCAGGCTGTAGGGGAGGAGGTAGGCCTGTATTTTGAACTTAAAAACTCAAATGGGTTTTTGGGTTCAAAATGTGTATTTTTAACTAATGCTGCTATCCTTTTATAATCCATAATTTTTGGGCCAGGTAGTCTAATTACTTGGCGACATAATAACAGTATGAGTGCATGGTTTGGGAAAATAGATGCAGAAGGACAAATGGATGAAAGGATGCCCGCATCTGGCAACTTTACTGTTTGCTTTTTTTCAATGCAAAGGAGGAGTGTATAATTATTAAAAAGGGTATTTTTGGAGATGGACAGGCAGGCTGTAGGGGAGGAGGTAGGCCTGTATTTTGAACTTAAAAACTCAAATGGGTTTTTGGGTTCAAAATGTGTATTTTTCCCTTATGCTGCTATCCTTTTATAATCCATAATTTTGGGGCCAGGTTGTTCGATAACTTGGCAAAGTGAAAACAGTATGAGTGTATGATGGTTTGGGAACATAGGTGTAGAAGCACAAATCGATGAAAGGATAGCAGCATATGGCAACTTTACTGTTTGTTTTCCAAAGCAAACGAAGAGTGTATAATTATTAAAAACTTTATTTTTGGAGATGGACAGGCAGGCTGTAGGGGAGGAGGTAGGCCTGTATTTTGAACTTAAAAACTCAAATGGGTTTTTGGCTTCAAAATGTGTATTTTTCACTAATGCTGCTATCCTTTTATAATCCATAATTTTTGGGCCAGGTAGTCTAATTACTTGGCGACATAATAACAGTATGAGTGCATGGTTTGGGAAAATAGATGCAGAAGGACAAATGGATGAAAGGATGGCCGCATCTGGCAACTTTACTGTTTGCTTTTTTTCAATGCAAAGGAGGAGCGTATAATTATTAAAAAGGGTATTTTTGGAGATGGACAGGCAGGCTGTAGGGGAGGAGGTAGGCCTGTATTTTGAACTTAAAAACTCAAATGGGTTTTTGGCTTCAAAATGTGTATTTTTCACTAATGCTGCTATCCTTTTATAATCCATAATTTTTGGGCCAGGTAGTCTAATTACTTGGCGACATAATAACAGTATGAGTGCATGGTTTGGGAAAATAGATGCAGAAGGACAAATGGATGAAAGGATGGCCGCATCTGGCAACTTTATTGTTTGCATTTTTTTCAATGCAAAGGAGGAGCGTATAATTATTAAAAAGGGTATTTTTGGAGATGGACAGGCAGGCTGTAGGGGAGGAGGTAGGCCTGTATTTTGAACTTAAAAACTCAAATGGGTTTTTGGGTTCAAAATGTGTATTTTTCCCTTATGCTGCTATCCTTTTATAATCCATAATTTTTGGGCCAGGTAGTCTAATTACTTGGCGACATAATAACAGTATGAGTGCATGGTTTATGAAAATAGATGCAGAAGGACAAATGGATGAAAGGATGGCCGCATCTGGCAACTTTACTGTTTGCTTTTTTTCAATGCAAAGGAGGAGCGTATAATTATTAAAAAGGGTATTTTTGGAGATGGACAGGCAGGCTGTAGGGGTGGAGGTAGGCCTGTATTTTGAACTTAAAAACTCAAATGGGTTTTTGGGTTCAAAATGTGTATTTTTCCCTTATGCTGCTATCCTTTTATAATCCATAATTTTGGGGCCAGGTTGTCCGATAACTTGGCAAAGTGAAAACAGTATGAGAGTATGATGGTTTGGGAACATAGGTGTAGAAGCACAAATCGATGAAAGGATAGCAGCATATGGCAACTTAACTATTTGCTTTTCCAAAGCAAATGAAGAGTGCATAATTATTACACAAGGGTATTTTTGGAGATGGACAGGCAGGTTGATGGGGAGGAGGTAGGCCTGGATTTTGAACTTAAAAACTCAAATGGGTTTTTGGGTTCAAAATGTGTATTTTTTCCCTTATGCTGCTATCCTTTTATAATCCATAATTTTGGGGCCAGGTTGTCCGATAACTTGGCAAAGTGAAAACAGTATGAGTGTATGATGGTTTGGGAACATAGGTGTAGAAGCACAAATCGATGAAAGGATAGCAGCATATGGCAACTTAACTGTTTGTTTTCCAAAGCAAACGAAGAGTGTATAATTATTAAAAACTTTATTTTTGGAGATGGACAGGCAGGCTGTAGGGGAGGAGGTAGGCCTGTATTTTGAACTTAAAAACTCAAATGGGTTTTTGGCTTCAAAATGTGTATTTTTCACTAATGCTGCTATCCTTTTATAATCCATAATTTTTGGGCCAGGTAGTCTAATTACTTGGCGACATAATAACAGTATGAGTGCATGGTTTGGGAAAATAGATGCAGAAGGACAAATGGATGAAAGGATGGCCGCATCTGGCAACTTTACTGTTTGCTTTTTTTCAATGCAAAGGAGGAGCGTATAATTATTAAAAAAGGGTATTTTTGGAGATGGACAGGCAGGCTGTAGGGGAGAAGGTAGGCCTGTATTTTGAACTTAAAAACTCAAATGGGTTTTTGGGTTCAAAATGTGTATTTTTCACTAATGCTGCTATCCTTTTATAATCCATAATTTTTGGGCCAGGTAGTCTAATTACTTGGCGACATAATAACAGTATGAGTGCATGGTTTGGGAAAATAGATGCAGAAGGACAAATGGATGAAAGGATGGCCGCATCTGGCAACTTTATTGTTTGCGTTTTTTCAATGCAAAGGAGGAGCGTATAATTATTAAAAAGGGTATTTTTGGAGATGGACAGGCAGGCTGTAGGGGAGGAGGTAGGCCTGTATTTTGAACTTAAAAACTCAAATGGGTTTTTGGGTTCAAAATGTGTATTTTTCCCTTATGCTGCTATCCTTTTATAATCCATAATTTTTGGGCCAGGTAGTCTAATTACTTGGCGACATAATAACAGTATGAGTGCATGGTTTGGGAAAATAGATGCAGAAGGACAAATGGATGAAAGGATGGCCGCATCTGGCAACTTTACTGTTTGCTTTTTTTCAATGCAAAGGAGGAGCGTATAATTATTAAAAAGGGTATTTTTGGAGATGGACAGGCAGGCTGTAGGGGTGGAGGTAGGCCTGTATTTTGAACTTAAAAACTCAAATGGGTTTTTGGGTTCAAAATGTGTATTTTTCCCTTATGCTGCTCTCCTTTTATAATTCATAATTTTGGGGCCAGGTTGTCCGATAACTTGGCAAAGTGAAAACAGTATGAGTGTATGATGGTTTGGGAACATAGGTGTAGAAGCACAAATCGATGAAAGGATAGCAGCATATGGCAACTTAACTATTTGCTTTTCCAAAGCAAATGAAGAGTGCATAATTATTAAAACAGGGTATTTTTGGAGATGGACAGGCAGGCTGATGGGGAGGAGGTAGGCCTGGATTTTGAACTTAAAAACTCAAATGGGTTTTTGGGTTCAAAATGTGTATTTTTTCCCTTATGCTGCTATCCTTTTATAATCCATAATTTTGGGGCCAGGTTGTCCGATAACTTGGCAAAGTGAAAACAGTATGAGTGTATGATGGTTTGGGAACATAGGTGTAGAAGCACAAATCGATGAAAGGATAGCAGCATATGGCAACTTAACTGTTTGTTTTCCAAAGCAAACGAAGAGTGTATAATTATTAAAAACTTTATTTTTGGAGATGGACAGGCAGGCTGTAGGGGAGGAGGTAGGCCTGTATTTTGAACTTAAAAACTCAAATGGGTTTTTGGCTTCAAAATGTGTATTTTTCACTAATGCTGCTATCCTTTTATAATCCATAATTTTTGGGCCAGGTAGTCTAATTACTTGGCGACATAATAACAGTATGAGTGCATGGTTTGGGAAAATAGATGCAGAAGGACAAATGGATGAAAGGATGGCCGCATCTGGCAACTTTACTGTTTGCTTTTTTTTAATGCAAAGGAGGAGCGTATAATTATTAAAAAGGGTATTTTTGGAGATGGACAGGCAGGCTGTAGGGGAGGAGGTAGGCCTGTATTTTGAACTTAAAAACTCAAATGGGTTTTTGGGTTCAAAATGTGTATTTTTCCCTTATGCTGCTATCCTTTTATAATCCATAATTTTTGGGCCAGGTAGTCTAATTACTTGGCGACATAATAACAGTATGAGTGCATGGTTTGGGAAAATAGATGCAGAAGGACAAATGGATGAAAGGATGGCCGCATCTGGCAACTTTACTGTTTGCTTTTTTTCAATGCAAAGGAGGAGCGTATAATTATTAAAAAGGGTATTTTTGGAGATGGACAGGCAGGCTGTAGGGGTGGAGGTAGGCCTGTATTTTGAACTTAAAAACTCAAATGGGTTTTTGGGTTCAAAATGTGTATTTTTCCCTTATGCTGCTATCCTTTTATAATCCATAATATTGGGGCCAGGTTGTCCGATAACTTGGCAAAGTGAAAACAGTATGAGTGTATGATGGTTTGGGAACATAGGTGTAGAAGCACAAATCGATGAAAGGATAGCAGCATATGGCAACTTAACTATTTGCTTTTCCAAAGCAAATGAAGAGTGCATAATTATTAAAACAGGGTATTTTTGGAGATGGACAGGCAGGCTGATGGGGAGGAGGTAGGCCTGGATTTTGAACTTAAAAACTCAAATGGGTTTTTGGGTTCAAAATGTGTATTTTTTCCCTTATGCTGCTATCCTTTTATAATCCATAATTTTGGGGCCAGGTTGTCCGATAACTTGGCAAAGTGAAAACAGTATGAGTGTATGATGGTTTGGGAACATAGGTGTAGAAGCACAAATCGATGAAAGGATAGCAGCATATGGCAACTTAACTGTTTGTTTTCCAAAGCAAACGAAGAGTGTATAATTATTAAAAACTTTATTTTTGGAGATGGACAGGCAGGCTGTAGGGGAGGAGGTAGGCCTGTATTTTGAACTTAAAAACTCAAATGGGTTTTTGGCTTCAAAATGTGTATTTTTCACTAATGCTGCTATCCTTTTATAATCCATAATTTTTGGGCCAGGTAGTCTAATTACTTGGCGACATAATAACAGTATGAGTGCATGGTTTGGGAAAATAGATGCAGAAGGACAAATGGATGAAAGGATGGCCGCATCTGGCAACTTTACTGTTTGCTTTTTTTCAATGCAAAGGAGGAGCGTATAATTATTAAAAAGGGTATTTTTGGAGATGGACAGGCAGGCTGTAGGGGTGGAGGTAGGCCTGTATTTTGAACTTAAAAACTCAAATGGGTTTTTGGGTTCAAAATGTGTATTTTTCCCTTATGCTGCTATCCTTTTATAATCCATAATTTTGGGGCCAGGTTGTCCGATAACTTGGCAAAGTGAAAACAGTATGAGTGTATGATGGTTTGGGAACATAGGTGTAGAAGCACAAATCGATGAAAGGATAGCAGCATATGGCAACTTAACTATTTGCTTTTCCAAAGCAAATGAAGAGTGCATAATTATTAAAACAGGGTATTTTTGGAGATGGACAGGCAGGCTGATGGGGAGGAGGTAGGCCTGGATTTTGAACTTAAAAACTCAAATGGGTTTTTGGGTTCAAAATGTGTATTTTTTCCCTTATGCTGCTATCCTTTTATAATCCATAATTTTGGGGCCAGGTTGTCCGATAACTTGGCAAAGTGAAAACAGTATGAGTGTATGATGGTTTGGGAACATAGGTGTAGAAGCACAAATCGATGAAAGGATAGCAGCATATGGCAACTTAACTGTTTGTTTTCCAAAGCAAACGAAGAGTGTATAATTATTAAAAACTTTATTTTTGGAGATGGACAGGCAGGCTGTAGGGGAGGAGGTAGGCCTGTATTTTGAACTTAAAAACTCAAATGGGTTTTTGGCTTCAAAATGTGTATTTTTCACTAATGCTGCTATCCTTTTATAATCCATAATTTTTGGGCCAGGTAGTCTAATTACTTGGCGACATAATAACAGTATGAGTGCATGGTTTGGGAAAATAGATGCAGAAGGACAAATGGATGAAAGGATGGCCGCATCTGGCAACTTTACTGTTTGCTTTTTTTCAATGCAAAGGAGGAGCGTATAATTATTAAAAAGGGTATTTTTGGAGATGGACAGGCAGGCTGTAGGGGAGGAGGTAGGCCTGTATTTTGAACTTAAAAACTCAAATGGGTTTTTGGGTTCAAAATGTGTATTTTTCACTAATGCTGCTATCCTTTTATAATCCATAATTTTTGGGCCAGGTAGTCTAATTACTTGGCGACATAATAACAGTATGAGTGCATGGTTTGGGAAAATAGATGCAGAAGGACAAATGGATGAAAGGATGGCCGCATCTGGCAACTTTATTGTTTGCTTTTTTTCAATGCAAAGGAGGAGCGTATAATTATTAAAAAGGGTATTTTTGGAGATGGACAGGCAGGCTGTGTAGGGGAGGAGGTAGGCCTGTATTTTGAACTTAAAAACTCAAATGGGTTTTTGGGTTCAAAATGTGTATTTTTCCCTTATGCTGCTATCCTTTTATAATCCATAATTTTTGGGCCAGGTAGTCTAATTACTTGGCGACATAATAACAGTATGAGTGCATGGTTTGGGAAAATAGATGCAGAAGGACAAATGGATGAAAGGATGGCCGCATCTGGCAACTTTACTGTTTGCTTTTTTTCAATGCAAAGGAGGAGCGTATAATTATTAAAAAGGGTATTTTTGGAGATGGACAGGCAGGCTGTAGGGGTGGAGGTAGGCCTGTATTTTGAACTTAAAAACTCAAATGGGTTTTTGGGTTCAAAATGTGTATTTTTCCCTTATGCTGCTATCCTTTTATAATCCATAATTTTGGGGCCAGGTTGTCCGATAACTTGGCAAAGTGAAAACAGTATGAGTGTATAATGGTTTGGGAACATAGGTGTAGAAGCACAAATCGATGAAAGGATAGCAGCATATGGCAACTTAACTATTTGCTTTTCCAAAGCAAATGAAGAGTGCATAATTATTAAAACAGGGTATTTTTGGAGATGGACAGGCAGGCTGATGGGGAGGAGGTAGGCCTGGATTTTGAACTTAAAAACTCAAATGGGTTTTTGGTTTCAAAATGTGTATTTTTTCCCTTATGCTGCTATCCTTTTATAATCCATAATTTTGGGGCCAGGTTGTCCGATAACTTGGCAAAGTGAAAACAGTATGAGTGTATGATGGTTTGGGAACATAGGTGTAGAAGCACAAATCGATGAAAGAATAGCAGCATATGGCAACTTAACTGTTTGTTTTCCAAAGCAAACGAAGAGTGTATAATTATTAAAAACTTTATTTTTGGAGATGGACAGGCAGGCTGTAGGGGAGGAGGTAGGCCTGTATTTTGAACTTAAAAACTCAAATGGGTTTTTGGCTTCAAAATGTGTATTTTTCACTAATGCTGCTATCCTTTTATAATCCATAATTTTTGGGCCAGGTAGTCTAATTACTTGGCGACATAATAACAGTATGAGTGCATGGTTTGGGAAAATAGATGCAGAAGGACAAATGGATGAAAGGATGGCCGCATCTGGCAACTTTACTGTTTGCTTTTTTTCAATGCAAAGGAGGAGCGTATAATTATTAAAAAGGGTATTTTTGGAGATGGACAGGCAGGCTGTAGGGGAGGAGGTAGGCCTGTATTTTGAACTTAAAAACTCAAATGGGTTTTTGGGTTCAAAATGTGTATTTTTCACTAATGCTGCTATCCTTTTATAATCCATAATTTTTGGGCCAGGTAGTCTAATTACTTGGCGACATAATAACAGTATGAGTGCATGGTTTGGGAAAATAGATGCAGAAGGACAAATGGATGAAAGGATGGCCGCATCTGGCAACTTTATTGTTTGCTTTTTTTCAATGCAAAGGAGGAGCGTATAATTATTAAAAAGGGTATTTTTGGAGATGGACAGGCAGGCTGTAGGGGAGGAGGTAGGCCTGTATTTTGAACTTAAAAACTCAAATGGGTTTTTGGGTTCAAAATGTGTATTTTTAACTAATGCTGCTATCCTTTTATAATCCATAATTTTTGGGCCAGGTAGTCTAATTACTTGGCGACATAATAACAGTATGAGTGCATGGTTTGGGAAAATAGATGCAGAAGGACAAATGGATGAAAGGATGCCCGCATCTGGCAACTTTACTGTTTGCTTTTTTTCAATGCAAAGGAGAAGTGTATAATTATTAAAAAGGGTATTTTTGGAGATGGACAGGCAGGCTGTAGGGGAGGAGGTAGGCCTGTATTTTGAACTTAAAAACTCAAATGGGTTTTTGGGTTCAAAATGTGTATTTTTCCCTTATGCTGCTATCCTTTAATAATCCATAATTTTTGGGCCAGTGAGTCTAATTACTTGGCGACATAATAACAGTATGAGTGCATGGTTTGGGAAAAATAGATGCAGAAGGACAAATGGATGAAAGGATGGCCGCATCTGGCAACTTTACTGTTTGCTTTTTTTCAATGCAAAGGAGGAGCGTATAATTATTAAAAAGGGTATTTTTGGAGATGGACAGGCAGGCTGTAGGGGAGGAGGTAGGCCTGTATTTTGAACTTAAAAACTCAAATGGGTTTTTGGGTTCAAAATGTGTATTTTTCCCTTATGCTGCTATCCTTTTATAATCCATAATTTTGGGGCCAGGTTGTTCGTTAACTTGGCAAAGTGAAAACAGTATGAGTGTATGATGGTTTGGGAACATAGGTGTAGAAGCACAAATCGATGAAAGGATAGCAGCATATGGCAACTTAACTGTTTGTTTTCCAAAGCAAACGAAGAGTGTATAATTATTAAAAACTTTATTTTTGGAGATGGACAGGCAGGCTGTAGGGGAGGAGGTAGGCCTGTATTTTGAACTTAAAAACTCAAATGGGTTTTTGGCTTCAAAATGTGTATTTTGCACTAATGCTGCTATCCTTTTATAATCCATAATTTTTGGGCCAGGTAGTCTAATTACTTGGCGACATAATAACAGTATGAGTGCATGGTTTGGGAAAATAGATGCAGAAGGACAAATGGATGAAAGGATGGCCGCATCTGGCAACTTTATTGTTTGCTTTTTTTCAATGCAAAGGAGGAGCGTATAATTATTAAAAAGGGTATTTTTGGAGATGGACAGGCAGGCTGTAGGGGAGGAGGTAGGCCTGTATTTTGAACTTAAAAACTCAATTGGGTTTTTGGGTTCAAAATGTGTATTTTTCCCTTATGCTGCTATCCTTTTATAATCCATAATTTTTGGGCCAGGTAGTCTAATTACTTGGCGACATAATAACAGTATGAGTGCATGGTTTGGGAAAATAGATGCAGAAGGACAAATGGATGAAAGGATGGCCGCATCTGGCAACTTTACTGTTTGCTTTTTTTCAATGCAAAGGAGGAGCGTATAATTATTAAAAAGGGTATTTTTGGAGATGGACAGGCAGGCTGTAGGGGTGGAGGTAGGCCTGTATTTTGAACTTAAAAACTCAAATGGGTTTTTGGGTTCAAAATGTGTATTTTTAACTAATGCTGCTATCCTTTTATAATCCATAATTTTTGGGCCAGGTAGTCTAATTACTTGGCGACATAATAACAGTATGAGTGCATGGTTTGGGAAAAATAGATGCAGAAGGACAAATGGATGAAAGGATGGCCGCATCTGGCAACTTTACTGTTTGCTTTTTTTCAATGCAAAGGAGGAGCGTATAATTATTAAAAAGGGTATTTTTGGAGATGGACAGGCAGGCTGTAGGGGAGGAGGTAGGCCTGTATTTTGAACTTAAAAACTCAAATGGGTTTTTGGGTTCAAAATGTGTATTTTTCCCTTATGCTGCTATCCTTTTATAATCCATAATTTTGGGGCCAGGTTGTTCGATAACTTGGCAAAGTGAAAACAGTATGAGTGTATGATGGTTTGGGAACATAGGTGTAGAAGCACAAATCGATGAAAGGATAGCAGCATATGGCAACTTAACTGTTTGTTTTCCAAAGCAAACGAAGAGTGTATAATTATTAAAAACTTTTTTTTTGGAGATGGACAGGCAGGCTGTAGGGGAGGAGGTAGGCCTGTATTTTGAACTTAAAAACTCAAATGGGTTTTTGGCTTCAAAATGTGTATTTTGCACTAATGCTGCTATCCTTTTATAATCCATAATTTTTGGGCCAGGTAGTCTAATTACTTGGCGACATAATAACAGTATGAGTGCATGGTTTGGGAAAATAGATGCAGAAGGACAAATGGATGAAAGGATGGCCGCATCTGGCAACTTTACTGTTTGCTTTTTTTCAATGCAAAGGAGGAGCGTATAATTATTAAAAAGGGTATTTTTGGAGATGGACAGGCAGGCTGTAGGGGAGGAGGTAGGCCTGTATTTTGAACTTAAAAACTCAAATGGGTTTTTGGGTTCAAAATGTGTATTTTTCACTAATGCTGCTATCCTTTTATAATCCATAATTTTTGGGCCAGGTAGTCTAATTACTTGGCGACATAATAACAGTATGAGTGCATGGTTTGGGAAAATAGATGCAGAAGGACAAATGGATGAAAGGATGGCCGCATCTGGCAACTTTATTGTTTGCTTTTTTTCAATGCAAAGGAGGAGCGTATAATTATTAAAAAGGGTATTTTTGGAGATGGACAGGCAGGCTGTAGGGGAGGAGGTAGGCCTGTATTTTGAACTTAAAAACTCAATTGGGTTTTTGGGTTCAAAATGTGTATTTTTCCCTTATGCTGCTATCCTTTTATAATCCATAATTTTTGGGCCAGGTAGTCTAATTACTTGGCGACATAATAACAGTATGAGTGCATGGTTTGGGAAAATAGATGCAGAAGGACAAATGGATGAAAGGATGGCCGCATCTGGCAACTTTACTGTTTGCTTTTTTTCAATGCAAAGGAGGAGCGTATAATTATTAAAAAGGGTATTTTTGGAGATGGACAGGCAGGCTGTAGGGGTGGAGGTAGGCCTGTATTTTGAACTTAAAAACTCAAATGGGTTTTTGGGTTCAAAATGTGTATTTTTCCCTTATGCTGCTATCCTTTTATAATCCATAATTTTGGGGCCAGGTTGTCCGATAACTTGGCAAAGTGAAAACAGTATGAGTGTATGATGGTTTGGGAACATAGGTGTAGAAGCACAAATCGATGAAAGGATAGCAGCATATGGCAACTTAACTATTTGCTTTTCCAAAGCAAATGAAGAGTGCATAATTATTAAAACAGGGTATTTTTGGAGATGGACAGGCAGGCTGATGGGGAGGAGGTAGGCCTGGATTTTGAACTTAAAAACTCAAATGGGTTTTTGGGTTCAAAATGTGTATTTTTTCCCTTATGCTGCTATCCTTTTATAATCCATAATTTTGGGGCCAGGTTGTCCGATAACTTGGCAAAGTGAAAACAGTATGAGTGTATGATGGTTTGGGAACATAGGTGTAGAAGCACAAATCGATGAAAGGATAGCAGCATATGGCAACTTAACTGTTTGTTTTCCAAAGCAAACGAAGAGTGTATAATTATTAAAAACTTTATTTTTGGAGATGGACAGGCAGGCTGTAGGGGAGGAGGTAGGCCTGTATTTTGAACTTAAAAACTCAAATGGGTTTTTGGCTTCAAAATGTGTATTTTTCACTAATGCTGCTATCCTTTTATAATCCATAATTTTTGGGCCAGGTAGTCTAATTACTTGGCGACATAATAACAGTATGAGTGCATGGTTTGGGAAAATAGATGCAGAAGGACAAATGGATGAAAGGATGGCCGCATCTGGCAACTTTACTGTTTGCTTTTTTTCAATGCAAAGGAGGAGCGTATAATTATTAAAAAGGGTATTTTTGGAGATGGACAGGCAGGCTGTAGGGGAGGAGGTAGGCCTGTATTTTGAACTTAAAAACTCAAATGGGTTTTTGGGTTCGAAATGTGTATTTTTCACTAATGCTGCTATCCTTTTATAATCCATAATTTTTGGGCCAGGAAGTCTAATTACTTGGCGACATAATAACAGTATGAGTGCATGGTTTGGGAAAATAGATGCAGAAGGACAAATGGATGAAAGGATGGCCGCATTTGGCAACTTTATTGTTTGCTTTTTTTCAATGCAAAGGAGGAGCGTATAATTATTAAAAAGGGTATTTTTGGAGATGGACAGGCAGGCTGTAGGGGAGGAGGTAGGCCTGTATTTTGAACTTAAAAACTCAAATGGGTTTTTGGGTTCAAAATGTGTATTTTTCCCTTATGCTGCTATCCTTTTATAATCCATAATTTTTGGGCCAGGTAGTCTAATTACTTGGCGACATAATAACAGTATGAGTGCATGGTTTGGGAAAATAGATGCAGAAGGACAAAAGGATGAAAGGATGGCCGCATCTGGCAACTTTACTGTTTGCTTTTTTTCAATGCAAAGGAGGAGCGTATAATTATTAAAAAGGGTATTTTTGGAGATGGACAGGCAGGCTGTAGGGGTGGAGGTAGGCCTGTATTTTGAACTTAAAAACTCAAATTGGTTTTTGGGTTTAAAATGTGTATTTTTCCCTTATGCTGCTATCCTTTTATAATCCATAATTTTGGGGCCAGGTTGTCCGATAACTTGGCAAAGTGAAAACAGTATGAGTGTATGATGGTTTGGGAACATAGGTGTAGAAGCACAAATCGATGAAAGGATAGCAGCATATGGCAACTTAACTATTTGCTTTTCCAAAGCAAATGAAGAGTGCATAATTATTAAAACAGGGTATTTTTGGAGATGGACAGGCAGGCTGATGGGGAGGAGGTAGGCCTGGATTTTGAACTTAAAAACTCAAATGGGTTTTTGGGTTCAAAATGTGTATTTTTTCCCTTATGCTGCTATCCTTTTATAATCCATAATTTTGGGGCCAGGTTGTCCGATAACTTAGCAAAGTGAAAACAGTATCAGTGTTTGATGGTTACCCCTGCTATCGGCGCTGCTGCACCTTCTCTCCCCCTGGCTATCAGTGCCGCTGCCCCATTGCCGGCGCCGATAGCCAGGGGTAGAGAAACGGCGCCGGCAATGGGGCAGCGTCGTCGACAGACAGGGGGAAAGAAGAGGCAGCGGCACCCATTGCTGGCGCCGCTGCCCCGTGTCCCCCCACCGGAGGCCTGAAGCAGCACGGACCCGACCCCGGCAACAGGGTAATTATACAACTAGGGATGGGGGAGGCAACGGGGCAGCGGCACCGGCAATGGGTGCCGCTGCCCCTTATCCCCCCCTGGCTATCGGTGCCGTTGCCCCATTGCCGGCGCCTCTTCTCTCCCCCTGTATTTTGAACTTAAAAACTCAAATGGGTTTTTGGCTTCAAAATGTGTATTTTTCACTAATGCTGCTATCCTTTTATAATCCATAATTTTTGGGCCAGGTAGTCTAATTACTTGGCGACATAATAACGGTATGAGTGCATGGTTTGGGAAAATAGATGCAGAAGGACAAATGGATGAAAGGATGGCCGCATCTGGCAACTTTATTGTTTGCTTTTTTTCAATGCAAAGGAGGAGCGTATAATTATTAAAAAGGGTATTTTTGGAGATGGACAGGCAGGCTGTAGGGGAGGAGGTAGGCCTGTATTTTGAACTTAAAAACTCAAATGGGTTTTTGGGTTCAAAATGTGTATTTTTCCCTTATGCTGCTATCCTTTTATAATCCATAATTTTTGGGCCAGGTAGTCTAATTACTTGGCGACATAATAACAGTATAAGTGCATGGTTTGGGAAAATAGATGCAGAAGGACAAATGGATGAAAGGATGGCCGCATCTGGCAACTTTACTGTTTGCTTTTTTTCAATGCAAAGGAGGAGCGTATAATTATTAAAAAATGTATTTTTGGAGATGGACAGGCAGGCTGTAGGGGAGGAGGTAGGCCTGTATTTTGAACTTAAAAACTCAAATGGGTTTTTGGGTTCAAAATGTGTATTTTTTCCCTTATGCTGCTATCCTTTTATAATCCATAATTTTGGGGCAGGTTGTTCGATAACTTGGCAAAGTGAAAACAGTATGAGTGTATGATGGTTTGGGAACATAGGTGTAGAAGCACAAATCGATGAAAGGATAGCAGCATATGGCAACTTAACTGTTTGTTTTCCAAAGCAAACGAAGAGTGTATAATTATTAAAAACTGTATTTTTGGAGATGGACAGGCAGGCTGTAGGGGAGGAGGTAGGCCTGTATTTTGAACTTAAAAACTCAAATGGGTTTTTGGGTTCAAAATGTGTATTTTTCCCTTATGCTGCTATCCTTTTATAATCCATAATTTTGGGGCCAGGTAGTCTAATTACTTGGCGACATAATAACAGTATGAGTGCATGGTTTGGGAAAATAGATGCAGAAGGACAAATGGATGAAAGGATGGCCGCATCTGGCAACTTTACTGATTGCTTTTTTTCAATGCAAAGGAGGAGCGTATAATTATTAAAAAGGGTATTTTTGGAGATGGACAGGCAGGCTGTAGGGGAGGAGGTAGGCCTGTATTTTGAACTTAAAAACTCAAATGGGTTTTTGGCTTCAAAATGTGTATTTTTCACTAATGCTGCTATCCTTTTATAATCCATAATTTTTGGGCCAGGTAGTCTAATTACTTGGCGACATAATAACAGTATGAGTGCATGTTTTGGGAAAATAGATGCAGAAGGACAAATGGATGAAAGGATGGCCGCATCTGGCAACTTTACTGTTTGCTTTTTTTCAATGCAAAGGAGGAGCGTATAATTATTAAAAAGGGTATTTTTGGAAATGGACAGGCAGGCTGTAGGGGAGGAGGTAGGCCTGTATATTGAACTTAAAAACTCAAATGGGTTTTTGGGTTCAAAATGTGTATTTTTCACTAATGCTGCTATCCTTTTATAATCCATAATTTTTGGGCCAGGTAGTCTAATTACTTGGCGACATAATAACAGTATGAGTGCATGGTTTGGGAAAATAGATGCAGAAGGACAAATGGATGAAAGGATGGCCGCATCTGGCAACTTTACTGTTTGCTTTTTTTCAATGCAAAGGAGGAGCGTATAATTATTAAAAAGGGTATTTTTGGAGATGGACAGGCAGGCTGTAGGGGAGGAGGTAGGCCTGTATTTTGAACTTAAAAACTCAAATGGGTTTTTGGGTTCAAAATGTGTATTTTTCCCTTATGCTGCTATCCTTTTATAATCCATAATTTTGGGGCCAGGTAGTCTAATTACTTGGCGACATAATAACAGTATGAGTGCATGGTTTGGGAAAATAGATGCAGAAGGACAAATGGATGAAAGAATGGCCGCATCTGGCAACTTTACTGTTTGCTTTTTTTCAATACAAAGGAGGAGCGTATAATTATTAAAAAGGGTATTTTTGGAGATGGACAGGCAGGCTGTAGGGGAGGAGGTAGGCCTGTATTTTGAACTTAAAAACTCAAATGGGTTTTTGGGTTCAAAATGTGTATTTTTCCCTTATGCTGCTATCCTTTTATAATCCATAATTTTGGGGCCAGGTTGTTCGATAACTTGGCAAAGTGAAAACAGTATGAGTGTATGATGGTTTGGGAACATAGGTGTAGAAGCACAAATCGATGAAAGGATAGCAGCATATGGCAACTTAACTGTTTGTTTTCCAAAGCAAACGAAGAGCGTATAATTATTAAAAACTGTATTTTTGGAGATGGACAGGCAGGCTGTACGGGAGGAGGTAGGCCTGTATTTTGAACTTAAAAACTCAAATGGGTTTTTGGCTTCAAAATGTGTATTTTTCACTAATGCTGCTATCCTTTTATAATCCATAATTTTTGGGCCAGGTAGTCTAATTACTTGGCGACATAATAACAGTATGAGTGCATGGTTTGGGAAAATAGATGCAGAAGGACAAATGGATGAAAGGATGGCCGCATCTGGCAACTTTACTGTTTGCTTTTTTTCAATGCAAAGGAGGAGCGTATAATTATTAAAAAGGGTATTTTTGGAGATGGACAGGCAGGCTGTAGGGGAGGAGGTAGGCCTGTATTTTGAACTTAAAAACTTAAATGGGTTTTTGGGTTCAAAATGTGTATTTTTCCCTTATGCTGCTATCCTTTTATAATCCATAATTTTGGGGCCAGGTAGTCTAATTACTTGGCGACATAATAACAGTATGAGTGCATGGTTTGGGAAAATAGATGCAGAAGGACAAATGGATGAAAGAATGGCCGCATCTGGCAACTTTACTGTTTGCTTTTTTTCAATGCAAAGGAGGAGCGTATAATTATTAAAAAGGGTATTTTTGGAGATGGACAGGCAGGCTGTAGGGGAGGAGGTAGGCCTGTATTTTGAACTTAAAAACTCAAATGGGTTTTTGGGTTCAAAATGTGTATTTTTCCCTTATGCTGCTATCCTTTTATAATCCATAATTTTGGGGCCAGGTTGTTCGATAACTTGGCAAAGTGAAAACAGTATGAGTGTATGATGGTTTGGGAACATAGGTGTAGAAGCACAAATCGATGAAAGGATAGCAGCATATGGCAACTTAACTGTTTGTTTTCCAAAGTAAACGAAGAGTGTATAATTATTAAAAACTGTATTTTTGGAGATGGACAGGCAGGCTGTAGGGGAGGAGGTAGGCCTGTATTTTGAACTTAAAAACTCAAATGGGTTTTTGGCTTCAAAATGTGTATTTTTCACTAATGCTGCTATCCTTTTATAATCCATAATTTTTGGGCCAGGTAGTCTAATTACTTGGCGACATAATAACAGTATGAGTGCATGGTTTGGGAAAATAGATGCAGAAGGACAAATGGATGAAAGGATGCCCGCATCTGGCAACTTTACTGTTTGCTTTTTTTCAATGCAAAGGAGGAGTGTATAATTATTAAAAAGGGTATTTTTGGAGATGGACAGGCAGGCTGTAGGGGAGGAGGTAGGCCTGTATTTTGAACTTAAAAACTCAAATGGGTTTTTGGGTTCAAAATGTGTATTTTTCCCTTATGCTGCTATCCTTTAATAATCCATAATTTTTGGGCCAGTGAGTCTAATTACTTGGCGACATAATAACAGTATGAGTGCATGGTTTGGGAAAAATAGATGCAGAAGGACAAATGGATGAAAGGATGGCCGCATCTGGCAACTTTACTGTTTGCTTTTTTTCAATGCAAAGGAGGAGCGTATAATTATTAAAAAGGGTATTTTTGGAGATGGACAGGCAGGCTGTAGGGGAGGAGGTAGGCCTGTATTTTGAACTTAAAAACTCAAATTGGTTTTTGGGTTCAAAATGTGTATTTTTCCCTTATGCTGCTATCCTTTAATAATCCATAATTTTTGGGCCAGTGAGTCTAATAACTTGGCGACATAATAACAGTATGAGTGCATGGTTTGGGAAAAATAGATGCAGAAGGACAAATGGATGAAAGGATGGCCACATCTGGCAACTTTACTGTTTGCTTTTTTTTCAATGCAAAGGAGGAGCGTATAATTATTAAAAAGGGTATTTTTGGAGATGGACAGGCAGGCTGTAGGGGAGGAGGTAGGCCTGTATTTTGAACTTAAAAACTCAAATGGGTTTTTGGGTTCAAAATGTGTATTTTTCACTAATGCTGCTATCCTTTTATAATCCATAATTTTTGGGCCAGGTAGTCTAATTACTTGGCGACATAATAACAGTATGAGTGCATGGTTTGGGAAAATAGATGCAGAAGGACAAATGGATGAAAGGATGCCCGCATCTGGCAACTTTACTGTTTGCTTTTTTTCAATGCAAAGGAGGAGCGTATAATTATTAAAAAGGGTATTTTTGGAGATGGACAGGCAGGCTGTAGGGGAGGAGGTAGGCCTGTATTTTGAACTTAAAAACTCAAATGGGTTTTTGGGTTCAAAATGTGTATTTTTCCCTTATGCTGCTATCCTTTAATAATCCATAATTTTTGGGCCAGTGAGTCTAATTACTTGGCGACATAATAACAGTATGAGTGCATGGTTTGGGAAAAATAGATGCAGAAGGACAAATGGATGAAAGGATGGCCGCATCTGGCAACTTTACTGTTTGCTTTTTTTCAATGCAAAGGAGGAGCGTATAATTATTAAAAAGGGTATTTTTGGAGATGGACAGGCAGGCTGTAGGGGAGGAGGTAGGCCTGTATTTTGAACTTAAAAACTCAAATGGGTTTTTGGGTTCAAAATGTGTATTTTTCACTAATGCTGCTATCCTTTTATAATCCATAATTTTTGGGCCAGGTAGTCTAATTACTTGGCGACATAATAACAGTATGAGTGCATGGTTTGGGAAAATAGATGCAGAAGGACAAATGGATGAAAGGATGGCCGCATCTGGCAACTTTACTGTTTGCTTTTTTTCAATGCAAAGGAGGAGCGTATAATTATTAAAAAGGGTATTTTTGGAGATGGACAGGCAGGCTGTAGGGG
Organism: Hyla sarda; assembly: GCF_029499605.1. Taxonomy (NCBI): domain Eukaryota; kingdom Metazoa; phylum Chordata; class Amphibia; order Anura; family Hylidae; genus Hyla; species Hyla sarda. The sequence goes on from NW_026608445.1 coordinate 64,117, forward strand.
AGGAGGTAGGCCTGTATTTTGAACTTAAAAACTCAAATGGGTTTTTGGGTTCAAAATGTGTATTTTTCCCTTATGCTGCTATCCTTTTATAATCCATAATTTTGGGGCCAGGTAGTCTAATTACTTGGCGACATAATAACAGTATGAGTGCATGGTTTGGGAAAATAGATGCAGAAGGACAAATGGATGAAAGAATGGCCGCATCTGGCAACTTTACTGTTTGCTTTTTTTCAATGCAAAGGAGGAGCGTATAATTATTAAAAAGGGTATTTTTGGAGATGGACAGGCAGGCTGTAGGGGAGGAGGTAGGCCTGTATTTTGAACTTAAAAACTCAAATGGGTTTTTGGGTTCAAAATGTGTATTTTTCCCTTATGCTGCTATCCTTTAATAATCCATAATTTTTGGGCCAGTGAGTCTAATTACTTGGCGACATAATAACAGTATGAGTGCATGGTTTGGGAAAAATAGATGCAGAAGGACAAATGGATGAAAGGATGGCCGCATCTGGCAACTTTACTGTTTGCTTTTTTTCAATGCAAAGGAGGAGCGTATAATTATTAAAAAGGGTATTTTTGGAGATGGACAGGCAGGCTGTAGGGGAGGAGGTAGGCCTGTATTTTGAACTTAAAAACTGAAATGGGTTTTTGGGTTCAAAATGTGTATTTTTCCCTTATGCTGCTATCCTTTTATAATCCATAATTTTGGGTCCAGGTTGTCCGATAACTTAGCAAAGTGAAAACAGTATGAGTGCCCCTTCTCTCCCCCTGGCTATCAGTGCCGCTGCCCCATTGCCGGCGCCGATAGCCAGGGGTAGAGAAACGGCGCCGGCAATGGGGCAGCGTCGTCGACAGACAGGGGGAAAGAAGAGGCAGCGGCACCCATTGCTGGCGCCGCTGCCCCGTGTCCCCCCACCGGAGGCCTGAAGCAGCACGGACCCGACCCCGGCAACAGGGTAATTATACAACTAGGGATGGGGGAGGCAACGGGGCAGCAGCACCGGCAATGGGTGCCGCTGCCCCTTATCCCCCCCTGGCTATCGGTGCCGTTGCCCCATTGCCGGCGCCTCTTCTCTCCCCCTGTATTTTGAACTTAAAAACTCAAATGGGTTTTTGGCTTCAAAATGTGTATTTTTCACTAATGCTGCTATCCTTTTATAATCCATAATTTTTGGGCCAGGTAGTCTAATTACTTGGCGACATAATAACGGTATGAGTGCATGGTTTGGGAAAATAGATGCAGAAGGACAAATGGATGAAAGGATGGCCGCATCTGGCAACTTTATTGTTTGCTTTTTTTCAATGCAAAGGAGGAGCGTATAATTATTAAAAAGGGTATTTTTGGAGATGGACAGGCAGGCTGTAGGGGAGGAGGTAGGCCTGTATTTTGAACTTAAAAACTCAAATGGGTTTTTGGGTTCAAAATGTGTATTTTTCCCTTATGCTGCTATCCTTTTATAATCCATAATTTTTGGGCCAGGTAGTCTAATTACTTGGCGACATAATAACAGTATGAGTGCATGGTTTGGGAAAATAGATGCAGAAGGACAAATGGATGAAAGGATGGCCGCATCTGGCAACTTTATTGTTTGCTTTTTTTCAATGCAAAGGAGGAGCGTATAATTATTAAAAAGGGTATTTTTGGAGATGGACAGGCAGGCTGTAGGTTAGGAGGTATGCCTGTATTTTGAACTTAAAAACTCAAATGGGTTTTTGGGTTCAAAATGTGTATTTTTCCCTTATGCTGCTATCCTTTTATAATCCATAATTTTGGGGCCAGGTTGTTCGATAACTTGGCAAAGTGAAAACAGTATGAGTGTATGATGGTTTGGGAACATAGGTGTAGAAGCACAAATCGATGAAAGGATAGCAGCATATGGCAAATTAACTGTTTGTTTTCCAAAGCAAACGAAGAGTGTATAATTATTAAAAACTGTATTTTTGGAGATGGACAGGCAGGCTGTAGGGGAGGAGGTAGGCCTGTATTTTGAACTTAAAAACTCAAATGGGTTTTTGGCTTCAAAATGTGTATTTTTCACTAATGCTGCTATCCTTTTATAATCCATAATTTTTGGGCCAGGTAGTCTAATTACTTGGCGACATAATAACAGTATGAGTGCATGGTTTGGGAAAATAGATGCAGAAGGACAAATGGATGAAAGGATGGCCGCATCTGGCAACTTTACTGTTTGCTTTTTTCAATGCAAAGGAGGAGCGTATAATTATTAAAAAGGATATTTTTGGAGATGGACAGGCAGGCTGTAGGGGAGGAGGTAGGCCTGTATTTTGAACTTAAAAACTCAAATGGGTTTTTGGGTTCAAAATGTGTATTTTTCCCTTATGCTGCTATCCTTTTATAATCCATAATTTTGGGGCCAGGTAGTCCGATAACTTGGCAAAGTGAAAACAGTATGAGTGTATGATGGTTTGGGAACATAGGTGTAGAAGCACAAATCGATGAAAGGATAGCAGCATATGGCAACTTAACTGTTTGTTTTTCCAAAGCAAATGAAGAGTGCATAATTATTAAAACAGGGTATTTTTGGAGATGGACAGGTGTCACGATGCCGGCTGGCAGGTAGTGGATCCTCTGTGCCAGAGAGGGATTGGCGTGGACCGTGCTAGTGGACCGGTTCTAAGTCACTACTGGTTTTCACCAGAGCCCGCCGCAAAGCGGGATGGTCTTGCTGCGGCGGTAGTGACCAGGTCGTATCCACTAGCAACGGCTCACCTCTCAGGCTGCTGAAGATAGGCGCGGTACAAGGGAGTAGACAGAAGCAAGGTCGGACGTAGCAGAAGGTCGGGGCAGGCAGCAAGGATCGTAGTCAGGGGCAACGGCAGGAGGTCTGGAACACAGGCTAGGAACACACAAGGAAACGCTTTCACTGGCACAATGGCAACAAGATCCGGCAAGGAAGTGCAGGGGAAGTGAGGTGATATAGGGAAGTGCACAGGTGAAGACACTAATTGGAATCACTGCGCCAATCAGCGGCGCAGTGGCCCTTTAAATCGCAAAGACCCGGCGGGCGCGCGCCCTAGGGAGCGGGGCCGCGCGCGCCGGGACAGGACCGAGGGAGAGCGAGTCAGGTACGGGAGCCGGGGTGCGCATCGCGAGCGGGCGCTACCCGCATCGCGAATCGCATCCCGGCTGGAAGCGGAATCGCAGCGCCCCGGGTCAGTGGATCTGACCGGAGCGCTGCAGCGGGGAGAGTGTAGCGAGCGCTCCGGGGAGGAGCGGGGACCCGGAGCGCTCGGCGTAACAGTACCCCCCCCCCTTGGGTCTCCCCCTCTTCTTAGAGCCTGAGAACCTGAGGAGCAGACTTTTGTCTAGGATGTTGTCCTCAGGTTCCCAGGATCTCTCTTCAGGACCACAACCCTCCCAGTCCACTAAAAAAAAAGTTTTCCCTCTGACCTTTTTAGAGGCTAAGATCTCTTTGACAGAGAAGATGTCCGAGGAGTCGGAAACAGGAGTGGGAGGAACAGATTTGGGAGAAAAACGGTTGAGGATGAGTGGTTTAAGAAGAGAGACGTGAAAGGCATTAGGGATACGAAGAGAAGGAGGAAGAAGAAGTTTGTAAGAGACAGGATTAATTTGACACAAAACTTTGAAAGGACCAAGATAGCGTGGTCCCAACTTGTAGCTAGGGACACGGAAGCGGACATATTTAGCGGAGAGCCATACCTTGTCTCCAGGGGAAAAAACGGGAGGAGCTCTTCTTTTCTTATCTGCGAACTTCTTCATGCGTGATGAAGCCTGTAAGAGAGAATTTTGGGTCTCTCTCCATATGATGGAAAGGTCACGAGAAATTTCATCCACAGCGGGTAGACCAGAGGGCAAGGGGGTAGGGAGGGGGGGAAGAGGGTGACGGCCGTACACCACGAAAAATGGGGATTTGGAGGAAGATTCAGAGACTCTGAAGTTATACGAGAATTCGGCCCATGGAAGGAGATCTGCCCAGTCATCCTGGCGGGAGGAAACAAAATGTCGCAAATAATCACCCAAGACCTGGTTAATTCTTTCTACTTGTCCATTGGACTGGGGATGATATGCAGAAGAAAAATTTAATTTAATCTTGAGTTGTTTACAGAGAGCCCTCCAGAATTTAGACACGAATTGGACACCTCTATCCGAGACGATCTGCGTAGGCAACCCGTGAAGACGAAAAATGTGTACAAAAAATTGTTTAGCCAACTGAGGCGCTGAAGGAAGACCAGGAAGAGGGATGAAATGTGCCATTTTGGAGAATCGATCAACGACCACCCAAATAACAGTGTTGCCACGGGAAGGGGGTAAATCAGTAATAAAATCCATACCAATCAGAGACCAAGGCTGTTCGGGGACAGGCAGGGGATGAAGAAAACCAGTGGGCTTCTGGCGAGGAGTCTTATCCCGGGCACAGATATTGCAGGCTCGCACAAAGTCCACAACATCCGTCTCCAGAGTCGGCCACCAATAGAAGCGGGAGATGAGTTGCAGAGATTTCTTGATGCCCACATGACCTGCGAGATGGGAGGAGTGACCCCATTTGAGGATTCCGAGGCGTTGGCGTGGAGAAACAAAGGTCTTTCCTGGAGGAGTTTGCCTGATGAAGGCAGGAGAAGTGGAGATCAGGCAGTCAGGTGGAATGATGTGTTGCGGAGAGAGTTCAACTTCTGAGGCATCCGAGGAACGAGAGAGAGCATCGGCCCTAATGTTCTTATCGGCAGGACGAAAGTGAATCTCAAAATTAAACCGGGCAAAGAACAGAGACCACCGGGCCTGGCGAGGATTCAGCCGTTGGGCAGACTGGAGGTAGGAGAGGTTCTTGTGGTCGGTGTAAATAATAACTGGAAATCTTGATCCCTCCAGCAGATGCCTCCATTCCTCAAGTGCTAATTTAATGGCTAGAAGCTCTCGATCCCCGATGGAGTAGTTCCTCTCCGCCGGAGAGAAGGTCCTAGAAAAAAAAACACAAGTGACGGCATGCCCGGAAGAATTTTTCTGTAGAAGAACAGCTCCAGCTCCCACTGAGGAGGCATCAACCTCCAGTAGGAAGGGTTTGGAAGGGTCAGGTCTGGAGAGCACGGGAGCCGAAGAAAAGGCAGACTTGAGTCGTTTAAAGGCGTCTTCCGCTTGAGGAGGCCAGGACTTGGGATCGGCATTTTTTTTGGTTAAAGCCACGATAGGAGCCACAAGGGTAGAAAAATGTGGAATAAATTGCCTGTAATAATTGGCGAACCCCAAAAAGCGTTGGATAGCACGGAGTCCGGAGGGGCGTGGCCAATCTAAGACGGCAGAGAGTTTGTCTGGATCCATTTGTAGTCCCTGGCCAGAGACCAAATATCCTAGAAAAGGAAGAGATTGGCATTCAAACAGACATTTCTCAATTTTAGCATAGAGTTGATTGTCACGAAGTCTCTGAAGAACCATACGGACATGCTGGCGGTGTTCTTCTAGATTGGCAGAAAAAATTAGGATATCATCCAGATATACAACAACACAGGAGTATAACAGATCACGAAAAATTTCATTAACAAAGTCTTGGAAGACAGCAGGGGCGTTGCACAGGCCAAAGGGCATGACCAGATACTCAAAGTGTCCATCTCTGGTGTTAAATGCTGTTTTCCACTCATCCCCCTCTCTGATGCGGATGAGGTTATAGGCGCCTCTTAAGTCCAATTTAGTAAAGATGTGGGCACCTTGGAGGCGATCAAAGAGTTCAGAGATGAGGGGTAGGGGGTAGCGGTTCTTAACCGTGATTTTATTAAGACCGCGGTAGTCAATGCAAGGACGTAGGGAGCCATCTTTTTTGGACACAAAGAAAAATCCGGCTCCGGCAGGAGAGGAGGATTTACGGATAAAGCCCTTTTTTAAATTTTCCTGGACGTATTCAGACATGGCAAGAGTCTCTGGGGCAGAGAGAGGATAAATTCTGCCCCGGGGTGGAGTAGTGCCCGGGAGGAGGTCGATAGGACAATCATAAGGCCTGTGAGGAGGTAGAGTCTCCGCTTGTTTTTTGCAGAAAACATCCGCGAAGTCCATATAGGCCTTAGGGAGACCGGTTACTGGAGGAACCACAGAGTCACGGCAAGGGTTACTGGGAACCGGTTTTAGACAGTCCTTGGAACAAGAGGGCCCCCAACTCTTGATCTCCCCAGTGGACCAATCCAGGGTTGGGGAATGAAGTTGAAGCCAGGGAAGTCCAAGGAGAATTTCCGAGGTGCAATTGGGGAGGACCAAAAGTTCAATCCTCTCGTGATGAGATCCGATGCTCATTAGAAGGGGCTCCGTGCGGAAACGTATGGTACAGTCCAATCTTTCATTGTTTACACAATTGATGTAAAGGGGTCTGGCGAGACTGGTCACTGGGATGTTGAACCTGTTGACGAGAGAGGCCAAAATAAAATTTCCTGCAGATCCAGAGTCCAAGAAGGCCACAGTAGAGAAGGAGAAGGCAGAGGCAGACATCCGCACAGGCACAGTAAGACGTGGAGAAGCAGAGTAGACATCAAGGATTGTCTCACCTTTGTGCGGAGTCAGCGTACGTCTTTCCAGGCGGGGAGGACGGATAGGACAATCCCTCAGGAAGTGTTCGGTACTAGCACAGTACAGGCAGAGGTTCTCCATGCGGCGTCGTGTCCTCTCTTGAGGTGTCAGGCGAGACCGGTCGACCTGCATAGCCTCCACGGCGGGAGGCACAGGAACAGATTGCAGGGGACCAGAGGAGAGAGGAGCCGAGGAGAAGAAACGCCTCGTGCGAACAGAGTCCATATCTTGGCGGAGCTCCTGACGCCTTTCGGAAAAACGCATGTCAATGCGAGTGGCTAGGTGAATAAGTTCATGAAGATTAGCAGGCATTTCTCGTGCGGCCAGAACATCTTTAATGTTGCTGGATAGGCCTTTTTTAAAGGTCGCGCAGAGGGCCTCATTGTTCCAGGATAATTCTGAAGCAAGAGTACGGAATTGTACGGCATACTCGCCAACGGAAGAATTACCCTGGACCAGGTTCAACAGGGCAGTCTCAGCAGAAGAGGCTCGGGCAGGTTCCTCAAAGACACTTCGGATTTCCGAGAAGAAGGAGTGTACGGAGGCAGTGACGGGGTCATTGCGGTCCCAGAGCGGTGTGGCCCAAGACAGGGCTTTTCCAGACAGAAGGCTGACTACGAAAGCCACCTTAGACCTTTCAGTGGGAAACAGGTCCGACATCATCTCCAGATGCAGGGAACATTGGGAAAGAAAGCCACGGCAAAACTTAGAGTCCCCATCAAATTTATCCGGCAAGGATAGGCGTAGACCAGGAGCGGCCACTCGCTGCGGAGGAGGTGCAGGAGCTGGCGGAGGAGATGACTGCTGAAGCTGTGGTAGTAACTGCTGTAGCATAACGGTCAGTTGAGACAGCTGTTGGCCTTGTTGCGCTATCTGTTGTGACTGCTGGGCGACCACCGTGGTAAGGTCAGCGACAACTGGCAGAGGAACTTCAGCGGGATCCATGGCCGGATCTACTGTCACGATGCCGGCTGGCAGGTAGTGGATCCTCTGTGCCAGAGAGGGATTGGCGTGGACCGTGCTAGTGGACCGGTTCTAAGTCACTACTGGTTTTCACCAGAGCCCGCCGCAAAGCGGGATGGTCTTGCTGCGGCGGTAGTGACCAGGTCGTATCCACTAGCAACGGCTCACCTCTCAGGCTGCTGAAGATAGGCGCGGTACAAGGGAGTAGACAGAAGCAAGGTCGGACGTAGCAGAAGGTCGGGGCAGGCAGCAAGGATCGTAGTCAGGGGCAACGGCAGGAGGTCTGGAACACAGGCTAGGAACACACAAGGAAACGCTTTCACTGGCACAATGGCAACAAGATCCGGCAAGGAAGTGCAGGGGAAGTGAGGTGATATAGGGAAGTGCACAGGTGAAGACACTAATTGGAATCACTGCGCCAATCAGCGGCGCAGTGGCCCTTTAAATCGCAAAGACCCGGCGCGCGCGCGCCCTAGGGAGCGGGGCCGCGCGCGCCGGGACAGGACCGAGGGAGAGCGAGTCAGGTACGGGAGCCGGGGTGCGCATCGCGAGCGGGCGCTACCCGCATCGCGAATCGCATCCCGGCTGGAAGCGGAATCGCAGCGCCCCGGGTCAGTGGATCTGACCGGAGCGCTGCAGCGGGGAGAGTGTAGCGAGCGCTCCGGGGAGGAGCGGGGACCCGGAGCGCTCGGCGTAACAACAGGCAGGCTGATGGGGAGGAGGTAAGCCTGTATTTTGAACTTAAAATCTCAAATGGGTTTTTGGGTTCAAAATGTGTATTTTTCCCTTATGCTGCTATCCTTTTATAATCCATAATTTTGGGGCCAGGTTGTACGATAACTTGGCAAAGTGAAAACAGTATGAGTGTATGATGGTTACCCGTGCTATCGGCGCTGCTGCCCCTTCTCTCCCCCTGGCTATCAGAGCCGCTGCCCCATTGCCTGTGCCGATAGCCAGGGGGAGAGAAACGGCGACGGCAATGGGGCAGCGGCGTCGACAGACAGGGGGAAAGAAGGGGCAGCGGCACCCATTGCCGGTGCCGCTGCCCCGTTGCCTCCCCCATTCCCGGCTGTATAATTACCTGTTGCTGGGGTCGGGTCAGCGCTGCTTCAGGCCTCCGGTGTGCATTCCCTGCGTCGTTGCTATGCTTTGCATGGCGCGGCGCAATGACGAGAGACGTCACTCGTCATTGCGTCTCGCAATGCATAGCAATGATGCAGGGGATGCACACCGGAGGCCTGAAGCAGAACGGACCCGACCCCGGCAACACGTAATTATACAACTAGGGATGGGGGAGGCAACGGGGCAGCGGCGCCGGCAATGGGTGCCGCTGCCCCTTATCTCCCCCTGGCTATCGGCGCTGGCAATGGGACAGCGGCACCGATAGCCAGGGGAAGAGAAGGGGCAGCGGCGCCGATAGCAGGGGGAGAGAAAGCAGGGCTCTAGACCACAGGAAAGGCAGGGGGAGAGAAACAGGCAGTGACGGCATCTCTCCCCCTGCCTTTCCTGGGGGCTCTGGGGGGTGAAACAAACCCCATCTTTATGTTATTAACTTACTACTTGGGTGACACACTGTAACAAACCTCCTCCTCATTTTTTTCTCCTAACTACTGGGGTGACACACTGTAACAAACCCCATCCTCATATTATTAACTTACTACTGGGTGACAAACTGTAAAAAAAAAAAAAAAACATTGTCAAGTAATCACCTTACGACTGGGGTGAAACACTGTAACAAACCCCATTCTTATATTATTAACTTACTACTGGGGTGACACACTGTAACAAACCTTCCCCTCATGTAATCTCCTTTCTACTGGGGTGACACACTGTAACAAACATTCTCATCATGTAATCTTATTACTACTGGAGTGACACACTGTAACAAAACTTCACCTGATGTAATATCGTTTCTACTGGGGTGACCCACTGTAACAAACCCCATCTTCATATTATTACCTTACTACTGGGGTGACACATAGTAACAAGCCTACTCCCCATGTAATCTCCTTACTGCTTGGGTGACACACTGTAACAAACCTCCTCCTCCTTTTTTCTCCTATCTACTGGGGTGACACACTGTAACAAACCCCATCCTCATATTATTAACTTACTACTGGGTGACAAACTGTAAAAAAAAAAACTCATCGTGTCATCTCCTTACGACTGGGGTGACACACTGTAACAAACCTACTGCCCATGTAATCTTATTAGTACTAGGGTGACACACTGTAACAAACCTCCTCCACATGTAATCTTATTACTACTGAGGTGACACACTGTAACAAACCTCCTCCACATGTTATTAACTTACTACTGAGGTGACACACTGTAACAAACCTCCTCATGTTATTAACTTATCACTGGGGTGACACACTGTAACAAACCTTCTCATCATGTAATCTCCTTACTACTGGGGTGACACACTGTAACAAACCTTCTCATCATGTAATCTCCTTACTACTGGGATGACACACCATTACAAACCCCATCCTCATGTAATCTCTTTACTACTGGGATGACACATTGTAACAAACCTTCTCATCATATAATCTCCTTTCTACTGGGGTGACACATTGTAACAAACCTTCTCATGTTATTAACTTATTACTGGGGTGACACACTGTAACAAACCTCCTCATCATGTAATCTCCTTACAACTGGGGTGACACACTGTAACAAAACTTCTCCTCATCATGTAATCTCCTTTCTACTGGGGTGACACACTGTAACAAATCTCCTCATGTTATTAACTTATTACTGGGGTGACTCACAGTAACAAACCTTCTCATTATGTAATCACCTTACTACTGGGGTGACACACTGTAACAAACCCCCTACTCATGTAATCTCCTTACTATTGGGGTGACACACTGTAACAAAACTTCTCATGTTATTAACTTATTACTGGGGTGACTCACTGTAACAAACCTTCTCATCATGTAATCAGCTTACTACTGGGGTAACACACTGTAACAAACCTCCTCCTCCTCATGTCAACTCCTACTACTGGGGTAACACACTGTAACAAACCTTCTCCCCGTGTAATCTCCTTACTACTAGGGTGACACACTGTAACAAACCTCCTCCTTATGTAATCTCCTTACTACTGGGTTGACACTCTGTAACAAATCTCCTCTTCATGATTTTTCTCCTAATTACTGGGGTGATACACACACTGTAACAAACCTCCTCCTCATGGATCTTCCTTACAACTGGGGTGACACAATGTAACAAATCTCATCATGTAATACCCGTAATAAAAAAATGTCAAATTCCTGGTTATAGGCCAGGGGGAGGTGTGGGTCCATGTGCCCAGGAAGGTCAACCTTACCTGGGCAAGTCCTCCTGAAGTAATGCAAAAAGGGGGACCTATGAGTGGAGGGTAAATCCAATATTATTAACATTTGACCGCTAAGCGGTCACTAAGACCCTAAATTTCCCACCCAATATAAAACTTAACGTTTAATGAGCCAAGATTAAAATAACCTCACACATATTGATCCATAATGCATTGATTGGCATGACACTGCATGCTATATTAAGTGAATTGAAAAGATAGATTGTGGCTGCAGTCCACAATCTATGGTGTGAGACAATTAAAAATCTAACACATTGCCCGCCCGACCGACGTTTCGCCACAGGCTGTGGCTTTATCAAGGGCTAAGAGGCAAATGGCTAAGAGGCAAGAGGCCATTTGCCTCTTAGCCCTTGATAAAGCCACAGCCTGTGGCGAAACGTCGGGCGGGCGGGCAATGTGTTAGATTTTTTAATTGTCTCACACCATAGATTGTGGACTGCAGCCACAATCTATCTTTTCAATTCACTTAATATAGCATGCAGTGTCATGCCAATCAATGCATTATGGATCAATATGTGTGAGGTTATTTTAATCTTGGCTCATTAAACGTTAAGTTTTATATTGGGTGGGAAATTTAGGGTCTTAGTGACCGCTTAGCGGTCAAATGTTAATAAAGTCCTCCTGAAGTGTCCCCTGACTGACTTCCATGCCTAACAATAATTGAAAAACTGAGAACCAGTATGAGATCGGATTTGAAAGCTGAATCCAGCTCACAGTTCCACGAGCTGGGCATGTCCGAGTGGTATGTCCGAGTGCGTTCATAAAACTGTATCGCAGCATCACGAGTTGGTACCTTTGAACGGCCACCTGCCTCAGAATAGCAGGAGAGCAAGCCGTCCGGCTGCTTTCTCAGGGTATGCCAGGGCCGAGCGCGGGCTCCCCTGGGGTCGAACCCCTGGTTTCTTCCTTGATATTTTCCAAGGGGATTGGGATGGTTAAGGTATCCGAACCGGGGCAGGGCTGTCCCCGGGTGAAACCTCTGGAAGGGTCCCCTGAAAGGCTTCCATGCCTGTTGACTTTTGACATGCAGAGAACCAGAGACGCTATAAGGGGTGGGAGGCACGGGTCCCTGTACACAGGCAGGGCGTGCCGTCCTTGGGCACAGGATCGGTGACGCGGACCCCCTGGCGACGGGGAGCAGGAGCGTCGGGCGAGTCGGCAAACATTGCCGGGCGGTCCACCAAAGCACCCAGGCCCTCCGGAGGTGAAATTAAAAATTCCAGGTTGTCGGCCAGGGGCAGATGCGAGTTCAAATGCACAGGAGGGTCAACAGAACACGGGCAAGGCCTCTGTAAGGGTCTTCCATGCCTGTAGACTTTTGAAACACAGAGAACCAGAGAAGGCTATAAGGGCGGGAGGCGCCGATCCCTGTACCCAGGTAGGGCGCGCCGTCCTTGCGCACAGGATCGGTGACGCGGACCCCAGGGTTGCGGGGAGCAGAAGCATCAGGCGAGTAAGAATACATAGGCGAGCGGTCCGCCGAGGAGATTCATCCCCAGGGGAGCCCGTACTCAGCCGCTCTCTCAGGTTACGCCAGGGCCAAGAGCGGGGTCCCCTGGGGATGAACCTTCAGGTTTTTCCCTTAGTATTTTACAGGGGGAAAGGGCTGATTCATGTACCCTACCCAGGGCGTGGCGGTCCCCGTGCGAAGCCTTTGAAACAGTCTCCTGACAGGCTTCCATGCCTGTAGACCGTTGACATGTAGAGAACCAGAAATGGCTATAAGGGCGGGAGGCGCAGGTCCCTGTACCCAGACAGGGCACGCCATCCTTGGGCACAGGATCGGTGATGCAGACCCCCAAGCGTCGGGGAGCAGAACCGTCGGGCGAGTCGGCAAACATCGGCGGGCGGTCCGTCGAGGAGGTTCATCCCCACGGGAGCCCGTACTCAGCCGTTCTCTCAGGGTATGCGAGGGCCGAGCGTGGGCTAACCTGGGGACGAACCTTCCGGTTTCTCCCTTGTTATTTTCCAGGGGGATTGGGCTGGTTCATGTACCCAGCCCAGGGCTGGGTTGTCCCCGGGCGAAACCTCCGGAACGGTCCCCTGGCAGGCTTCCATGCCTGAAGACCTTTGACACGCAGAGAACAAGAGAGGCCATAAGGGAGGGAGGCACGGGTCCCTGTACCCAGACAGGGCGTGCCGTCCATGGGCACAGGATCAGTGATGCGGACCCCCCAGCGTCAGGGAGCAGAAGCATTGGGCGAGTCGGCAAACATCGGCGGGCGGTCCGCCGAGGAAATTCATCCACAGGGGAGCCCGTACTCAGCTGCTCTCTCAGGTTACGCCAGGGCCGAGCGCGGGGTCCCCTGGGGACGAACCTTGAGGTTTCTCCCTTGGTATTTTACAGGGGGAAAGGGCTGGTTCATGTACCCAACCAGGGGCTGGGCGGTTCCCGGGTGAAGCCTCTGAAACAGTCCCCTGACAGGCTTCCATGCCTGTAGACCTTTGACACGTAGAGAACCAGAGATGGCTATAAGGGCGGGAGGCGCAGGTCCCTGTACCCAGACAGGGCGCGCCATCCTTGGGCACAGGATCGGTGATGCAGACCCCCCAGCGTCGGGGAGCAGAACCGTCGGGCGAGTCGGAAAACATCGGCGGGCGGTCCGCCGAGGAGGTTCATCCCCACGGGAGCCCGTACTCAGCCGTTCTCTCAGGGTATGCAAGGGCCGAGCGCGGGCTCCCCTGGGGACGAACCTTCCGGTTTCTCCCTTGGTATTTTCCAGGGGGATTGGGCTGGTTCATGTACCCAGCCCAGGGCTGGGTGGTCCCCGGGCAAAAGCTCCGGAATGGTCCCCTGACAGGCTTTCATGCGTTGCGTACCCTGAGAGAACGGCTGAGTACGAGCTCCGGTGGGGATGAACCTCCTCGGCGGACCGCCTGCCGATGTTTGCCGACTCGCCCGATGCTTCTGCTCCCTGACGCTGAGGGGTCCGCATCACTGATCCTGTGCCCATGGACGGCACTCCCTGTCTGGGTACAGGGACCCGCGCTTCCCTCCCTTATAGCCTCTCTGGATCTCTGCGTGTCAAAGGTCTTCAGGCATGGAAGCCTGTCAGGGGACCGTTCCGGAGGTTTCGCCCTGGGACCACCCAGCCCTGGGCTGGGTACATGAACCAGCCCAATCCACCTGGAAAATACCAAGGGAGAAACCGGAAGATTCGTCCCCAGGGGACCCCGCGCTCGGCCCTGGCGTAACCTGAGAGGGCGGCCGAGTACGGGCTCCCCTGGGGATGAATTTCCTCGGCGGACCGTTCGGGAGCAGAATCGTCGGGCGAGTCGGCAAACATCGGCGGGCGGTCCGCCGAGGAGGTTCATCCCAACGGGAGCTCGTACTCAGCCGTTCTCTCAGGGTACGCAAGGCATGGAAGCCTGTCAGGGGACCGTTCCGGATTTTTCGCCCTGGGACCACCCAGCCCTGTACTCCCATACTCAGCCGTTCTCTCAGGGTACGCAAGGGCCTAGAGCGGGCTCCCCTGGGGACGATTCTTCAAGTTTCTCCCTTGGTATTTTACAGGGGGAATGGGCTGGTTCATGTACCCCACCCGGGCTGGGCGGTCCCTGAGCAAAGCCTTTGTAACAGTCCTCTGACAAGCTTCCATGCCTGTAGACCTTTGACACGCAGGAAGGGTCCTCTGGAAGGGTCCCCTGAAAGGCTTCCATGCCTGTTGACTTTTGACATGCAGAGAACCATAGACGCTATAAGGGGCGGGAGGCACGGGTCCCTGTACACAGGCAGGGCGTGCCGTCCTTGGGCACAGGATCGGTGACGCGGACCCCCTGGTGACGGGGAGCAGAAGCCTTGAGTGAGTCGGTAAACATTGGCGGGCGGTTCATCAAGGCACCCCGGCCCTCCGGAGGCGAAATTAAAAATTCCAGGTTGTCGGCCAGGGGCAGATGCGAGTCCAAATGCACAGGAGGGTCAACAGAACACAGGCAAGGCCTCTGGAAGGGTCTTCCATGCCTGTAGACTTTTGACACGCTGAGAACCAGAGAAGGCTATAAGGGCGGGAAGCGTGGGTCCCTGTACCGTGACAGTGTGCGCTGTCCTTGGGCACAGGATCAGTGATGAAGACCCCCCAGCGTCGGGGAGCAGAAGCGGCGGGCGAGTCGGCAAACATCGGCGGGCGGTCCTCCGAGGAGGTTCATCCCGAGGGGAGCCCGTACTCAGCCGC
Source organism: Hyla sarda (assembly GCF_029499605.1). Classification (NCBI taxonomy): domain Eukaryota; kingdom Metazoa; phylum Chordata; class Amphibia; order Anura; family Hylidae; genus Hyla; species Hyla sarda. The sequence continues at coordinate 79,136 of NW_026608445.1, forward strand.
TTTCTCAGGGTACGCCAGGACAGAGCGCGGGTTCACCTGGGGACGAACCTTGAGGTTTCTCCCTTGGTATTTTACAGGCGGAATGGGCTGGTTCATGTACCCGACCAGGGGCTGGGTGGTCCCCGGGCGAAGCCTCTGAAACAGTCCCCTGTAGACCTTTGACACGTAGAGAACTAGAGAGGCTATAAGGGCGGGAGGCACGGGTCCCTGTACACAAGCAGGGCGTGCCGTCCTTGGGCACAGGATCAGTGATGCGGACCCCTGGCGACGGGGAGAAGAAGCGTCGGGCGAGTGGGCAAACATTGGAGGGCGGTCCACCAAGGCACCCCGGCCCTCCGGAGGGAAATTAAAAATTCCAGGTTGTCGGCCAGGGGCAGATGCGAGTCCAAATGCACAGGAGGGTCAACAGAACACGGGCAAAGTCTCTGGAAGTTGTACACCCCGATAAATACGGTAATGTTCCCTTATGGTGCTACCCTTTTATAATCCATAATTTTTGGGCCAGGTAGTCTAATTACTTGGTGACATAATAACAGTATGAGTGCATGGTTTGGGAAAATAGATGCAGAAGGACAAATGGATGAAAGGATGGCCGCATCTGGCAACTTTACTGTTTGCTTTTTTTCAATGCAAAGGAGGAGCGTATAATTATTAAAAAGGGTATTTTTGGAGATGGACAGGCAGGCTGTAGGGGAGGAGGTAGGCCTGTATTTTGAACTTAAAAACTCAAATGGGTTTTTGGGTTCAAAATGTGTATTTTTCCCTTATGCTGCTATCCTTTTATAATCCATAATTTTGGGGCCAGGTTGTTCGATAACTTGGCAAAGTGAAAACAGTATGAGTGTATGATGGTTTGGGAACATAGGTGTAGAAGCACAAATCGATGAAAGGATAGCAGCATATGGCAACTTAACTGTTTGCTTTTCCAAAGCAAATGAAGAGCGCATAATTATTAAAACAGGGTATTTTTGGAGATGGACAGGCAGGCTGATGGGGAGGAGGTAGGCTTGGATTTTGAATTTAAAAACTCAAATGGGTTTTTGGGTTCAAAATGTGTATTTTTCCCTTATGCTGCTATCCTTTTATAATCCATAATTTTGGGGCCAGGTTGTCCGATAACTTAGCAAAGTGAAAACAGTATGAGTGTATGATGGTTACCCCTGCTATCGACGCTGCTGCCCCTTCTCTCCCCCTGGCTATCAGTGCCGCTGCCCCATTGCCGGCGCCGATAGCCAGGGGTAGAGAAACGGCGCCGGCAATGGGGCAGCGTGGTCGACAGACAGGGGGAAAGAAGAGGCAGCGGCACCCATTGCTGGCGCCACTGCCCCGTGTCCCCCCACCGGAGGCCTGAAGCAGCACGGACCCGACCCCGGCAACAGGGTAATTATACAACTAGGAATGGGGGAGGCAACGGGGCAGCGGCGCCGGCAATGGGTGCCGCTGCCCCTTATCCCCCCCTGGCTATCGGCACTGGCAATGGGACAGCGGCACCGATAGCCAGGGGGAGAGAAGGGGCAGCGGCGCCGATAGCAGGGGGAGAGAAGCGGCGGTAGCAGGGCTCTAGACCCCAGAAAAGGCAGGGGGAGAGAAGCAGGCAGCGATGGCCTCTCTCCCCCTGCCTTTTCTGGGGGCTCTGTGGGGTGAGAAGCAGTGTATCAGGGTATACACATGCACACACACGCACCCTCATTTTATGAAGGATATTTGGGTAAAAAACTTTTTTTACCCAAATATCCTTGGTAAAATGAGGGTGCGTGTTATAGGCCGGTGTGTGGTACACCCCGATAAATACAGTAATTTTCTCTTATGCTGCTACCCTTTTATAATCCATAATTTTTGGGCCAGGTAGTCTAATAACTTGGCGACATGATAACAGTATGAGTGCATGGTTTCGGAAAATAGGTGCAGAAGGACAAATGGATGAAAGGATGGCTGCATATGGCAACTTTACTGTTTGCTTTTTTTCAATGCAAAGGAGGAGCGTAAAATTATTAAAAAGGGTATATTTGGAGATGGACAGGCAGGCTAAAGGTGAGGACGTAGGCCTGTATTTTGAATGGGTTTTTGGGTTCAAAATGTGTATTTTTCCCTTATGCTGCTATCCTTTTAAAATCCATAATTTTGGGGCTAGGTACTCCGATAACTTGTTAAAGTGAGAACAGTATGAGTGTATGATGGTTTTGGAACATAGGTGTTGAAGCACAATTCGATGAAAGGATGGCCGCATATGGCAAGTTTACTGTTTGATTTTTTTCAATGCAGTGGAGGAGCTTATAATTATTGAAAAGAGTATTTTTGGAGATGAACAGGCAAGGCTGTAGGGGAGGAGGTAGGCCTGTATTTTGAACTTAAAAACTCAAATGGGTTTTTGGGTTCAAAATGTGTATTTTTCACTAATGCTGCTATCCTTTTATAATCCATAATTTTGGTTCCAGGTTGTCCGATAACTTGACAAAGTGAAAACAGTATGAGTGTATGATGGTTTGGGAACATAGGTGTAGAAGCACAAATCGATGAAAGGATAGCAGCATATGGCAACTGAACTGTTTGTTTTCCAAAGCAAACGAAGAGTGTATAACTATTAAAAAGGGTATTTTTGGAGATGGACAGGCAGGCTGTAGGGGAGGAGGTAGGCCTGTATTTTGAACTTAAAAACTCAAATGGGTTTTTGGGTTCAAAATGTGTATTTTTCACTAATGCTGCTATCCTTTTATAATCCATAATTTTTGGGCCAGGTAGTCTAATTACTTGGCGACATAATAACAGTATGAGTGCATGGTTTGGGAAAATAGATGCAGAAGGACAAATGGATGAAAGGATGGCCGCATCTGGCAACTTTACTGTTTGCTTTTTTTCAATGCAAAGGAGGAGCGTATAATTATTAAAAAGGGTATTTTTGGAGATGGACAGGCAGGCTGTAGGGGAGGAGGTAGGCCTGTATTTTGAACTTAAAAACTCAAATGGGTTTTTGGGTTCAAAATGTGTATTTTTCACTAATGCTGCTATCCTTTTATAATCCATAATTTTTGGGCCAGGTAGTCTAATTACTTGGCGACATAATAACAGTATGAGTGCATGGTTTGGGAAAATAGATGCAGAAGGACAAATGGATGAAAGGATGGCCGCATCTGGCAACTTTACTGTTTGCTTTTTTTCAATGCAAAGGAGGAGCGTATAATTATTAAAAAGGATATTTTTGGAGATGGACAGGCAGGCTGTAGGGGAGGAGGTAGGCCTGTATTTTGAACATAAAAACTCAAATGGGTTTTTGGGTTCAAAATGTGTATTTTTCCCTTATGCTGCTATCCTTTTATAATCCATAATTTTGGGGCCAGGTAGTCTAATTACTTGGCGACATAATAACAGTATGAGTGCATGGTTTGGGAAAATAGATGCAGAAGGACAAATGGATGAAAGAATGGCCGCATCTGGCAACTTTACTGTTTGCTTTTTTTCAATGCAAAGGAGGAGCGTATAATTATTAAAAAGGGTATTTTTGGAGATGGACAGGCAGGCTGTAGGGGAGGAGGTAGGCCTGTATTTTGAACTTAAAAACTCAAATGGGTTTTTGGGTTCAAAATGTGTATTTTTCCCTTATGCTGCTATCCTTTTATAATCCATAATTTTTGGGCCAGGTAGTCTAATTACTTGGCGACATAATAACAGTATGAGTGCATGGTTTGGGAAAATAGATGCAGAAGGACAAATGGATGAAAGGATGGCCGCATCTGGCAACTTTACTGTTTGCTTTTTTTCAATGCAAAGGAGGAGCGTATAATTATTAAAAAGGGTATTTTTGGAGATGGACAGGCTCCCATGTCAGGACCGTCCCCTAGAACTTAATTAACAATTAATACTTAATTAGTAACGGGGCGGGCCAGACCCCCATAAAAGGCCCCTTTCACCAATGTCACACTGTGTGTCCAGTCATAGCCGTGCGGGGTCCGGCGAGCTCATATGTCTAAAAGTCCGGTGCGGGGTCCCGGCATTACTAGACAGAATGCCGGCAGTAGCAGAGTCCTGTTGTGAGGTGCGGGGTCTCCGCTTACATTGGCTGTAAAGTTATCAGAACTGCTCTGTATTGCTGCCGTACTAGGTACTAGTATAGCTCACTTGCTGCACGCTGCTGCTGTGCTCCTCTGTTGCTTCTCTCTGCCGGCGTTCAGCGCATCAGGCGCGTGGTCCATGCGCGCATCCTCCAGCTGTTTGTGTGCTAGGAGGGCGCGCGCTTCTGACATCACATGGGTTGCCTCTCCACGGGGGGCCGGCGGAAGAGGCCTTATTAGACCGGGAACTCGGTGTTGCCGCTCTCTCTGAGCTGGGCAGCCGGGTTCTGGGTCTGATAAGGTTAGTTGCCAGTGGTTGCCGTGAGCAACTATCTCTGGCCTGAGTATTATGCTATATATTATATTTATTGCAGTAAATATGTGTTACAGATGTCCTCTGAAGCGAGTGCTGGGAAAAAGAAATCTAAGGTTAAACACAGACTATGTGTGTCTTGTGAGCAGCCCCTTCCAGATGAGTGCCAATATGAGGACTGTGATAGTTGTGCAAAGAAAAAAGAGCTTGCAGCATCTGTAGAAGCAAGGAGATGTATAAGCTGTCTGCAGACGCTTATGGAGGAATGGCCGTCTAACATATGTAAGAATTGTTCACCCCCAGAAGCGGATTTAGCCACGGAGGCAAAAACCTTTTTTCCTGGTTCAGAGACAAATTCTCTCAGGATAAAGATGAGGGAAAGAGGCTAAAGAAGCTTTCAAGGAAGCGTACTGGTTCAGCTGCCAGCAGTTCCTCCTCTGACCAGGCTAATAAGAGAAGGAGAAAGACGGCGGTTGGTTCGAGTTCAAGTTCCACGTCTTCTCACGCTTCTTCCTCTGCAGGGCCCTCCACTAGGAGGAAAAAGAAGCACCATAGGAAGCAGAGTTATTCTTCCTCAAATTCTTCCTCTTCTTCTAGCTCTTCCTCGGGGGCGAAAGGGCTGACTGAGGACTTTTACCTTTTAAAAAAAGAGACGGCAGAAGGCCTGATCAAAAAGGTCAAGCATTGTGTAGAATCTGGCAAGCATGAGCGCTCCAGACAAAATAAAGAAGCCTTATTCTATTTTCCTAAGAAAAAGTCCAGGGTGCTGCCTGGGCACCAGGTCCTTAAAAAGATAATGGAAAAAGAATGGGAGAAACCGGATAAGCGGCTAGATCTTGGATCACGCTTCCGGAAGATGGTCTATCTAAAAAATATTTTTTTCCAGCTGACGAATCTACACTGTTGAGAGACCCCTTAGACAGAAGAGCGGATACCTTTTTGAAAAGAGCCCATCTTAACCTTACGTCACTCAGCAAGGCAGTGCTGTCGTCAGTGCCTGTCTCCAGGGCTCTTAGACTGTGGCTAGGTAATCTATCCCAGGATATAGAGGCAGGAGTCTCTAGGCATAAGCTGTCCCGACAGTTATCCTCGCTCAAGTCAGCGACGGATTACCTATGTGATTTTTCTATTGATGTGCTAAAAATTGCGGCCAAAAGTATGGCAGTGGCAAACTCCACTCGTAGAGCGATTTGGCTGAAGCCCTGGGCAGGCGATGCGTCATCCAAGGGGCATTTCTGTTCTCTACCCTTTGAGCCGGGTAAGCTCATTGGGAAGAAGCTTGACAAAGTGTTAAAGCAAAAGAAGAAGGAGAAGGAATTGGATGTCATGCAATCCTTTCGGAAACCCTTTAAGAACTTTCGTGCCCAGAGAAATAAAGGCGGCAACCGTAGACGCATTTTTCAACAGAGGGAGAGAAAATACCAGCCTAGATACCAGGATAGAAAAAAGAAGCAGTCAGGTCCGGGTCCCAATCCCAAGACTGACTTCTGACGCCAGGCACGATGGCCCGGTGGGCGCAAGATTGCTGGAGTTTCTTCCAGAATGGCAGTCAGTCACCTCCGACCCCTGGGCTCTGAGAATCATTCAGGAGGGGTATGCGCTAGAGTTTGTACACCGGCCGAGGGACCGATTTTTTCTCAACCAAGACAAAGATTTCAGAGTCCGGTCGCTCCTGTCGGAGTTCCTTCAGAAAGCGGCACTGGAGTCTGTCCCCAGTGGGGAGGAGTTTCAAGGGGTATACTCACATGTGTTCCCAGTACCAAAGCCAGACCAGAAATGGCGATTAATCATAGATCTGAGATACCTCAACAAATACTTGAAGAAGGTAAAATTCAAGATGGACAATATAAGATCACTATACAGCATTGCCAGTCCTGGGGATGTCATGGTCTGCCTGGACTTGAAGGACGCATACCTCCACGTACCCATAAAAAAGGAGGACAGAAAATTTTTGAGAATAGCTGTCCAAGGGAGAGATCAGGTCCATCATTTTCAGTTCAGGGCACTGCCCTTTGGGTTGTCACCCGCACCCAGGATTTTTACCAAGCTAGTCGTTGTCCTGGTAGCAGCACTTCGCCTCCAGGGAATAAAGATTGTGCCGTACCTCGACGACTGGCTAATCATTGCCAGCAATATGGAAACTTTGAAGAACCAACTTCAAATCTGCCTCTCTATGCTGCAGAAGGTGGGGTTCATGGTGAACCATCAGAAATCCAAGTTAACCCCCTCCTCTCGTGTTCAGTTTCTGGGGCTTCTGGTGGATCTGCAGCAAATGAAAATTTTTCTTCCAGAAGAGAAAATAGTTCGCACAAGACAGAAAATCATGAAGCTCCAGCGTTGCTCAAGAATTTCTATCAGGGAAGCGATGAGTACGCTGGGATTACTAACAGCCTCCATAGAGGCAGTGCCATGGGCAAAAAGCCATTTGAGGAGCTTCCAGCAAGAAATTCTGAAAGCATGGAACAAGAGCCTGGCACATCTGAACTCCTTCATGAAAATCTCCCCTGTTGTCAGAAGGGATTTGCTGTGGTGGACCATCAGGGCGAATGTGAGTCAAGGGAAGAGTTTTGTTACCGAGCATCAAACTGTCATCACTACGGATGCCTCAGCCGCAGGTTGGGGTGCACACCTCGGCAATCACTGGACCCAAGGTACTTGGTCTACGAAGATGAGATTAAGATCCTCCAACTATCAGGAGTTAATTCTTGCCAACAGCAGACAATACTCCAGTACTAAAGGCTGGGCTCTGGGTCTGCAGGTCCAGCCTGTAATGACGGCCGAAGGTAGATGTAGATGACCATGATGCTGCATTGCAGATTTCCAGTAAGGAGACTTGCTCCCTTTCTGCCCAAGATGTAGATGTAGCTCTGGTTGAATGGGCTTTCAATGGATGTGGAGGATCCCTTCCATCTTTCTGGTAGGCTTCCACAATAGTAGACCGGATACATCTGGCCAGCGTATCCTTAGAAGCTTTGTAGCCCATTCTAGCTCCTGCAGGAAGAACAAAAAGATTCTCTTCCTTCCGAAAGTGCTGGACTCGACCTAAATAAGAGACCAAGGAACGCTTGACATCAAGTCGATGGAACTTTTCCTGCTCCTCTGATACAGGGTTGGGGCAAAACACTGGTAGAAACACCTCTCTGTTAATGTTAGCCACTGATGCTACCTTAGGTATAAAAGAAGGAACGGTGCGAAGTCTCACACCTTCTGGAAGGATCTTCAGAAATGGAGACTTTGAAGAGAGAGCCTGTAGTTCCCCTACACTCTTGGCTGATGTAATGGCAATGAGAAAAAGAAGCTTCATGGTGAGCCATTTTAGTTCCACTTCTGCAATGGGCTCAAACGGTTCTTTTGTGAGGGCGTTCAAAACTAGAGTCAGATCCCAAAGTGCAACTGGAGGCTTCACTGTCGGTCTCAGTTTCTTCAGGGCTTTAAAAAATCTGGAAATAAGAGGGTGGTTTGCAAATTTCCCATCAGACATTGCATTAATAGAGGTCATGTGAACCCTAAGGGTATTTGGTTTAAGACCTTTGTCGAACCCCTCTTGCAGAAATTGAAGCACGTTTTCCACTGAAAACTGCAGGTTAGACGATGACAGCCAGTTCACAAATTTTTTCCACAATTTTGTATATACGAGGTTAGTTGATGGCCTCCTGGATGACAGCAAAGTATTTATAACTTCATCAGAGAGACCCAGGTTCAATAGTCTTTCCCTCTCAGAAACCAGGCAGTTAGATGTAGTCTGCCTGGTTGAGGATGAAAGAAACCTTTCTGTATTAGAAGGTCTACTGCTGCAGGAAACCTGAAGAATCTCCACTCCGCTAACTGGAGCAGTAGTGGGAACCACACTCTGCGAGGCCAGAATGGTGCTATTAGGATGACCGATGGTCCTTCCTTCAGGATTTTCCCTAAGACTCTCGGTAGAAGAGGCAGTGGGGGAAACAGATAGATAAACTTGTTGTTCCAAGGGATGGAGAACGCATCCAGGACTTCCGGATGTTCCCACGCATTCAGAGACCCGAATTTCTTCAACCTGGTGTTCTCTTTGGTTGCCATAAGGTCGATCTCTGGAAACCCCCATCTGAGGAATAGTGGTCTGAGATGCTTCATGTTGAGAGACCATTCTGTAGGAAGTAGGGCCTACCTGCTCAGGAGGTCCGCCTGCTGATTCAAAGTTCCTCTGATGTGAATTGCCTTCAGATCCGTGACAACTTGTTCCGCCCAGTGCATGATCTGGGCACACAGATGTTGTAGGGTCGCGCACCGTGTGCCGCCCTGTTTGTTTAAATAATAAGCCGCTGTGGCGTTGTCTGTTTGCAACAGAACAGATCTCTTGCAGACATAAGACTCGAAGTGGAGCAGGGCAAGATGGATGGCTTTTAACTTCTGATAGGGAGGATCTTAATCTCATCTTCGTAGACCAAGTACCTTGGGTCCAGTGATTGCCGAGGTGTGCACCCCAACCTGCGGCTGAGGCATCCGTAGTGATGACAGTTTGATGCTCGGTAACAAAACTCTTCCCTTGTAGGGGAGGAGGTAGGCCTGTATTTTGAACTTAAAAACTCAAATGGGTTTTTGGGTTCAAAATGTGTATTTTTCCCTTATGCTGCTATGCGTTTAAAATCCATAATTTTGGGGCCAGGTTGTTCGATAACTTGGCAAAGTGAATACAGTATGAGTGTATGATGGTTTGGGAACATAGGTTTAGAAGCACAAATCGATGAAAGGATAGCAGCATATGGCAACTTAACTGTTTGCTTTTCCAAAGCAAATGAAGAGTGCATAATTATTAAAACAGGGTATTTTTGGAGATGGACAGGCAGGCTGATGGGGAGGAGGTGGGCCTGGATTTTGAACTTAAAAACTCAAATGGGTTTTTGGGTTCAAAATGTGTATTTTTCCCTTATGCTGCTATCCTTTTATAATCCATAATTTTGGGGCCAGGTTGTCCGATAACTTAGCAAAGTAAAAACAGTATGAGTGTATGATGGTTACCCCTGCTATCGGCGCTGCTGCCCCTTCTCTCCCCCTGGCTATCAGTGCCGCTGCCCCATTGCCGGCGCCGATAGCCAGGGGTAGAGAAACGGCGCCGGCAATGGGGCAGCGTCGTCGACAGACAGGGGGAAAGAAGAGGCAGCGGCACCCATTGCTGGCGCCGCTGCCCCATGTCCCCCCACTGGAGGCCTGAAGCAGCACGGACCCGACCCCGGCAACAGGGTAATTATACAACTAGGGATGGGGGAGGCAACGGGGCAGCGGCACCGGCAATGGGTGCCGCTGCCCCTTATCCCCCCCTGGCTATCGGTGCCGTTGCCCCATTGCCGGCGCCGCTTCTCTCCCCCTGGCTATCGGCACTGGCAATGGGACAGCGGCACCGATAGCCAGGGGGAGAGAAGGGGCAGCGGCGCCGATAGCAGGGGGAGAGAAGCGGCGGTAGCAGGGCTCTAGACCCCAGAAAAGGCAGGGGGAGAGAAGCAGGCAGCGATGGCCTCTCTCCCCCTGCCTTTCCTGGGGGCTCTGTGGGGTGAGAAGCAGTGTATCGGGGTATACACATGCACACACACGCACCCTCATTGTATGAAGGATATTTGGGTAAAAATCTTTTTTTTACCCAAATATCCTTGGTAAAATGAGGGTGCGTGTTATAGGCCTGTGCGTGGTACACCCCGATAAATACAGTAATTTTCCCTTATGCTGCTACCCTTTTATAATCCATAATTTTTGGGCCAGGTAGTCTAATAACTTGGTGACATGATAACAGTATGAGTGCATGGTTTCGGAAAATAGGTGCAGAAGGACAAATGGATGAAAGGATGGCTGCATATGGCAACTTTACTGTTTGCTTTTTTTCAATACAAAGGAGGAGCGTAAAATTATTAAAAAGGGTATATTTGGAGATGGACAGGCAGGCTAAAGGTGAGGACGTAGGCCTGTATTTTGAATGGGTTTTTGGGTTCAAAATGTGTATTTTTCCCTTATGCTGCTATCCTTTTAAAATCCATAATTTTGGGGCTAGGTACTCCGATAACTTGTTAAAGTGAGAACAGTATGAGTGTATGATGGTTTTGGAACATAGGTGTTGAAGCACAATTCGATGAAAGGATGGCCGCATATGGCAAGTTTACTGTTTGATTTTTTTCAATGCAGTGGAGGAGCTTATAATTATTGAAAAGAGTATTTTTGGAGATGGACAGGCAGGCTGTAGGGGAGGAGGTAGGCCTGTATTTTGAACTTAAAAACTCAAATGGGTTTTTGGGTTCAAAATGTGTATTTTTCCCTCATGCTGCTATCCTTTTATAATCCATAATTTTGGTTCCAGGTTGTCCGATAACTTGACAAAGTGAAAACAGTATGAGTGTATGATGGTTTGGGAACATAGGTGTAGAAGCACAAATCGATGAAAGGATAGCAGCATATGGCAACTTAACTGTTTGTTTTCCAAAGCAAACGAAGAGTGTATAATTATTAAAAAGGGTATTTTTGGAGATGGACAGGCAGGCTGTAGGGAAGGAGGTAGGCCTGTATTTTGAACTTAAAAACTTAAATGGGTTTTTGAGTTCAAAATGTGTATTTTTCACTACTGCTGCTATCCTTTTATAATCCATAATTTTTTGGCCAGGTAGTCTAATTACTTGGCGACATAATAACAGTATGAGTGCATGGTTTGGGAAAATAGATGCAGAAGGACAAATGGATGAAAGGATGGCCGCATCTGGCAACTTTACTGTTTGCTTTTTTTCAATGCAAAGGAGGAGCGTATAATTATTAAAAAGGGTATTTTTGGAGATGGACAGGCAGGCTGTAGGGGAGGAGGTAGGCCTGTATTTTGAACTTAAAAACTCAAATGGGTTTTTGGGTTCAAAATGTGTATTTTTCACAAATGCTGCTATCCTTTTATAATCCATAATTTTTGGGCCAGGTAGTCTAATTACTTGGCGACATAATAACAGTATGAGTGCATGGTTTGGGAAAATAGATGCAGAAGGACAAATGGATGAAAGGATGGCCGCATCTGGCAACTTTACTGTTTGCTTTTTTTCAATGCAAAGGAGGAGCGTATAATTATTAAAAAGGGTATTTTTGGAGATGGACAGGCAGGCTGTAGGGGAGGAGGTAGGCCTGTATTTTGTACTTAAAAACTCAAATGGGTTTTTGGGTTCAAAATGTGTATTTTTCCCTTATGCTGCTATCCTTTTATAATCCATAATTTTGGGGCCAGGTTGTTCGATAACTTGGCAAAGTGAAAACAGTGTGAGTGTATGATGGTTTGGGAACATAGGTGTAGAAGCACAAATCGATGAAAGGATAGCAGCATATGGCAACTTTACTGTTTGCTTTTCCAAAGCAAATGAAGAGTGCATAATTATTAAAACAGGGTATTTTTGGAGATGGACAGGCAGGCTGATGGGGAGGAGGTAGGCCTGGATTTTGAACTTAAAAACTCAAATGGGTTTTTGGGTTCAAAATGTGTATTTTTCCCTCATGCTGCTATCCTTTTATAATCCATAATTTTGGGGCCAGGTTGTCCGATAACTTAGCAAAGTGAAAACAGTATGAGTGTATGATGGTTACCCCTGCTATCGGCGCTGCTGCCCCTTCTCTCCCCCTGGCTATCAGTGCCGCTGCCCCATTGCCGGCGCCGATAGCCAGGGGTAGAGAAACGGCGCCGGCAATGGGGCAGCGTCGTCGACAGACAGGGGGAAAGAAGAGGCAGCGGCACCCATTGCTGGCGCCGCTGCCCCGTGTCCCCCCACCGGAGGCCTGAAGCAGCACGGACCCGACCCCGGCAACAGGGTAATTATACAACTAGGGATGGGGGAGGCAACGGGGCAGCGGCACCGGCAATGGGTGCCGCAGCCCCTTATCCCCCCTGGCTATCGGTGCCGTTGTCCCATTGCCGGCGCCGCTTCTCTCCCCCTGGCTATCGGCACTGGCAATGGGACAGCGGCACCGATAGCCAGGGGGAGAGAAGGGGCAGTGGCGCCGATAGCAGGGGGAGAGAAGCGGCGGTAGCAGGGCTCTAGACCCCAGAAAAGGCAGGGGGAGAGAAGCAGGCAGCGATGGCCTCTCTCCCCCTGCCTTTCCTGGGGGCTCTGTGGGGTGAGAAGCAGTGTATCGGGGTATACACATGCACACACACGCACCCTCATTTTATGAAGGATATTTGAGTAAAAAACTTTTTTTACCCAAATATCCTTGGTAAAATGAGGGTGCGTGTTATAGGCCAGTGCGTGGTACACCCCAATAAATACAGTAATTTTCCCTTATGCTGCTACCCTTTTATAATCCATAATTATTGGGCCAGGTAGTCTAATAACTTGGCGACATGATAACAGTATGAGTGCATGGTTTCGGAAAATAGGTGCAGAAGGACAAATGGATGAAAGGATGGCTGCATATGGCAACTTTACTGTTTGCTTTTTTTCAATGCAAAGGAGGAACGTAAAATTATTAAAAAGGGTATATTTGGAGATGGACAGGCAGGCTAAAGGTGAGGACGTAGGCCTGTATTTTGAATGGGTTTTTGGGTTCAAAATGTGTAATTTTCCCTTATGCTGCTATCCTTTTAAAATCCATAATTTTGGGGCTAGGTACTCCGATAACTTGTTAAAGTGAGAACAGTATGAGTGTATGATGGTTTTGGAACATAGGTGTTGAAGCACAATTTGATGAAAGGATGGCCGCATATGGCAAGTTTACTGTTTGATTTTTTTCAATGCAGTGGAGGAGCTTATAATTATTGAAAAGAGTATTTTTGGAGATGGACAGGCAGGCTGTAGGGGAGGAGGTAGGCCTGTATTTTGAACTTAAAAACTCAAATGGGTTTTTGGCTTCAAAATGTGTATTTTTCACTAATGCTGCTATCCTTTTATAATCCACAATTATTGGGCCAGGTAGTCTAATTACTTGGCGACATAATAACAGTATGAGTGCATGGTTTGGGAAAATAGATGCAGAAGGACAAATGGATGAAAGGATGGCCGCATCTGGCAACTTTACTGTTTGCTTTTTTTCAATGCAAAGGAGGAGCGTATAATTATTAAAAAGGGTATTTTTGGAGATGGACAGGCAGGCTGTAGGGGAGGAGGTAGGCCTGTATTTTGAACTTAAAAACTCAAATGGGTTTTTGGGTTCAAAATGTGTATTTTTCCCTTATGCTGCTATCCTTTTATAATCCATAATTTTGGGGCCAGGTAGTCTAATTACTTGGCGACATAAAAACAGTATGAGTGCATGGTTTGGGAAAATAGATGCAGAAGGACAAATGGATGAAAGGATGACCGCATCTGGCAACTTTACTGTTTGTTTTTTTTTCGATGCAAAGGAGGAGCGTATAATTATTAAAAAGGGTATTTTTGGAGATGAACAGGCAGGCTGTAGGGGAGGAGGTAGGCCTGTATTTTGAACTTAAAAACTCAAATGGGTTTTTGGGTTCTAAATGTGTATTTTTCCCTCATGCTGCTATCCTTTTATAATCCATAATTTTGGTTCCAGGTTGTCCGATAACTTGACAAAGTGAAAACAGTATGAGTGTATGAAGGTTTGGGAACATAGGTGTAGAAGCACAAATCGATGAAAGGATAACAGCATATGGCAACTTAACTGTTTGTTTTCCAAAGCAAACGAAGAGTGTATAATTATTAAAAAAGGTATTTTTGGAGATGGACAGGCAGGCTGAAGGGGAGGAGGTAGGCCTGTATTTTGAACTTAAAAACTCAAATGGGTTTTTGGGTTCAAAATGTGTATTTTTCACTAATGCTGCTATCCTTTTATAATCCATAATTTTTGGGCCAGGTAGTCTAATTACTTGGCGACATAATAACAGTATGAGTGCATGGTTTGGGAAAATAGATGCAGAAGGACAAATGGATGAAAGGATGGCCGCATCTGGCAACTTTACTGTTTGCTTTTTTTCAATGCAAAGGAGGAGCGTATAATTATTAAAAAGGGTATTTTTGGAGATGGACAGGCAGGCTGTAGGGGAGGAGGTAGGCCTGTATTTTGAACTTAAAAACTCAAATGGATTTTTGGGTTCAAAATGTGTATTTTTCCCTTATGCTGCTAACCTTTTATAATCCATAATTTTGGGGCCAGGTTGTCCGATAACTTGGCAAAGTGAAAACAGTATGAGTGTATGATGGTTTGGGAACATAGGTGTAGAAGCACAAATCGATGAAAGGATAGCAGCGTATGGCAACTTAACTGTTTGCTTTTCCAAAGCAAATGAAGAGTGCATAATTATTAAAATAGGGTATTTTTGGAGATGGACAGGCAGGTTGATGGGGAGGAGGTAGGCCTGTATTTTGAACTTAAAAACTCAAATGGATTTTTGGGTTCAAAATGTGTATTTTTCCCTTATGCTGCTATCCTTTTATAATCCATAATTTTGGGGCCAGGTTGTCCGATAACTTAGCAAAGTGAAAACAGTATGAGTGTATGATGGTTACCCCTGCTATCGGCGCTGCTGCCCCTTCTCTCCCCCTGGCTATCAGTGCCGCTGCCCCATTGCCGGCGCCGATAGCCAGGGGTAGAGAAACGGCGCCGGCAATGGGGCAGCGTCGTCGACAGACAGGGGGAAAGAAGAGGCAGCGGCACCCATTGCTGGCGCCGCTGCCCCGTGTCCCCCCACCGGAGGCCTGAAGCAGCACGGACCCGACCCCGGCAACAGGGTAATTATACAATTAGGGATGGGGGAGGCAACGGGGCAGCGGCACCGGCAATGGGTGCCGCTGCCCCTTATCCCCCCCTGGCTATCGGTGCCGTTGCCCCATTCCCGGCGCCGCTTCTCTCCCCCTGGCTATCGGCACTGGCAATGGGACAGCGGCACCGATAGCCAGGGGGAGAGAAGGGGCAGTGGCGCCGATAGCAGGGGGAGAGAAGCGGTGGTAGCAGGGCTCTAGACCCCAGAAAAGGCAGGGGGAGAGAAGCAGGCAGCGATGGCCTCTCTCCCCCTGCCTTTCCTGGGGGCTCTGTGGGGTGAGAAGCAGTGTATCGGGGTATACACATGCACACACACGCACCCTCATTTTATGAAGGATATTTGAGTAAAAAACTTTTTTTACCCAAATATCCTTGGTAAAATGAGGGTGCGTGTTATAGGCCAGTGCGTGGTACACCCCGATAAATACAGTACTTTTCCCTTATGCTGCTACCCTTTTATAATCCATAATTATTGGGCCAGGTAGTCTAATAACTTGGCGACATGATAACAGTATGAGTGCATGGTTTCGGAAAATAGGTGCAGAAGGACAAATGGATGAAAGGATGGCTGCATATGGCAACTTTACTGTTTGATTTTTTTCAATGCAAAGGAGGAACGTAAAATTATTAAAAAGGGTATATTTGGAGATGGACAGGCAGGCTAAAGGTGAGGACGTAGGCCTGTATTTTGAATGGGTTTTTGGGTTCAAAATGTGTAATTTTCCCTTATGCTGCTATCCTTTTAAAATCCATAATTTTGGGGCTAGGTACTCCGATAACTTGTTAAAGTGAGAACAGTATGAGTGTATGATGGTTTTGGAACATAGGTGTTGAAGCACAATTTGATGAAAGGATGGCCGCATATGGCAAGTTTACTGTTTGATTTTTTTCAATGCAGTGGAGGAGCTTATAATTATTGAAAAGAGTATTTTTGGAGATGGACAGGCAGGCTGTAGGGGAGGAGGTAGGCCTGTATTTTGAACTTAAAAACTCAAATGGGTTTTTGGGATCAAAATGTGTATTTTTCCCTCATGCTGCTATCCTTTTATAATCCATAATTTTGGTTCCAGGTTGTCCGATAACTTGACAAAGTGAAAACAGTATGAGTGTATGATGGTTTGGGAACATAGGTGTAGAAGCACAAATCGATGAAAGGATAGCAGCATATGGCAACTGAACTGTTTGTTTTCCAAAGCAAACGAAGAGTGTATAATTATTAAAAAGGGAATTTTTGGAGATGGACAGGCAGGCTGTAGGGGAGGAGGTAGGCCTGTATTTTGAACTTAAAAACTCAAATGGGTTTTTGGGTTCAAAATGTGTATTTTTCACTAATGCTGCTATCCTTTTATAATCCATAATTTTTGGGCCAGGTAGTCTAATTACTTGGCGACATAATAACAGTATGAGTGCATGGTTTGGGAAAATAGATGCAGAAGGACAAATGGATGAAAGGATGGCCGCATCTGGCAACTTTACTGTTTGCTTTTTTTCAATGCAAAGGAGGAGCGTATAATTATTAAAAAGGGTATTTTTGGAGATGGACAGGCAGGCTGTAGGGGAGGAGGTAGGCCTGTATTTTGAACTTAAAAACTCAAATGGGTTTTTGGGTTCAAAATGTGTATTTTTCCCTTATGCTGCTATCCTTTTATAATCCATAATTTTGGGGCCAGGTAGTCTAATTACTTGGCGACATAAAAACAGTATGAGTGCATGGTTTGGGAAAATAGATGCAGAAGGACAAATGGATGAAAGGATGGCCGCATCTGGCAACTTTACTGTTTGTTTTTTTTTTCGATGCAAAGGAGGAGCGTATAATTATTAAAAAGGTATTTTTGGAGATGAACAGGCAGGCTGTAGGGGAGGAGGTAGGCCTGTATTTTGAACTTAAAAACTCAAATGGGTTTTTGGGTTCAAAATGTGTATTTTTCCCTCATGCTGCTATCCTTTTATAATCCATAATTTTGGTTCCAGGTTGTCCGATAACTTGACAAAGTGAAAACAGTATGAGTGTATGAAGGTTTGGGAACATAGGTGTAGAAGCACAAATCGATGAAAGGATAACAGCATATGGCAACTTAACTGTTTGTTTTCCAAAGCAAACGAAGAGTGTATAATTATTAAAAAAGGTATTTTTGGAGATGGACAGGCAGGCTGAAGGGGAGGAGGTAGGCCTGTATTTTGAACTTAAAAACTCAAATGGGTTTTTGGGATCAAAATGTGTATTTTTCCCTCATGCTGCTATCCTTTTATAATCCATAATTTTGGTTCCAGGTTGTCCGATAACTTGACAAAGTGAAAACAGTATGAGTGTATGATGGTTTGGGAACATAGGTGTAGAAGCACAAATCGATGAAAGGATAGCAGCATATGGCAACTGAACTGTTTGTTTTCCAAAGCAAACGAAGAGTGTATAATTATTAAAAAGGGAATTTTTGGAGATGGACAGGCAGGCTGTAGGGGAGGAGGTAGGCCTGTATTTTGAACTTAAAAACTCAAATGGGTTTTTGGGTTCAAAATGTGTATTTTTCACTAATGCTGCTATCCTTTTATAATCCATAATTTTTGGGCCAGGTAGTCTAATTACTTGGCGACATAATAACAGTATGAGTGCATGGTTTGGGAAAATAGATGCAGAAGGACAAATGGATGAAAGGATGGCCGCATCTGGCAACTTTACTGTTTGCTTTTTTTCAATGCAAAGGAGGAGCGTATAATTATTAAAAAGGGTATTTTTGGAGATGGACAGGCAGGCTGTAGGGGAGGAGGTAGGCCTGTATTTTGAACTTAAAAACTCAAATGGGTTTTTGGGTTCAAAATGTGTATTTTTCCCTTATGCTGCTATCCTTTTATAATCCATAATTTTGGGGCCAGGTAGTCTAATTACTTGGCGACATAAAAACAGTATGAGTGCATGGTTTGGGAAAATAGATGCAGAAGGACAAATGGATGAAAGGATGGCCGCATCTGGCAACTTTACTGTTTGTTTTTTTTTCGATGCAAAGGAGGAGCGTATAATTATTAAAAAGGTATTTTTGGAGATGAACAGGCAGGCTGTAGGGGAGGAGGTAGGCCTGTATTTTGAACTTAAAAACTCAAATGGGTTTTTGGGTTCAAAATGTGTATTTTTCCCTCATGCTGCTATCCTTTTATAATCCATAATTTTGGTTCCAGGTTGTCCGATAACTTGACAAAGTGAAAACAGTATGAGTGTATGAAGGTTTGGGAACATAGGTGTAGAAGCACAAATCGATGAAAGGATAACAGCATATGGCAACTTAACTGTTTGTTTTCCAAAGCAAACGAAGAGTGTATAATTATTAAAAAAGGTATTTTTGGAGATGGACAGGCAGGCTGAAGGGGAGGAGGTAGGCCTGTATTTTGAACTTAAAAACTCAAATGGGTTTTTGGGTTCAAAATGTGTATTTTTCACTAATGCTGCTATCCTTTTATAATCCATAATTTTTGGGCCAGGTAGTCTAATTACTTGGCGACATAATAACAGTATGAGTGCATGGTTTGGGAAAATAGATGCAGAAGGACAAATGGATGAAAGGATGGCCGCATCTGGCAACTTTACTGTTTGCTTTTTTTCAATGCAAAGGAGGAGCGTATAATTATTAAAAAGGGTATTTTTGGAGATGGACAGGCAGGCTGTAGGGGAGGAGGTAGGCCTGTATTTTGAACTTAAAAACTCAAATGGATTTTTGGGTTCAAAATGTGTATTTTTCCCTTATGCTGCTAACCTTTTATAATCCATAATTTTGGGGCCAGGTTGTCCGATAACTTGGCAAAGTGAAAACAGTATGAGTGTATGATGGTTTGGGAACATAGGTGTAGAAGCACAAATCGATGAAAGGATAGCAGCGTATGGCAACTTAACTGTTTGCTTTTCCAAAGCAAATGAAGAGTGCATAATTATTAAAATAGGGTATTTTTGGAGATGGACAGGCAGGTTGATGGGGAGGAGGTAGGCCTGTATTTTGAACTTAAAAACTCAAATGGATTTTTGGGTTCAAAATGTGTATTTTTCCCTTATGCTGCTATCCTTTTATAATCCATAATTTTGGGGCCAGGTTGTCCGATAACTTAGCAAAGTGAAAACAGTATGAGTGTATGATGGTTACCCCTGCTATCGGCGCTGCTGCCCCTTCACTCCCCCTGGCTATCATTGCCGCTGCCCCATTGCCGGCGCCGATAGCCAGGGGTAGAGAAACGGCGCCGGCAATGGGGCAGCGTCGTCGACAGACAGGGGGAAAGAAGAGGCAGCGGCACCCATTGCTGGCGCCGCTGCCCCGTGTCCTCCCCCATCCCCGGTTGTATAATTACCTGTTGCTGGGGTCGGGTCAGCGCTGCTTCAGGCCTCCGGTGTGCATTCCCTGCGTCGTTGCTATGCTTTGCATGGCGCGGCGCAATGACGAGAGACGTCACTCGTCATTGCGTCTCGCAACGCATAGCAATGATTTAGGGGACGCACACCGGAGGCCTGAAGCAGCACGGACCCGACCCCGGCAACAGGGTAATTATACAACTAGTAATGGGGGAGGAAACGGGGCAGCAGCGCCGGCAATGGGTGCCGCTGCCGCTTATCCCCCCCTGGCTATCGGTGCCGTTGCCCCATTGCCGGCTACGCTTCTCTCCCCCTGGCTATCGGCACTGGCAATGGGACAGCGGCACCGATAGCCAGGGGGAGAGAAGGGGCAGCGGCGCCGATAGCAGGGGGAGAGAAGCGGCGGTAGCAGGGCTCTAGACCCCAGAAAAGGCAGGGGGAGAGAAGCAGGCAGCAATGGCCTCTCTCCCCCTGCCTTCCTGGGGGCTCTGTGAGGTGAGAAGCAGTGTATCGGGTATACACATACACACACACGCACCCTCATTTTATGAAGGATATTTGGGTAAAAAACTTTTTTTACCCAAATATCCTTGGTAAAATGAGGGTGCGTGTTATAGGCCGGTGCGTGGTACACCCCGATAAATACGATAATTTTCCCTTATGCTGCTACCCTTTTATTATACATAATTTTTGGGCCAGGTAGTCTAATAACTTGGCGACATGATAACAGTATGAGTGCATGGTTTCGGAAAATAGGTGCAGAAGGACAAATGGATGAAAGGATGGCTGCATATGGCAACTTTACTGTTTGCTTTTTTTCAATGCAAGGGAGGAGCGTAAAATTATTAAAAAGGGTATATTTGGAGATGGACAGGCAGGCTAAAGGTGAGGACGTAGGCCTGTATTTTGAATGGGTTTTTGGGTTCAAAATGTGTATTTTTCCCTTATGCTGCTATCCTTTTAAAATCCATAATTTTGGGGCTAGGTACTCCGATAACTTGTTAAAGTGAGAACAGTATGAGTGTATGATGGTTTTGGAACATTGGTGTAGAAGCACAAATCGATGAAAGGATAGCAGCATATGGCAACTTAACTGTTTGTTTGTTTTTCCAAAGCAAATGAAGAGTGCATAATTATTAAAAAAAGGTATTTTTGGAGATGAACAGGCAGGCTGATGGGGAGGAGGTAGGCCTGTATTTTGAACTTAAAAACTCAAATGGGTTTTTGGGTTCAAAATGCGTATTTTTCCCTTATGCTGCTATCCTTTTATAATCCATAATTTTGGGGCCAGGTTGTCCGATAACTTGGCAAAGTGAAAACAGTATGAGTGTATGATGGTTACCCCTGCTATCGGCGCTGCTGCCCCTTCTCTCCCCCTGGCTATCAGAGCCGCTGCCCCATTGCCGGCGCCGATAGCCAGGGGGAGAGAAACGGCGATGGCAATGGGGCAGCGGCGTCGACAGACAGGGGGAAAGAAGGGGCAGCGGCACCCATTGCCGGTGCCGCTGCCCCGTTGCCTCCCCCATCCCCGGCTGTATAATTACCTGTTGCTGGGGTCGGGTCAGCGCTGCTTCAGGCCTCCGGTGTGCATTCCCTGCGTCGTTGCTATGCTTTGCATGGCGCGGCGCAATGACGAGAGACGTCACTCGTCATTGCGTCTCGCAATGCATAGCAATGATGCAGGGGACGCACACCGGAGGCCTGAAGCAGAACGGACCCGACCCCGGCAACACGTAATTATACAACTAGGGATGGGGGAGGCAACGGGGCAGCGGCGCCGGCAATGGGTGCCGCTGCCCCTTATCTCCCCCTGGCTATCGGTGCCGCTGCCCCATTGCCGGCGCCGCTTCTCTCCCCCTGGCTATCGGCGCTGGCAATGGGACAGCGGCACCGATAGCCAGGGGGAGAGAAGGGGCAGCGGCGCCGATAGCAGTTGGAGAGAAAGCAGGGCTCTAGACCACAGGAAAGGGAGGGGGAGAGAAACAGGCAGTGACGGCATCTCTCCCCCTGCCTTTCCTGGGGGCTCTGTGGGGTGAAACAAACCCCATCTTTATGTTATTAACTTACTACTTGGGTGACACACTGTAACAAACCTCCTCCTCATTTTTTTCTCCTAACTACTGGGGTGACACACTGTAACAAACCCCATCCTCATATTATTAACTTACTACTGGGTGACAAACTGTAAAAAAAAAAAAAACATTGTCAAGTAATCACCTTACGACTGGGGTGAAACACTGTAACAAACCCCATTCTTATATTATTAACTTACTACTGGGGTGATACACTGTAACAAACCCCCTCGTCATGTAATCTCCTTACTACTGGAGTGACACACTGAAACAAACCTTCCCCTCATGTAATCTCCTTTCTACTGGGGTGACACACTGTAACAAACCTTCTCATCATGTAATCTTATTACTACTGGAGTGACACACTGTAACAAAACTTCACCTGATGTAATCTCGTTTCTACTGGGGTGACCCACTGTAACAAACTCCATCTTCATATAATTACCTTACTACTTGTCACGATGCCGGCTGGCAGGTAGTGGATCCTCTGTGCCAGAGAGGGATGGCGAGGACCGCGCTAGTGGACCGGTTCTAAGCCACTACAGGTTTTCACCAGAGCCCGCCGCAAAGCGGGATGGTCTTGCTGCGGCGGTAGTGACCAGGTCGTATCCACTAGCAACGGCTCACCTCTCTGGCTGCTGAAGATGCTGAAGATAGGCGCGGTACAAGGGAGTAGGCAGAAGCAAGGTCGGACGTAGCAGAAGGTCGGGGGCAGGCGGCAAGGATCGTAGTCAGGGGCAACGGCAGGAGGTCAGGAACACGGACTAGGAACAGACAAGGGAACGCTTTCACTAGGCACAAGTGCAACAAGATCCGGCAAGGGAGTGCAGGGGAAGTGAGGTGATATAGGGAAGTGCACAGGTGGGAGCCAATTAAGCTAATTGGGAAGATTGGGCCAGGCACCATCATTGGTGCACTGGCCCTTTAAATCGCAGAGACCCGGCGCGCGCGCGCCCTAGGGAGCGGGGCCGCGCGCGCCGGGACAGAACAGACGGGGAGCGAGTCAGGTAGGGGGACCGGGGTGCGCATCGCGAGCGGGCGCTACCCGCATCGCGAATCGCATCCCGGCTGAAGGCGGGACCGCAGCGCACCCGGTCAGTGGATCTGACCGGGGCGCTGCAACAATGAAGATGAGGCGAGCGCTCCGGGGAGGAACGGGGACCCGGAGCGCTCGGCGTAACAGTACCCCCCCCTTGGGTCTCCCCCTCTTCTTGGGGCCAAAGAACCTGAGGAAAAAAAACTCAATTTTTCCGTGATGAGGTCCGATGCAAATTAGGAGGGGTTCTGTGAGGAAACGTACGAGACAGTCCAATCTTTTATTGTAAAAACAATAGATGTAGAGGGGTCTGGCGAGACTGGTCACAGGGATGTTGAACCTGTTGATAAGAGAGGCCAAAAAAAATTTTCCTGCAGATCCGGAATCCAAGAAGAGCATAGTAGAGAAGGAGAAGGTAGAGGCAGATATCCGCACAGGCACAGTAAGGCGTGGAGAAGCAGAGTTGACATCAAGAACTGTGTCACCTTTGTGCGGAGTCAGCGTACGTCTTTCCAGGCGGGGAGGACGGATAGGACAATCCTTCAGGAAGTGTTCGGTACCGGCATAGTACAGGCAAAGATTCTCCATGCGGCGTTGTGTCCTCTCTTGTGGTGTCAAGCAAGACCGGTCAACTTGCATAGCCTCCGCGGCGGGAAGCACAGGAACAGATTGCAGAGGACCAGAGGAGAGAGGAGCCGGAGAGAAAAAACGCTTCGTGCGAACAAAGTCCATATCCAGGCGGAGCTCCAGACGCCATCCGGAAGAACGCATGTCAATGCGAGTGGCTAGATGAATGAGTTCATGTAGGTCAGCAGGAGTCTCTCGTGCGGCCAGAACATCTTTAATGTTGCTGGATAGGCCTTTTTTAAAGGTCGCGCAGAGAATCTCACTATTCCAGGACAACTCGTAAGCAAGAGCACGGAACTGAATGGCGTACTCGCCAACGGAAGAAACACCCTGGGCCAGGTTCAGCAGGGCAATCTCGGCTGAAGAAGCTCGGGCAGGTTCCTCAAAGACACTTCGAATTTCCGAGAAGAAGGAGTGTACAGAGGCAGTGACGGGGTCATTGCGGTCCCAGAGCGGTGCGGCCCATGACAGGGCTTTTCCAGACAGAAGGCAGAACACGAAAGCCACCTTAGACCTTTCAGTAGGAAACTGGTCCGACATCATCTCCAAGTGCTGGGAACATTGCGAAAGAAAGCCACGGCAATACTTAGAGTCCCCATTAAATTTGTCCGGCAAGGACAGGCGGAGGCTAGGAGTGGCCACTCGCTGCGGAGGAGGTGCAGGAGCTGGCGGAGGAGAAGATTGCTGGAGAAGTTGCGACTGAAGTTGGTGCGAAATGGTGGACATTTCCGACAGCTGACGGGTTAGAAGGGCGATCTGTCGGGCTTGCTGGGCGGCCACCGTGGTGAGGTCAGCGACAACTGGCAGAGGAACTTCAGCGGGATCCATGGCCGGATCTACTGTCACGATGCCGGCTGGCAGGTAGTGGATCCTCTGTGCCAGAGAGGGATGGCGAGGACCGCGCTAGTGGACCGGTTCTAAGCCACTACAGGTTTTCACCAGAGCCCGCCGCAAAGCGGGATGGTCTTGCTGCGGCGGTAGTGACCAGGTCGTATCCACTAGCAACGGCTCACCTCTCTGGCTGCTGAAGATGCTGAAGATAGGCGCGGTACAAGGGAGTAGGCAGAAGCAAGGTCGGACGTAGCAGAAGGTCGGGGGCAGGCGGCAAGGATCGTAGTCAGGGGCAACGGCAGGAGGTCAGGAACACGGACTAGGAACAGACAAGGGAACGCTTTCACTAGGCACAAGTGCAACAAGATCCGGCAAGGGAGTGCAGGGGAAGTGAGGTGATATAGGGAAGTGCACAGGTGGGAGCCAATTAAGCTAATTGGGAAGATTGGGCCAGGCACCATCATTGGTGCACTGGCCCTTTAAATCGCAGAGACCCGGCGCGCGCGCGCCCTAGGGAGCGGGGCCGCGCGCGCCGGGACAGAACAGACGGGGAGCGAGTCAGGTAGGGGGACCGGGGTGCGCATCGCGAGCGGGCGCTACCCGCATCGCGAATCGCATCCCGGCTGAAGGCGGGACCGCAGCGCACCCGGTCAGTGGATCTGACCGGGGCGCTGCAACAATGAAGATGAGGCGAGCGCTCCGGGGAGGAACGGGGACCCGGAGCGCTCGGCGTAACACTACTGGGGTGACACATAGTAACAAGCCTACTCCCCATGTAATCTCCTTACTACTTGGGTGACACACTGTAACAAACCTCCTCCTCCTTTTTTCTCCTATCTACTGGGGTGACACACTGTAACAAACCCCATCCTCATATTATTAACTTACTACTGGGTGACAAACTGTAAAAAAAAAAACTCATCGTGTCATCTCCTTACGACTGGGGTGACACACTGTAACAAACCCCATTCTTATATTATTAACTTACTACTGGGGTGACACACTGTAACAAAACTACTGCCCATGTAATCTTATTAGTACTAGGGTGACACACTGTAACAAACCTCCTCCACATGTAATCTTATTACTACTGAGGTGACACACTGTAACAAACCTCCTCCACATGTTATTAACTTACTACTGGGGTGACACACTGTAACAAACCTTCTCCTTATGTAATCTCCTTTCTACTGTGGTGATACACTGTAACAAACCTCCTCCACATGTAATCTTATTACTACTGGGGTGACACACTGTAACAAACCTCCTCCACATGTAATCTCCTTTCTATTGGGGTGACACACTGTAACAAACCTTCTCCTTATGTAATCTCCTTTCTACTGTGGTGATACACTGTAACAAACCTCCTCCACATGTAATCTTATTACTACTGGGGTGACACACTGTAACAAACCTCCTCCACATGTAATCTCTTTTCTACTGGGGTGACACACTGTAACAAAACTTCTCCTCATGTAATCTCCTTTCTACTGGGGTGACACACTGTAACAAACCTCATCATGTTATTAACTTATTACTGGGGTGACACACTGTAACAAAACTTCACCTCATGCAATCTCGTTTCTACTTGAGTGACCCACTGTAACAAACCCCATCTTAATATTATTAACTTACCAATGGGTTGACACACAGTAACAAGCCTACTCCCCATGTAATCTCCTAAATACTGGAGTGACACACTGTAACAAACTCCATCCTCATATTATTAACTTACTACTGGGTGACATACTGTAAAAAAAACAAAAAACCTCCTCATGTCATCTCCGTACGACTGGGGTGACACACTGTAACAAACCCCATTCTTATATTATTAACTTACTACTGGGGTGACACACTGTAACAAACCCCCTCCTCATGTAATCTCCTTACTACTGGGGTGACATACTGCAACAAACCTTCCCCTCATGTAATCTCCTTTCTACTGGGGTGACACACTGTAACAAACCTCCTCATGTTATTAACTTATCACTGGGGTGACACACTGTAACAAACCTTCTCATCATGTAATCTCCTTACTACTGGGGTGAAACACTGTAACAAACCTTCTCATCATGTAATCTCCTTACTACTGGGATGACACACCATTACAAACCCCATCCTCATGTAATCTCTTTACTACTGCGATGACACATTGTAACAAACCTTCTCATCATATAATCTCCTTTCTACTGGGGTGACACATTGTAACAAACCTTCTCATGTTATTAACTTATTACTGGGGTGACACACTGTAACAAACCTCCTCATCATGTAATCTCCTTACAACTGGGGTGACACACTGTAACAAAACTTCTCCTCATCATGTAATCTCCTTTCTACTGGGGTGACACACTGTAACAAATCTCCTCATGTTATTAACTTATTACTGGGGTGACTCACAGTAACAAACCTTCTCATTATGTAATCACCTTACTACTGGGGTGACACACTGTAACAAACCCCCTACTCATGTAATCTCCTTACTATTGGGGTGACACACTGTAACAAAACTTCTCAAGTTATTAATTTATTACTGGGGTGACTCACTGTAACAAACCTTCTCATCATGTAATCAGCTTACTACTGGGGTAACACACTGTAACAAACCTCCTCCTCCTCATGTAATCTCCTACTACTGGGGTGACACACTGTAACAAACCTTCTCCCCGTGCAATCTCCTTACTACTAGGGTGACACACTGTAACAAACCTCCTCCTTATGTAATCTCCTTACTATTGGGTTGACACTCTGTAACAAATCTCCTCTTCATGATTTTTCTACTAATTACTGGGGTGACACACACACTGAAACAAACCTTCGCCTCATGGATCTTCTTTACAACTGGGGTGACACAATGTAACAAATCTCATCATGTAATACCCGAAATAAAAAATGTCAAATTCCTGGTTATAGGCCAGGGGGAGGTGTAGGTCCATGTGCCCAGGAAGGTCAACCTTACCTGGGCAACTCCTCCTGAAGGGTCCCCTGACTGACTTCCATGCCTAACAATAATTGAAAAACTGAGAACCAGTATGAGATCGGATTTGAAAGCTGAATCCAGCTCACAGTTCCACGAGCTGAGCATGTCCGAGTGGTATGCGTTCATAAAACTGTATCGCAGCATCGCGAGTAGGTACCTTTGAACGGCCACCTGCCTCAGAATAGCAGGAGAGCAAGCCGTCCGGCTGCTTTCTCAGGGTACGCCAGGGCCGAGCGCGGGCTCCCCTGGGGGCGAACCCCAGGTTTCTCCCTTGATATTTTCCAAGGGGATTGGGATGGTTCACGTACCCGAACCGGGGCAGGGCTGTCCCCGGGTGAAACCTCTGGAAGGGTCACCTGAAAGGCTTCCATGCCTGTTGACTTTTGACATGCAGAGAACCAGACGCTATAAGGGGTGGGAGGCACGGGTCCCTGTACACAGGCAGGGCGTGCCATCCTTGGGCACAGGATCGGTGACGCGGACCCCCTGGCGACGGGGAGCAGAAGCGTCGGGCGAGTCGGCAAACATTGGCGGGCGGTCCACCAAGCCACTCCGGCCCTCCGGAGGCGAAATTAAAAATTCCAGGTTGTCGGCCAGGGGCAGATGCGAGTCCAAATGCACAGGAGGGTCAACAGAACACGGGCAAGGCCTCTGGAAGGGTCTTCCATGCCTGTAGACTTTTGACACACAGAGAACCAGAGAAGGCTATGTGGGCGGGAGGCGCCGGTCCCTGTACCCAGGCAGGGCGCGCCGTCCTTGGGCACAGGATCGGTGACGCGGACCCCAGGGTTGCGGGGAGCAGAAGCATCAGGCGAGTAAGAATACATAGGCGGGCGGTCCGCCAAGTAGGTCCGTCCCCAGGGGAGCCCGTACTATGCCACTCTCTCAGGGTACGCCAGGGACAAGTGCGGGCTCCCCTGGGGACGAACCTTCCGGTTTCTCCCTTTGTATTTTCCAGGGTAATTGGGCTGGTTCATGTACCCAGTCCAGGGCTTGGTGGTCCCCGGGCGAAACCTCCGGAACGGTCCCCTGACAGGCTTCCATGCCTGAAGACCTTTGACACGCAGAGAACCAGAGAGGCTATAAGTGAGGGAGGCGCGGCTCCCTCTACCCAGACAGGGCGTGCCGTCCATGGGCACAGGATCAGTGATGCGGACCCCCCAGCGTCAGGGAGCAGAAGCGTCGGACGAGTCGGCAAACATCGGCGGGCGGTCTTTCGAGGAGGTTCATCCCCAGGGGAGCCCGTACTCAGCCGCTCTCTCAGGTTACGCCACGGCCGAGCCCGGGTTCTCCTGTTGACGAACCTTCAGGTTTCTCCCTTGGTATTTTACAGGGGGAAAGGGCTGGTTCATGTACCCCACCCAGGGCAGGGCGGGCGAAGCCTTTGAAACAGTCCCCTGACAGGCTTCCATGCCTGTAGACCTTTGACACGTAGAGAACCAGAAATGGCTATAAGGGCGGGAGGCGCAGGTCCCTGTACCCAGACAGGGCGTGCCGTCCATGAGCAAAGGATCAGTGATGCGGACCCCCCAGCGTTGGGGAGCAGAAGCGTCGGGCGAGTCGGCAAACATTGGTGGGCGGTCCGTCGAGGAGGTTCATCCCCAGGGGAGCCCGTACTCAGCCGCTCTCTCAGGTTACGCCAGGGCCGAGCGCGGGGTCCCCTGGGGACGAACCTTGGTATTTTACAGGGGGAAATGGCTGGATCATGTACCCCACCCAGGGCAGGGCGGTCCCCGAGCGAAGCCTTTGAAACAGTCCCCTGACAGGCTTCCATGCCTGTAGACCTTTGACACGTAGAGAACCAGAAATGGCTATAAGAGCGGGAGGCGCAGGTCCCTGTACCCAGACAGGGCGCGCCATCCTTGGGCACAGGATCGGTGATGTGGACCCCCCAGTGTCGGGGACCAGAACCGTCGGGCGAGTCGGCAAACATCGGCGGGCGGTCCGCCGAGGAGGTTCATCCCCACGGGAGCCCGTACTCAGCCGTTCTCTCAGGGTACGCAAGGGCCGAGCGCGGACTCCCCTGGGGACGATTCTTCAGGTTTCTCCCTTGGTATTTTACAGGGGGAATGGGCTGGTTCATGTACCCCACCCGGGCTGGGTGGTCCCTGAGCAAAGCCTTTGTAACAGTCCCCTGACAGGCTTCCATGCCTGTAGACCTTTGACACGCAGAGAACCAGAGAGGCTATAAGGCAGGAAGGCGCGGGTCCCTGTAGCCAGGCAGGGCATGCTGTCCTTGGGCACAGGATCAGTGATGCGGACCCCCAGGCGACGGGGAGCAAAAGCGTCGGGCGAGTCGGCAAACATTGACGGGCGGTCCACCAAGGCACCCAGGCCCTCCGGAGG
Organism: Hyla sarda; assembly: GCF_029499605.1. Lineage (NCBI taxonomy): Eukaryota > Metazoa > Chordata > Amphibia > Anura > Hylidae > Hyla > Hyla sarda. Next base: position 108,415 of record NW_026608445.1, read on the forward strand.
TGAAATTAAAAATTCCAGGTTGTCGGCCAGGGGCAGATGCGAGTTCAAATGCACAGGAGGGTCAACAGAACACGGGCAAGGCCTCTGTAAGGGTCTTCCATGCCTGTAGACTTTTGAAACACAGAGAACCAGAGAAGGCTATAAGGGCGGGAGGCGCCGATCCCTGTACCCAGGTAGGGCGCGCCGTCCTTGCGCACAGGATCGGTGACGCGGACCCCAGGGTTGCGGGGAGCAGAAGCATCAGGCGAGTAAGAATATATAGGCGAGCGGTCCGCCGAGGAATTTCATCCCCAGGGGAGCCCGTACTCAGCCGCTCTCTCAGGTTACGCCAGGGCCAAGAGCGGGGTCCCCTGGGGATGAACCTTCAGGTTTTTCCCTTAGTATTTTACAGGGGGAAAGGGCTGATTCATGTACCCCACCCAGGGCGTGGCGGTCCCCGTGCGAAGCCTTTGAAACAGTCTCCTGACAGGCTTCCATGCCTGTAGACCGTTGATATGTAGAGAACCAGAAATGGCTATAAGGGCGGGAGGCGCAGGTCCCTGTACCCAGACAGGGCACGCCATCCTTGGGCACAGGATCGGTGATGCAGACCCCCCAGCGTCGGGGAGCAGAACCGTCGGGCGAGTCGGCAAACATCGGCGGGCGGTCCGTCGAGGAGGTTCATCCCCACGGGAGCCCGTACTCAGCCGTTCTCTCAGGGTATGCGAGGGCCGAGCGTGGGCTAACCTGTGGACGAACCTTCCGGTTTCTCCCTTGTTATTTTCCAGGGGGATTGGGCTGGTTCATGTACCCAGCCCAGGGCTGGGTGGTCCCCGGGCGAAACCTCCGGAACGGTCCCCTGGCAGGCTTCCATGCCTGAAGACCTTTGACACGCTGAGAACCAGAGAGGCCATAAGGGAGGGAGGCGCGGGTCCCTGTACCCAGACAGGGCGTGCTGTCCATGGGCACAGGATCAGTGATGCGGACCCCCCAGCGTCAGGGAGCAGAAGCATTGGGCGAGTCGGCAAACATCGGCGGGCGGTCCGCCGAGGAAATTCATCCACAGGGGAGCCCGTACTCAGCTGCTCTCTCAGGTTACGCCAGGGCCGAGCGCGTGGTCCCCTGGGGACGAACCTTGAGGTTTCTCCCTTGGTATATTACAGGGGGAAAGGGCTGGTTCATGTACCCAACCAGGGGCTGGGCGGTCCCCGGGTGAAGCCTCTGAAACAGTCCCCTGACAGGCTTCCATGCCTGTAGACCTTTGACACGTAGAGAACCAGAGATGGCTATAAGGGCGGGAGGCGCAGGTCCCTGTACCCAGACAGGGCGCGCCATCCTTGGGCACAGGTTCGGTGATGCAGACCCCCCAGCGTCGGGGAGCAGAACAGTCGGGCGAGTCGGAAAACATCGGCGGGCGGTCCGCCGAGGAGGTTCATCCCCATGGGAGCCCGTACTCAGCCGTTCTCTCAGGGTATGCAAGGGCCGAGCGCGGGCTCCCCTGGGGACGAACCTTCCGGTTTCTCCCTTGGTATTTTCCAGGGGGATTGGGCTGGTTCATGTACCCAGCCCAGGGCTGGGTGGTCCCCGGGCAAAAGCTCCGGAACGGTCCCCTGACAGGCTTTCATGCGTTGCGTACCCTGAGAGAACGGCTGAGTACGGGCTCCGGTGGGGATGAACCTCCTCGACGGACCGCCTGCCGATGTTTGCCGACTCGCCCGACGCTTCTGCTCCCTGACGCTGAGGGGTCCGCATCACTGATCCTGTGCCCATGGACGGCACTCCCTGTCTGGGTACAGGGACCCGCGCTTCCCTCCCTTATAGCCTCTCTGGATCTCTGCATGTCAAAGGTCTTCAGGCATGGAAGCCTGTCAGGGGACCGTTCCGGAGGTTTCGCCCTGGGACCACCCAGCCCTGGGCTGGGTACATGAACCAGCCCAATCCACCTGGAAAATACCAAGGGAGAAACCGGAAGATTCGTCCCCAGGGGACCCCGCGCTCGGCCCTGGCGTAACCTGAGAGGGCGGCCGAGTACGGGCTCCCCTGGGGATGAATTTCCTCGGCGGACCGTTCGGGAGCAGAATCGTCGGGCGAGTCGGCAAACATCGGCGGGCGGTCCGCTGAGGAGGTTCATCCCAACGGGAGCTCGTACTCAGCCGTTCTCTCAGGGTACGCAAGGCATGGAAGCCTGCCAGGGGACCGTTCCGGATTTTTCGCCCTGGGACCACCCAGCCCTGTACTCCCATACTCAGCCGTTCTCTCAGGGTACGCAAGGGCCTAGAGCGGGCTCCCCTGGGGACGATTCTTCAAGTTTCTCCCTTGGTATTTTACAGGGGGAATGGGCTGGTTCATGTACCCCACCCGGGCTGGGCGGTCCCTGAGCAAAGCCTTTGTAACAGTCCTCTGACAAGCTTCCATGCCTGTAGACCTTTGACACGCAGGAAGGGTACTCTGGAAGGGTCCCCTGAAAGGCTTCCATGCCTGTTGACTTTTGACATGCAGAGAACCATAGACGCTATAAGGGGCGGGAGGCACGGGTCCCTGTACACAGGCAGGGCGTGCCGTCCTTGGGCACAGGATCGGTGACGCGGACCCCCTGGTGACGGGGAGCAGAAGCCTTGAGTGAGTCCGTAAACATTGGCGGGCGGTCCATCAAGGCACCCCGGCCCTCCGGAGGCGAAATTAAAAATTCCAGGTTGTCGGCCAGGGGCAGATGCGAGTGCAAATGCACAGGAGGGTCAACAGAACACAGGCAAGGCCTCTGGAAGGGTCTTCCATGCCTGTAGACTTTTGACACGCTGAGAACCAGAGAAGGCTATAAGGGCGGGAAGCGTGGGTCCCTGTACCCAGACAGTGTGCGCTGTCCTTGGGCACAGGATCAGTGATGAAGACCCCCCAGCGTCGGGGAGCAGAAGCGGCGGGCGAGTCGGCAAACATCGGCGGGCGGTCCTCCGAGGAGGTTCATCCCGAGGGGAGCCCGTACTCAGCCGCATTCTCAGGGTACGCCAGGACAGAGCGCGGGTTCACCTGGGGACGAACCTTGAGGTTTCATCCTTGGTATTTTACAGGCGGAATGGGCTGGTTCATGTACCCGACCAGGGGCTGGGCGGTCCCCGGGCGAAGCCTCTGAAACAGTCCCCTGTAGACCTTTGACACGTAGAGAACTAGAGAGGCTATAAGGGCGGGAGGCACGGGTCCCTGTACACCAGCAGGGCGTGCCGTCCTTGGGCACAGGATCAGTGATGCGGACCCCTGGCGACGGGGAGAAGAAGTGTTGGGCGAGTGGGCAAACACTGGAGGGCGGTCCACCAAGGCACCCCGGCCCTCCGGAGGCGAAATTAAAAATTCCAGGTTGTCGGCCAGGGGCAGATGCGAGTCCAAATGCACAGGAGGGTCAACAGAACACGGGCAAGGCCTCTGGAAGTTGTACACCCCGATAAATACGGTAATGTTCCCTTATGGTGCTACCCTTTTATAATCCATAATTTTTGGGCCAGGTAGTCTAATTACTTGGCGACATAATAACAGTATGAGTGCATGGTTTGGGAAAATAGATGCAGAAGGACAAATGGATGAAAGGATGGCCGCATCTGGCAACTTTACTGTTTGCTTTTTTTCAATGCAAAGGAGGAGCGTATAATTATTAAAAAGGGTATTTTTGGAGATGGACAGGCAGGCTGTAGGCGAGGAGGTAGGCCTGTATTTTGAACTTAAAAACTCAAATGGGTTTTTGGGTTCAAAATGTGTATTTTTCACTAATGCTGCTATCCTTTTATAATCCATAATTTTTGGGCCAGGTAGTCTAATTATTTGGCGACATAATAACAGTATGAGTGCATGGTTTGGGAAAATAGATGCAGAAGGACAAATGGATGAAACGATGGCCGCATCTGGCAACTTTACAGTTTGCTTTTTTTCAATGCAAAGGAGGAGCGTATAATTATTAAAAAGGGTATTTTTGGAGATGGACAGGCAGGCTGTAGGGGAGGAGGTAGGCCTGTATTTTGAACTTAAAAACTCAAATGGGTTTTTGGGTTCAAAATGTGTATTTTCTCCTTATGCTGCTATCCTTTTATAATCCATAATCTTTGGGCCAGGTAGTCTAATTATTTGGCGACATAATAACAGTATGAGTGCATGGTTTGGGAAAATAGATGCAGAAGGACAAATGGATGAAAGGATGGCCGCATCTGGCAACTTTACTGTTTGCTTTTTTTCAATGCAAAGGAGGAGCGTATAATTATTAAAAAGGATATTTTTGGAGATGGACAGGCAGGCTGTAGGGGAGGAGGTAGGCCTGTATTTTGAACTTAAAAACTCAAATGGGTTTTTGGGTTCAAAATGTGTATTTTTCCCTTATGCTGCTATCCTTTTATAATCCATAATTTTGGGGCCAGGTTGTTCGATAACTTGGCAAAGTGAAAACAGTATGAGTGTATGATGGTTTGGGAACATAGGTTTAGAAGCACAAATCGATGAAAGGATAGCAGCAAATGGCAACTTAACTGTTTGCTTTTCCAAAGCAAATGAAGAGTGCATAATTATTAAAACAGGGTATTTTTGGAGATGGACAGGCAGGCTGATGGGGAGGAGGAGGTAGGCCTGTATTTTGAACTTAAAAACTCAAATGGGTTTTTGGGTTCAAAATGTGTATTTTTCCCTTATGCTGCTATCCTTTTATAATCCATAATTTTGGGGCCAGGTTGTTCGATAACTTGGCAAAGTGAAAACAGTATGAGTGTATGATGGTTTGGGAACATAGGTTTAGAAGCACAAATCGATGAAAGGATAGCAGCATATGGCAACTTAACTGTTTGCTTTTCCAAAGCAAATGAAGAGTGCATAATTATTAAAACAGGGTATTTTTGGAGATGGACAGGCAGGCTGATGGGGAGGAGGTAGGCCTGGATTTTGAACTTAAAAACTCAAATGGGTTTTTGGGTTCAAAATGTGTATTTTTCCCTTATGCTGCTATCCTTTTATAATCCATAATTTTGGGGCCAGGTTGTCCGATAACTTAGCAAAGTGAAAACAGTATGAGTGTATGATGGTTACCCCTGCTATCGGTGCTGCTGCCCCTTCTCTCCCCCTGGCTATCAGTGCCGCTGCCCCATTGCCAGCGCCGATAGCCAGGGGTAGAGCAACGGCGCCGGCAATGGGGCAGCGTCGTCGACAGACAGGGGGAAAGAAGAGGCAGCGGCACCCATTGCTGGCGCCGCTGCCCCGTGTCCTCCCCCATCCCCGGTTGTATAATTACCTGTTGTTGGGGTCGGGTCAGCGCTGCTTCAGGCCTCCGGTGTGCATTCCCTGCGTCGTTGCTATGCTTTGCATGGCACGGCGCAATGACGAGAGACGTCACTCGTCATTGCGTCTCGCAACGCATAGCAATGATGCAGGGGACGCACAATGGAGGCCTGAAGCAGCACGGACCCGACCCCGGCAACAGGGTAATTATACAACTGGGAATGGGGGAGGCAACGGGGCAGCGGCGCCGGCAATTGGTGCCGCTGCCCCTTATCCCCCCCTGGCTATCGGTGCCGTAGTCCCATTGCCGGCGCCACTTCTCTCCCCCTGGCTATCGGCACTGGCAATGGGACAGCGGCACCGATAGCCAGGGGGAGAGAAGGGGCAGCGGCGCCGATAGCAGGGGGAGAGAAGCGGCGGTAGCAGGGCTCTAGACTCCAGAAAAGGCAGGGGGAGAGAAGCAGGCAGCGATGGCCTCTCTCCACCTGCCTTTCCTGGGGGCTCTGTGGGGTGAGAAGCATTGTATCGGGGTATACACATGCACACACACGCACCCTCATTTTATGAAGGATATTTGGGTAAAAAACTTTTTTTACCCAAATATCCTTGGTAAAATGAGGGTGCGTGTTATAGACCGGTGCGTGGTACACCCCGATAAATACGGTAATTTTCCCTTATGCTGCTACCCTTTTATAATCCATAATTTTTGGGCCAGGTAGTCTAATAACTTGGCGACATGATAACAGTATGAGTGCATGGTTTCGGAAAATAGGTGCCGGAAAATAGGTGCAGAAGGACAAATGGATGAAAGGATGGCCGCATCTGGCAACTTTACTGTTTGCTTTTTTTCAATGCAAAGGAGGAGCGTATAATTATTAAAAAGGGTATTTTTGGAGATGGACAGGCAGGCTGTAGGGGAGGAGGCAGGCCTGTATTTTGAACTTAAAAACTCAAATGGGTTTTTAGGTTCAAAATGTGTATTTTTCCCTTATGCTGCTATCCTTTTATAATCCATAATTTTGGGGCCAGGTTGTCCGATAACTTGGCAAAGTGAAAACAGTATGAGTGTATGATGGTTTGGGAACATAGGTGTAGAAGCACAAATCGATGAAAGGATAGCAGCATATGGCAACTTAACTGTTTGTTTTTCCAAAGCAAATGAAGAGTGCATAATTATTAAAAAAGGGTATTTTTAGAGATGGACAGGCAGGCTGATGGGGAGGAGGTAGGCCAGTATTTTGAACTTACAAACTCAAATGGGTTTTGGGGTTCAAAATGTGTATTTTTACCTTATGCTGCTATCGTTGTATAATCCATAATTTTGGGGCCAGGTTGTCCGATAACTTGGCAAAGTGAAAACAGTATGAGTGTATGATGGTTACCCCTGCTATCGGCGCTTCTGCCCCTTCTCTCCCCCTGGCTATCAGTGCCGCTGCCCCATTGCCAGCGCCGATAGCCAGGGGGAGAGAAACGGCGCCGGCAATGGGGCAGCGATGTCGACAGACAGGGGGAAAGAAGTGGCAGCGGCACCCATTGCCAACGCCGCTGCCCCGTTGCCTCCCCCATCCCCGGTTGTATAATTACCTGTTGCTGGGGTCTGGTCAGCGCTGCTTCAGGCCTCCGGTGTGCATTCCTTGCGTCGTTGCTATACTTTGCATGGCGCGGCGCAAAGACGAGAGACGTCACTCGAGAGATAGCAATGATGCAGGGGACGCACACCGAAGGCCTGAAGCAGCGCGGACCCGACCCCGGCAACAGGTAATTATACAACTAGGGATGGGGGAGGCAATGGGGCAGCGGCGCCGGCAATGGGTGCCGCTGACCCTTATGCCCCCCCTGGCTATCGGTGCCGTTGCCAGCGCCGCTTCTCTCCCCCTGGCTATCGGCGCTGGCAATGGGACAGCGGCACCAATAGCCAGGGGGAGAGATGGGGCAGCGGCGCCGATAGCAGGGGGAGAGAAGCGGCGGTAGCAGGGCTCTAGACCCCAGGAAAGGCAGGGGGAGAGAAGCAGGCAGCGACAGCCTCTCTCCCCCTGCCTTTCCTGGGGGCTCTGTGGGGTGAGAAGCAGTGTATCGGGGTATACACATGCACACACACGCACCCTCATTTTATGAAGGATATTTGGGTAAAAAACTTTTTTTACCCAAATATCCTTGGTAAAATGAGGGTGCGTGTTATAGGCCGGTGCGTGGTACACCCCAATAAATACGGTAATTTTCCCTTATGCTGCGACCCTTTTATAATCCATAATTTTTGGGCCAGGTAGTCTAATAACTTGGCGACATGATAACAGTATGAGTGCATGGTTTTGGAAAATAGGTGCAGAAGGACAAATGGATGAAAGGATGGCTGCATATGGCAACTTTACTGTTTGCTTTTTTTCAATGCAAAGGAGGAGCGTAAAATTATTAAAAAGGGTATATTTGGAGATGGACAGGCAGGCTGAAGGGGAGGGCGTAGGCCTGTGTTGTGAATGGGTTTTTGGGTTCAAAATGTGTATTTTTCCCTTATGCTGCTACCCTTTTATAATCCATAATTTTTGGGCCAGGTAGTCTAATAACTTGGCAACATGATAACAGTATGAGTGCATGGTTTCGGAAAATAGGTGCAGAAGGACAAATGGATGAAAGGATGGCTGCATATGGCAACTTTACTGTTTGCTTTTTTTCAATGCAAAGGAGGAGCGTAAAATTATTAAAAAGGGTATATTTGGAAATGGACAGGCAGGCTGAAGGGGAGGACGTAGGCCTGTATTTTGAATGGGTTTTTGGGTTCAAAATGTGTATTTTTCCCTTATGCTGCTATCCTTTTAAAATCCATAATTTTGGAGCTAGGTACTCCGATAACTTGTTAAAGTGAGAACAGTATGAGTGTATGATGGTTTTGGAACATAGGTGTTGAAGCACAATTCGATGAAAGGATGGCCGCATATGGCAACTTAACTGTTTGGTTTTCCAAAGCAAATGAAGAGTGTATAATTATTAAAAAAGGGTATTTTTGGAGATGGACAGGCAGGCTGAAGGGGAGGAGGTAGGCCTGTATTTTGAACTTAAAAACTCAAATGGGTTTTTGGGTTCAAAATGTGTATTTTTCCCGTATGCTGCTATCTTTTTATAATCCATAATTTTTGGGCCAGGTAGTCTAATAACTTGGCGACATAATAACAGTATGAGTGCATGGTTTGGGAAAATAGGTGCAGAAGGACAAATGGATGAAGGGATGGCCGCATCTGGCAACTTTACTGTTTGCTTTTTTTCAATGCAAAGGAGGAGCGTATACTTATTAAAAAGGGTATTTTTGGAGATGGACAGGCAGGCCGTAGGGGAGGAGGTAGGCCTGTATTTTGAACTTAAAAACTCAAATGGGTTTTTGGGTTCAAAATCTGTATTTTTCCCTTATGTTGCTATCCTTTTATAATCCATAATTTTGGGACCAGGTTGTCCAATAACTTGGCAAAGTGAAAACAGTATGAGTGTATGATGGTTTCAGAACATAGGTGTAGAAGCACAGATCGATTAAAGGATAGCAGCATATGGCAACTCAACTGTTTATTAGTTTTACCAAAGCAAAAGAAGAGCGTATAATTGTTAAAAAAAATTATTTTTGGAGATGGACAGGCAGGCTGTAGGGGAGGAGGTAGGCCTGTTTTTTGAACATAAAAACTCAAATGGGTTTTTCGGTTCTAAATGTTTACCGTATTTATCGGCGTATAACACGCATTTTTTAGGCAAATTTTTTTAGCCTAAAGTCTATCTGCGTGTTATACGCTGATAAGCCGATGCAGTTCAGTGAGTGAAAGCGGGCGCTTTAAATCAATGAACTGCAGCGGCTTTTGCAAGTGCAGAGACCTGTTGTCGCTGACGGCTTCTCTCCCCCTGCTATCGGCACCGCTGCCCCTTCTCTCCCCCTGGCTATTGATGCTGCTGCCCCATTGCCGACACCGATAGCCAGGGGGAGAGAAGCGGCGCCGGCAATGGGGCAGCGGCGCCAACAGACAGGGGGAGAGAAGGGGCAGCTGCAGCCATTGTATAATGTTGTATAATTACCTGTTGCCGGGGTCGGGTCAGCGCTGCTTTAGGCCTCCGGTGTGCATCCCCTGCGTCGTTGCCATGCGCTGCACGGAGCGGCGCAATGACAAGTGACGTCACTCGTCATTGCGTCTCGCAGCGCATAGCAACGACGCAGGGGACGCATGCCGGAGGCCTGAAGCAGCGCACCGGCAACAGCACCGGCAATGGGTGCCTCTGCCCCTTCTCTTCCCTTGGCTATCGGCCCTGCTGCCCCATTGCCGGCGCCGCTTCTCTCCCCTGGCTCTCGGCGCTGGCAATGGGGCAGCGGCACCGATAGCCAGGGGGAGAGAAGGGGCAGTGGCGCCTATAGCAGGGGGAGAGAAGCGGCGGTAGCAGGGTTCTAGACCCCAGGAAAGGCAGGGGGAGAGAAACGGGCATCGACGGCCTCTCTCCCCCTGCCTTTCCTGAAGGCTTCTGTGGGGTCAGAAACAGTGTATCGGGGTGTACACATGCACACACACGCACCCTCATTTTATCAAGGATATTTGGGTAAAAAAAATGTTTTCCAAAATATCCTTGGTAACATGAGGGTGCGTGTTATAGGCATGTACGTGGTATACCCATATAAATATGGTAATTTTCCCTTATGCTGCTACCCTTTTATAATCCATAATTTTTGAGCCAGGTAGTCTAATAACTTGGCGACATGATAACAGTATGAGTGCATGGTTTGGGAAAATAGGTGTAGAAGGACAAATGGATTAAAGGATGGCTGCATATGGCAACTTTACTGTTTGCTTTTTTTCAATGCAAAGGAGGAGCGTAAAATTATTAAAAAGAGTATATTTGTAGATGGACAGGCAGGCAGAAGGGGAGGAGGTAGGCCTGTATTTTGAACTTAATAACTCAAATGGGTTTTTCGGTTCCAAATGTGTACCTTATTTATCGGCGTATAACACACATTTTTTAGGCTAAAATTTTTAGCCTAAAGTCTATCTGCGTGTTATACGCCGATAAGCCGCTGCAGTTCAGTGATTTAAAGCGGGTGCTTTACATCAATGAACTGCAGCGGCTTTTGCAGGTGCAGAGACCTGCCGTCGCTTACGGCTTCTCTACCCCTGCTATCGGCGCCGCTGCCCCTTCTCTCCCCCTGGCTATCGGTGCCGTTGCCCCATTGCCGTCACCGATAGTCAGGGGGAGAGAAGTGGCGCCGGCAATGGGGCAGCGGCACCGACAGACAGGGGGAGAAAAGGTGCAGCGGCACCCATTGCCGGCTCTGCTGCCCCGTTGCCTCCCCCATCCCCGGTTGTATAATTACCTGTTGCTTGGGTCGGGTCAGGGCTGCTTCAGGCCTCCGGTGTGCATACCCTGCGTCGTTGCTGTGCGCTGCATGGCGCGGCGCAATGACGAGTGACGTCACTCGTCATTGCGTTTCGCAGCACATAGCAATGATGCAGGGGACGCACACCGGAGGCCTTTAGCAGCGCGGACCCGACCCTGGCAACAGGTAATTATACAACCAGGGATGGAGGAGGCAACGGGGCAGCGGCGCTGGCAATGGGTGCTGCTGCCCCTTCTCTCCCCCTGGCTATCGGTGCCGCTGCCCCATTGCCGGCGCCGCTTCTCTCCCTCTGGCTATCGGCGCCGGCAATGGGGCAGCAGCACCGATAGCCAGGGGGAGAGAAGGGGCAGCGGCGCCGATAGCAGAGGGAGAGAAGCGGCGGTAGCAGGGCTCCAGACCCCAGGAAAGGCCCCAGGAAAGACCCCAAGAGGGAGAGAAGCGGGCAGCAACAGCCTCTCTCCCCCTGCCTTTCCTGGGGCTTCTGTGGGGTCAGAAACAGTGTATCGGGGTATACACATGCACACACACGCACCCTCATTTAATTAAGGATATTGGGGTAAAAAAAGTTTTTCTACCCAAATATCTTTGGTAAAATGAGGGTGCGTGTTATAGGCCGGTGCGTGGTATACCCCGATAAATACTGTAATTTTTCCTTATGCTGCTACCCTTTTATAATCCATAGTTTCTGGGCCAGGTAGTCTAATAACTTGGCGACATGATAACAGTATGAGTGCTTTGTTTGGGAATATAGGTGCAGAAGGACAAATGGATGAAAGGATGGCCACATCTGACAACTTTACTGTTTGCTTTTTTTCAATGCAAAGGAGGAGCGTATAATTATTAAAAAGGGTATTTTTGGACAGGCAGGCTGAAGGGGAGGTGGTAGGCCTGTATTTTGAACTTAAAAACTCAAATGGGTTTTTGGGTTCAAAATCTGTATTTTACCCTTATGCTGCTATCCTTTTATAATCCATAATTTTGGGGCCAGGTTGTCCGATAACTTTGCAAAATGAGAACAGTATGAGTGCATGGTTTGGGAAAATAGGTACAGAAGGACAAATGGATGAAAGAATGGCTGCATGTGGCAACTTTACTGTTTGCTTTTTTCAATGCAAAGGAGGAGTGTATTATTATTATTAAAAAGGGTATATTTGGAGATGGACAGGCAGGTTGAAGGGGAGGACGTAGGCCTGTATTTTGAATGGGTTTTTCGGTTCAAAATGTGTATTTTTCCCTTATGCTGCTATCCTTCTATAATCCATAATTTTGTGGCCAGGTTGTCCGATAACTTTACAAAGTGAGAAGAGTATTAGTGTATCCCAACCTCATATCCTGTCCTCATATCCATCCTCTTATCACAACGTAATATCCTGTCCTCATATCTCGACCTCATATCCCGTCCTCACATCTTGTCCTCATATCCCTACCTCCTATCCCGACCTTATATCCCATCCTCTTATCCTGTCCTCATATCCCGACCTCATATCCTGTCCTTATATCCCATTCTCATATCCCGAACTCGTATGCCATCCTCATATGCTGTCCTCCTATCCAGACCTAATATCCCGTCCTCCTATCCCGTCCTTATATCCCATTCTCATATCCCGACCTCATATCCTGTCCTCATATCCCATCCTCATATCCCGTCCTTATCTCCCATCCTCCTATCCCGTCCTCATATTTCATTCTCATATTCTGTCCTCATATCTCAACCTCATATCCCATCCTTATATCCTGTCCTCATATTCCCACCTCCTATCTTGACCTCATATCCCATCCTCATATCCCGACCTTATATCCCATCCTCATATCCTGTCCTCAAATGGGACTGATTTGTGATGAAGATATTGTAAGCTGAAAATAGAAGGGGACGTGGCTTTGTGGGACTGGGCATGATTTGCAAGCCAGACCGATGCACATAAAAGGGTAGATAATATAAGGAGTGGGGCTTAAAATGTGGGCTTGTCTATGTGAGATGGGGTATGGCTTACAAGCCGGATTGACACATTCACCAGGAGATGCAGAACGGAGCTTGTGGAGTAAGGTACTGGAAGTTCCATATACTTGCATGGGACTTGAAACAAAAACCCATCTTTTATATAAGGTTAATTTAACTATCATATCTTTTTATTTGACATATAAGTAATATGTGTACCATGTATTATTGAAATATCTCCAGCTGTACGGAAGTTATGTCGGAACATACATTTCCCAATGATTTGCATGGGACTTTAAACAAAAACCCCGACCCTGACAAATGGGGGTAGTTAAGGGTTAAATTAACTATCCTATAGTTTAAGTGGTCATATAAGTAACATGTGACCAAGTATTATCGAAATATCTCAAGCCATTTTGGAAAGTTATGCAGTAACATATATTTTCCATAGACTTGTATGGGACTTTGAACAAAAACCCTGACCCTGGCAAATGGGGTGTAATGGGGAGTAAGGGTTAAATCACCTATTATATCTTTGTTGTTGACATAGAAGTAACGTGTGTGCCAAGTTTCATGTTTATATCTTTTGCCTTTTGAACGTGATGCTGGAACATACACACACATACATACACACACACACATTGGGGGAGATTTATCAAAACCTGTCCACAGGAAAAGTTGTCCAGTTGTTCAGTTGCCCAGTTGTCCATAGCAACCAATCAGCTTGCTTCTTTCCGTTTTTAATAAGGCCTCTGTAAAATGAAAGAAGCAATCTGATTGGTTGCCATGGGCAACTGCACCACTCTTGCTCTGCACAAGTATTGATAAATCTCCCTCATTGAGTTTTATATATATACTAGCTGAATACCCAGCATTGCCCGGTTTTTCCTTCCTAATGCTTGTTGGGGAGGAAAATAAACAAAGGAGGAAGCTTTTGACTTCATATTTCGTCCTCATATATTGTTGTCATATCCCAACCCCATATCCCGTCCTCATATCCCAATCTCCTATCCCGTCATCATATCTCGACCTCCTATCCCGACCTCCTATCCCGACCTCCTATTCCGTCCTTCTATCCTGTCCTCCTATCCCGTCCTCATATCCCATCCTCCTATCTCGACCTCCTATCCCGACCTCCTATCTCGACCTCCAAATCAATCCTCATATCCTGTCCTCATATCCATCCTCTTATCACGACCTAATATCCTGTCCTCATATCCCGACCTCACATCCCATCCTCACATCTTGTCCTCATATCCCTACTTCATATCCCGACCTTATATCCCATCCTCTTATCCTGTCCTCATATCCCGACCTCCTATCCTGTCCTCATATCCCATTCTCATATCTCGACCTCGTATGCCATCCTCATATGCTGTCCTCCTATCCAGACCTAATATCCCATCCTCCTATCCCGTCCTCACATCCCATCCTCATATCCTGTCCTCATATCCCATCCTCATATCACAACCTCATATCCCATCCTTATGTCCCATCCTCATATCCTGTCCTCATATGATATCCTCATATCCTGTCCTTATGTCCCAACCTCATATCCTGTCCTTATGTCCCAACCTCATATCCCGTCCTCATATCCCGACTTCATATCCTGTCCTCATATCCCGACCTTATATCCCATCCTCATATCCCATCCTCAAATCCTGTCCTCATATCTCGACCTCCTATCCCATCCTCATATTCCATTCTCATATTCTGTCCTCATATCTCAACCTCATATCCCATCCTTATATCCTGTCCTTATATTCCCACCTCCTATCTTGACCTCATATCCCATCCTCATATCCCGACCTTATATCCCATCCTCATATCCTGTCCCCACATCCCGTCTTTGTATCCCGACCTCATATACCATCCTTATATCCCATCCTCATATCCTGTCCTCATATCCCGACCTCATATCCCTTCCTTATGTCCCATCTTCATATCCTGTCCTCATATCCCGACCTCATATCCCTTCCTTATGTCCCATCCTCATATCCTGTCCTCAGATGGGACTGATTTGTGGTGAAGATATTGTAAGCTGAAAATAGAAGGGGACGTGGCTTTGTGGGACTGGGCGTGATTTGCAAGCCAGACCGATGCCCAATAAGGGTAGATAATATAAGGAGTGGGGCTTAAAATGTGGGCTTGTCTATGTGAGATGGGGTGTGGCTTGCAAGCCAGATTGACACATTCACCAGGAGATGCAGAACGGAGCTTGTGGAGTAAGGTACTGGAAGTCCCATATACTTGCATGGGACTTGAAACAAAAACCCATCTTTTATATAAGGGTGTATGTAAGGGTTAATTTAACTATCATATCTTTTTATTTGACATATAAGTAATATGTGTACCAGGTATTATTGAAATATCTCCACCTGTACGGAAGTTATGTGGGAACATACATTTCCCAATGATTTGCATGGGACTTTAACCCCTTAAGGACGCAGCCCATTTTCACCTCTGGGACGAAGCCCTTTTTTGCAAATCTGACCACTGTCACTTTAAACATTAAAGGGGTAATCCAGTGGTGAAAAATGTATCCCCTATCCTAAGGATAGGGGATAATTTTGAGATCGCGGGGGGTCCGACCGCTGGGGCCCCCCACGATCTCTCTGTACGGGGCCCCAGCTCTCCGCCGAGATAGCGGGCCCCCTCAATACATCTCAATGGCAGAGCCGGAGATTGCCGAAGGCAGCGCTTCGGCTCTGCCATAGAGTTGTATGGAGGGAGCGTGTCGGCCGCCGCTTCGTGCGGAGGTCGACACGCCCCCTTCCCGCGGGCTGTCGGGGCTCCGTACAGGAGATCGCGGGGGGCCCCAGGGGTCGGACCCCCCGCGATCTGCAACTTATCCCCTATCCTTAAGATAGGGGATACGTTGTAAACCACTGAGTCACCACGGGACTACTCCTTTAATAACTCTGGAATGCTTTTACTTATCATTCTGATTCTGAGATTGTATTTTCGTGACATATTCTACTTTAGCATAGTGGTAAATTTTTGTGTTAACTTGCATCCTTTCTTGGTGAAAAATCCCCAAATTTGATGAAAAAAATTAAAATTTAGCATTTTTCTAACTTTGAAGCTCTCTGCTTGTAAGGAAAATCTGTGAGGGGTGTAGTTTCCAAAATGGGGTCACATGTGGGTGTGTTTTGTCAGAACCGCTGTAACAATCAGCCACCCCTGTGCAAATCACCTCAAATGTACATGGCGCGCTCTCCCTTCTGGGCCTTGTTGTGTGCCCCAGAGCACTTTGCGCCCACATATGGGGTATCTCCGTTCTCGGGAGAAATTGCGTTACAAATTTTGAGGGGCGTTTTTCCCTTTTACCTCTTGTGAAAATGAAAAGTATAGGGCAACACCTGCATGTTAGTGTAAAAATGTTTATTTTTTTTACACTAACATGCTGGTGTAGACCCCAACTGTTCCTTTTCATAAGGAGTAAAAGGAGAAAAAGTCCCCCAAAATTTGTTAGGCAGTTTCTCCCGAGTACAGGGATACCCCATATGTGACCCTATACTGTTGCCTTGAAATACAACAGGGCTTCAAAATGAGAGCTCCATGCGCATTTGAGGCCTGAATTAGGGACATAGGGGTATTTTATGCCAGTGATTCCCAAACAGAGTGCCTCCAGCTGTTGTAAAACTCCCAGCATGCTTGGACAGTCAATTGCTGTCCAGAAATGCTGGGAGTTTTCGTTTTGCAACAGCTGGAGGCTCCATCTTAGAAACACTGCCGTACAACAAGTTTTTCATTTTCATTGGGGAAGGGGGGTGGTAGGGGGCGGGGGGCAGTGTATGTGTGTATATGTAGTGTTTTACTCTTTATTTTATGTTAGTGTAGTGTAGTGTTTTTAGGTTGCATTCACACTGGAGGCAGATTACACTGAGTCTCCCGCTAGGAGTTTGAGCTGCGGCAGAAAATTTGCTGCAGCTCAAACTTGAAGCGGGGTACTCACTGTAATCTGCTGCCAGTGTGAATGTAGCCTGTACATTCACATGGGAGGGGGGGTCAAAACTACAACTCCCAGCATACACTGACAGACCATTCATGCTGGGGGTTGTAGTTTTGCAACAGCTGGGGGCACACTGGTTGAAAAACCTTGAATTAGGTTCTATGACCTAACTCAGTATTTTCCAACCAGTGTGCCTCCAGCTGTTGCAAAACTACAACTCCAAGCATGCATGATCTGTCTGTGCATGCTGAGAGTTGTAGTTTTGACCCCCCTCCCATGTGAATGTACAGGCTACATTCACACTGGAGGCAGATTGCACTGAGTCTCCCGCTAGGAGTTTTAGCTGTGGCGGAAAATTTGCTGCAGCTCAAACTTGAAGCGGGGAACTCACTGTAATCTGCCGCCAGTGTGAATGTAGCCTGTACATTCACATGGGAGGGGGGGGGGGGGGCAAAACTACAACTCCCAGCATGCACTGATAGACCATGCATGCGGGGAGTTGTAGTTTTGCAACAGCTGGAGGCACACTGGTTGGAAAACCTTGAAATAGGTTATATGACCTAACTCAGTATTTTCCAACCAGTGTGCCTCCAGCTGTTGTAAAACTACAACTCCCAGCATGTACTGATTGCGGAAGGGCATGCTGGGAGATGTAGTTATGCAACGGCTGGAGGCACGCAAGTACAACTCCCAGCATGCCAAGACAGCCTTATGCTGTTCCTGAATGCTGGGAGTTGTAGTTTTGCAAGATTTAGAGGGGTTCAGGTTGTAAATCACTGTCCAGTGGTCTCTAAACTGTGGCCCTCCAGATGTTGCAAAACTACAACTCGCAGCATGCCCAGACAGCAAACTGCTGTCTGGGCATGCTGAGAGTTGTAGTTTTGCAACATCTGGAGGTCTACAGTTTGAGACCACTGCATAGTGATCTACAACCTGAACCCCTTTGTAAACTGTGGTCCTCCGGATGTTGCTAGGCAACAACTCACCTGGCAGGACCCGGATGAATTGCTGCTGCCACCGCACGTGGTGGATCCCCGCATGGAGGATCGCGCTCCGGGATCCAGGTAAGGGACCTTCGGCGCCGGTCCCTGGACAGTTCCCCCATTTTGCCCGGACACCGATAGGTGGGCAAAGCGGGGAAACCGAACTTTAACCCCCCCCTCCACCGGTCTGCTATTGGTCGGTTGCTCGGCCGACCAATAGCAGGGATAGGAGGGGTGGCACCTATCCCTTCAGGGGGATCAAGAGTGTTTCGGACACCCCCGAACCCTCTTATTTTCCAGGTCACCAGTGACCCGTATGACCCGGAATCGCGCAGATCGCAGGTCTGAATTGACCTGCGATTGGCGCCCATCGCGGTCATGGGGGGGTCTCAGTACCCCCTCGGCGATGTGCCGGGATGCCTGCTGTTGGATAACAGCAGTCATCCCGGCCCGATCACCGCTACCGGTGACGGGGCGCTCCCGGAACCCCACGACGTACATGTACGTCGCCGCACGCCAAGTGACACTTCGTGGTGCCGTACATGTATGTCACTCGTCGTGAGGGGGTTAAACAAAAACCCTGACCCTCACAAATGGGGTAGTTAAGGGTATTATCGAAATATCTCCAGCCATTTCAAAAGTTATGCAGTAACATATATTTTCCATAGACTTGTATGGGACTTTAAACAAAAACCCTGACCCTGGCAAATGGGGTTGAGTAAGGGTTAAATCACCTATCCTATCTTTGTTGTTGACATATAAGTAACATGTGTGCCAAGTTTCATGTTAATATCTTTTGCCGTTTGGACGTGATGCTGGAACATACACACACATACATACACACACACACACACATTGGGGGAGATTTATCAAAACCTGTCCACAGGAAAAGTTGCCCAGTTGCCCATAGCAACCAATCAGCTTGCTTCTTTCCTTTTTTAAAAAGGCCTCTGTAAAATGAAAGAAGCAATCTGATTGGTTGCCATGGGCAACTGCACCACTCTTGCTCTGCACAAGTTTTGTTAAATCTCTCCCATTGAGTTTTATATATATATATATATATATATATATATATATATATATATATATATATACTAGCTGAATACCCGGCATTGCCCGGTTTTTCCTTTCTAATCCTTGTTGGGGAGGAAAATAAACAAAGGAGGAAGCTTTTGACTTCATATCCCTTCCTCATATATTGTTGTCATATCCCAACCCCATATCCCATCCTCATATCCCAACCTCCTATCCCGACCTCCTATCTCGACCTCCTCTCCCGTCCTCCTATCTCGTCCTCCTATCTCGTCCTCCTATCCCGTCCTCCTATCTCGACCTCCTATCCCGACTTCCTATCCTGACCTCCTATCCCGTCCATCTATCTCGACCTCCTATCCCGTCCCCTATCCCTTCCTCCTATCACGTTCTCATATCCCGTCCTCATATCCTGTCCTCATATCCCGTCCTCCTATCTCGACCTCCTATCCCGACCTCCTATCCCGACCTCTTATCCTGGTCCTCCTATCCCGTCCTCCTATCCCGACATCCTATCCCATCCTCCTTTCCTGTCCTCATATCCCGACCTCCTATCCCGACCAGTAATATGTGTACCAGGTATTGAAATATCTCTTGAAGTTATGTGGGAACACACATTTCCCATTGACTTGTATGGGACTTTAAACATAAACCCCGCCCCTGGCAAATGGGGGTGAGTAAGGGTTAAATCACCTATCCTATGTTTGTTGTTGACATATAAGTAACATGTGTGCCAAGTTTCATGTTAATATCTTTAGCCGTTTGGACGTGATGCCGGAACGTACACACATACACACATTGGGGGTGATTTATCAAAACCTGTCCAGAGGAAAAGTTGCTGAGTTGCCCATAGCAACCAATCGGATCGCTTCTTTCATTTTTAGGAAGGCCTCTGCAAAATGAAAAAAGTGATCTGATTGGTTGCTATGGGCAACTGGGCAACTTGATAAATCTCCCCGATTGAGTTTTTATATATATATATATATATATATATATATATATATATATATATATATATTAATGCATGCAGAATAGAACTTCTATGTAGAAGAAAATGGCAGAAAAATTCAAAAATTACCCTTTTCCATAGCAATAGAGACAAGTATCTATCTATCTATATATATATTATATGTGTGTGTGTTTTTTACATTTCTTCCCTCGCTTATAGAACTGTGAGACAAGGTTGGTGACATCACACATGTGACATCACAGGGGATCATCTATATCTTTGCCTTTCCTCAGCAAAGAAGACAAGAAATTTCAAGGATCAGAGGGAGGATGGCCAGGAGCAGCCGAATACAACCAACAAACCAAGAAGATTGGTTCCTAGCATGCCTTCAAAATGCCTAGGACAGGATAAAGAAAACATTCAGCAAAGAGAAGTTGAAAGGGGTAATCCAGGATGAGAAAATCAGAGCTGATTTCTTCTGAAAACTGCACCACCTCTGTCCTAATGTTGTGTGTGATATCGCTGCTTAATTCTTCAAAAGTGAATGGAGAAAACTTGTAATATTACATACAACATGAGGACAGGTATGGTGCTGTTTTTGGAAACAAATAGCTCTGTTTTCTATTCCCTTTTAACAAACTCCTAGGATGCAGCAACATTCATCTGATGGACGGCACAGGTAGGACACTACATGTTTTTCTATACATTTCTCACTATTAACACCAGATTCATGTAACTAACACAATCATTTCAATGGCCTCAGTGCTAAACTTCTAGACACATGGGATATTTATCAAAACCTATGTACAGGAAGAGTATCATCTTTCATCCTTTAGAGATTTTTGGGGAGATTTATAAAAATTTGTGAAAAGGAAAAGTTGACCAGTTGCCAATAGCAACCAATCAGATTAATTTTCATTTTCAGATTCAAATTAATTTTGCAGAGGCCTTGTTAAAAATAAAATAAGCAAGCTGATTGGTTGCTATGGGCAACTGGGCAACATTTCCTCTGCACAGGTTTTGATAAATTGGGAGCTCCTGGA
Organism: Hyla sarda; assembly: GCF_029499605.1. Classification (NCBI taxonomy): domain Eukaryota; kingdom Metazoa; phylum Chordata; class Amphibia; order Anura; family Hylidae; genus Hyla; species Hyla sarda. Next base: position 128,886 of record NW_026608445.1, read on the forward strand.
GGGGACTTTTTTTGTGCGAACTTGGCGAGTAGTACTGGTTGCCTAGTTTTGGTCACCCCAATGTGAAATCAGTCAAATGCATTCTACACCTCCCCCCTTTTTCTTTATACTCTTTCCCTACAATATCTTTCATCCCCCTGCTATTTGGGGAAATTGGAGAAGGGAGTGCTTACACACATTGTGTTTAATTTTTTGCGCAAAGTTTTGCGCAAGCTGTTTTTTTGCGTCTTTTTTTGCGCACATTCTGGTGGAGCATTTCCTCCAGATGTGTAAGTTTTGGTGTACCTTGGAGTGACATATTTAGTACACACAAATTTATTAACTGCGTACATTTCATTTACCGACAGAAATCTTGCGGGATGACCATATTTTTAAAGCCATCTTGGACTGCACTTAGCAAGATGCTCTAAATCATGCATTTAATTTTCCATTTGGATTGCGGAGATTACTATGCTTTTGTCGCCAGTCAGATTATCTCTGTGATACTTACAATCTTTTTCATGTACCTTTTAAAAAAAATGAAATGATTATAGACCACTTATGATCACCCCTTCACCCGCAGTCTAACCTGATTCAACTGGAAAATACATCAGGTTATAGTGCAGGTGAAATAGTTCCGGCACAGTTCAGACTTCAAACTGTGTAAAATTCAAACTCCCCAGCTGCTCTTGATGAGTGCAGGAGATTGCACCTGTGTAGTGTAACCATGGTGACCACAGCTAAGAATATACCACTGTATGTGCAGGGAGAGACAAGAAGATATCGCTGTTAGGTCTATGTATATGTGTTAGTATGTGTTTGTAGCAGAGGCAGGTGTGTGAGTGTTTGTATGTAGCAGAGCTGGGGGGTTAGAGTTAATTTCCCCCGCTCTGGCCCCGATCGGAAGTCGGTACAGAGCGGGGGAACACGAGCGGAGAGGGGGGAGCATGGCCCGGCTTACCCGGACCTTCGGAGGCGGCATCCCGTAGCAGTGGCGCAAGCAGGAAGAACGGCGGACGGAAAGTGCGGCGGAGAAGGCTGCAGTGAAGATCGCTATAAGTGATCTTCACTGTGGCCTTCTATAAGCTGCAAAACTACAACTCCCAGCATGCCCACACAGCCAAAGGCTGTGTGGGCATGCTGGGAGTTGTAGTTTTGCAGCATCTGGAGGGTCACAGTTTGGAGACCACTGTGTAGTGGTCTCTAAACGGTGGTCCTCCAGATGTTGCAAAACTACAAATTTCAGCATTCACTGACTGTCTGGGCATGCTGGGAGTTGTAGTTTTGCAACATCTGAAGTGGCACAGTTTGGAGACCACTATATGGTGGTCTCCAAACTGAAGCCCTCCAGATGTTGCAAAACTATAACTCCCAGCATGCCCAGACAGTCAGGGATGCTGGGAGTGTAGTTGTGCAATATCTGGCCCTTCAGATGTTGCAGAACTACAACTCCCAACATGCCTGGACAGTCTGGGCATGCTTGGAGTTGTAGTTTTGCAACATCTGGAGGGCTACAGTTTGGAGGCCACTACTTAGCGGTCTCCAAACTGTTCTTCCCCAGTTGTTGCATAACTACAACTCCTAGCATGCCCAGACTGTCCAGGCATGCTGGGAGTTGTAGTTCTGCAACATCTGAAGGGCCAGATATTGCAGAACTACATGCCCAGCATCCCTGACTGTCTGGCCACGGTGGGAATTGTAGTTTTGCAACAGCTGTAGGCACACTGGTTGGGAAACACTGAGCTAGAGTCTGTTTCCTAACTCAGTGATTCCAACCCGTGTGCCTCCAGCTGTTCCAAAGCTACAACTCCCAGAGTGCACTGACAGACCGTACATGCTGGGAGTTGTAGTCTTGCAACAGCTGGAGGCACATGGGTTGGAATCACTGAGCTAGAGTCTGTTTTTTAACTCGGGGATTCCCCACCAGTGAGCCTACAGCTGTTGTAAAACTACAACTCCCAGCATGTACGGTCTGTCAGTGCATTCTGGGAGTTGTCATTTTGCCACCGCTGAAGGTTTGGGGCGTCCCCCCCATGTGAATGTACAGGGTACATTCACACAGGCGGATCTACAGTGGGAACCCCTGCCTGTGTGAATGTACCCCAAAAACACTACACTAACAAATAATAAAAAATAAAACACTACATATACACCCCCTTACACGTTTCCCCCCCCCCCCAATAAAAATGAAAAACGTCTCATACGGCAGTGTTTCCTAAACGGCGCCTCCAGCTGTTGCAAAACCACAACTCCCAGTGTTGCCGGACAGCCATAGACTGTCCTGACAGGCTGGGAGTCTTGCAACAGCTGGAGGCACCCTGTTTGGGAAACACTGCTGTAGGGTTTTGGTGGAGACAAGCCCCGTCCTTGTAACCGGGTCCGCCCCTATTGAAAATTCCTTATTCAGGCCTCAAATGCGCACTTCAGAGCCCTGTCGTATTTCAAGGCAACAGTTTAGGGCCACATATGGGGTATCTCCCTACTCGGGAGAAATTGTGTTACAAATTTTGGGGGGATTTTTCTCCCATTACCCTTTGTAGAAATGGTACATTTGGGGGAAAAACTGCACTTTAGTGACATTTTTTTTTTTCATTTACACATCCGAATTTAACAAAAAAGTCGTCAAACACCTGCGGGGTGTTAAGGCTCACCGGACCCCTTGTTACGTGCCTTGAGGGGTGTAGTTTCCAAAATAGTATGCCATGTGTTTTTTTTTTCTGTTTTTGCACCATAGGGGCTTCCTAAATGTGACATGCCCCCAAAAACCATTTCAGCAAAAATTCACTCTCCAAAATCCCATTGTCGCTCCTTCCATTCTGAGCCCTCTACTGCGCCCGCCGAACACTTGACATACACATATGAGGCATTTCCATACTTGAGAGAAATTGGGTTACACATTTTGGGGGGCTTTTTCTCCTTTTACCTCTTGTAAAAATTCAGTAACTGGGTCTACAAAAACATGCCAGTGTAAAAAATTTACATTTTGAAATTTCTCCTTCAATTTGCTGCTATTCCTGTGAAACACCTAAAGGGTTAACAAACCTTTTGAATGTCATTTTGAATACTTTGAGGGGTGCAGTTTTTATAATGTGGTCATTTATGGGGTATTTCTAATATGAAAGCCCTTCAAATCCACTTCAAAACTGAACTGGCCTCTGAAAAATTGCTTCTGAAATTTTAAGCCCTCTGATGTTTTCCAAAAGTAAAAACATGTCAACTTTATGATGCAAACATAAAGTAGACATATTGTATTTGTAAATCAATATATAATTTATTTGGAATGTCTGTTTTCCTTACAAGCAGAGAGCTTCAAAGTTAGAAAAATGCAACATTTTAAATTTTTTCATCAAATTTTGGCATCCCAGTAAAGGCATCCCAGAGTTATTAATGCTTAAAGTGACAGTGGTGAGAATTGCAAAAAATGCTCCCGTCCTTAGGGTTATAATGGAGTCCCCAAGGAGTTAAAGGGGTACTCCGGTGAAAAACTTTTTTCTGCTGAATACTACAGTGGAAATTCTGCTGACAACTGCTGAATACTACAGTGGAAATTCTGCTGACATCATGAGCACAGTGCTCTCTGCTGACATATCTTTCCATTTTAGGAACTGTCCAGGGTAAAAGGAAATCCCCATAGCAAACATATGCTGTTCTGGACAGTTCATAAAATGGACAGAGATGTCAGCAGACAGTGCACTGTGCTTGTGATGTCAGCAGACAGTTCTGTGTTTCAAAAAGAAAATAATTTTTGCTGTAGTATTCAGCAGCTAATAAGTACAGGAAGGATTAATATTTTTTTATAGAAGTAATTTACAAATCTGTTTAACTTTCTGGCACCAGTTGATTTAAAAAAAAGTTTTTCACTGGAGTACCCCTTTAAAGATGGACAGGCAGGGTGAAGGGGAGTAGCTAGGCCTGTATTTTGAATTTAAAAACTCAAATGGGTTTTTTGGGTTCAAAATATGTAATTTTCCGGTATGCTTCTACCATTTTATAATCCATAATTTTTGGGCAAGATAGACCGAAAACTTGGTGACATGAGCACAGTATGAGTGTTGGATGATTTGGAAAAAGGCTCATTTTAGAAATGGACAGGCAGGCTGAAGGGTAGGAGGTAGGCCTGTATTTTGAACTTAAGAATTCAAATGGGTTTTTTGGTTCAAAATATGTAATTTTCCATTATGCTTCTACCCTTTCATAATCCATAATTTTGGGCAAGGTATTTTGATAACTTGGCGACATGAGAACAGTATGAGTGTAGGATGGTTTGGGTAAATCAGTGTAGAAGGACAAATGGATGAAACGATGGCAACATATGGAAACTGTACAGTTTTTTTTAAAAGCAAAGGAGTGTAAATTGGTAGAAAGGCCAATTTTGGAGATGGATAGGAAGGCTGATGGGGAGAAGGAGGTGTCCTTTATTTTAAACCTTAAAACCCTCATGGGTTTTTGGGTTCAAAATGAGTAATTTACCCATAGGCTGCTACCCTTTTATAATCCATAATTTTTGGGCCAAGTATTCTGATAACTTGGCGAAACGAAAACAGTATGAGTGTAGGATGATTTGGGAAAAGTCTATTTTTGGAGATGGTCAGGCAGGCTGAAGGGGAGAAAGTAGGCCTGTATTTTGAACTTAAAAACTCAAATGGGTTTTTGGGTTCAAAATATGTAATTTTGCATTATGCTTCTACCCTTTCATAATCCATAATTTTTTGGGCCAGGTATTCTGAAAATTTGATGAAATTAGAAGAGTATGAGTGTAGGATGGTTTGGGAAAATCTGTGTAGAAGGACAAATGGATGAAAGGATGGCAACATATGGATACTTTTTTCAAAGCAAAGGAGTGTAAAATTGGTAAAAAGTCCAATTTTGGAGATGGAGAGGAAGGCTGAAGGGGAGGAGGAGGCCTACATTTTGAACTTGAAAACCCTCATGGGTTTTTGGGTTAAAAATGTGTAATTTTCCCATATGCTGCTACCCTTATATAATCCATAATTTTTGGGCAAGGTAGACCGAAAACTTTGCGGCAAGAGCACAGTATGAGTTTGGATGATTTCGGAAAAGGCTATTTTTAGAGATGGACAGGCAGGCTGAAGGGGAGGAGGTAGGCCTGTATTTTGAACTTAAAAACTCAAATGGGTTTTTGGGTTAAAAATGTGTATTTTTCCCTTATGCTGCTATCCTTTTATAATCCATAATTTTTGGGCCTGGTAGTCTAATTACTTGGCGACATAATAAGTGTATGAGTGCATGGTTTGGGAAAATAGATGCAGAAGGACAAATGGATGAAAGGATACCCGCATCTGGCAACTTTACTGTTTGCTTTTTTTCAATGCAAAGGAGGAGCGTATAATTATTAAAAAGGGTATTTTTGGAGATGGACAGGCAGGCTGTAGGGGAGGAGGTAGGCCTGTATTTTGAACTTAAAAACTCAATTGGGTTTTTGGTTTCAAAATGTCTATTTTTCACTTATGCTGCTACCCTTTTATAATCCATAATTTTTGGGCCAGGTAGTCTAATAACTTGGCGACATGATAACAGTATGAGTGCATGGTTTCGGAAAATAGGTGCAGAAGAACAAATGGATGAAAGGATGGCCGCATCTGGCAACTTTACTGTTTGCTTTTTTTCAATGCAAAGGAGGAGCGTATAATTATTAAAAAGGGTATTTTTGGAGATGGACAGGCAGGCTGTGGGGGAGGAGGTAGGCCTGTATTTTGAACTTAAAAACTCAAATGGGTTTTTGGGTTCAAAATGTGTATTTTTCCCTTATGCTGCTATCCTTTTATAATCCATAATTTTGGGGCCAGGTTGTTCGATAACTTGGCAAAGTGAAAACAGTATGAGTGTATGATGGTTTGGGACCATAGGTGTAGAAGTACAAATCGATGAAAGGATAGCAGCATATGGCAACTTAACTGTTTGTTTTTCCAAAGCAAACGAAGAGTGTATAATTATTAAAAAAAGGTATTTTTGGAGATGGACAGGCAGGCTTAAGGGGAGGAGGTAGGCCTGTATTTTGAACGTAATAACTGAAATGGGTTTTTGGGTTCAAAATGTGTACCGTATTTATCGGCGTATAGCACGCATTTTTTAGGCAAAATTTTTTTACCTAAAGTCTATCTGCGTGTTATACGCCGATAAGACGGTGCAGTTCAGTGATTTAAAGCAGGCGCTTTAAATCAATGAACTGCAGCAGCTTTTGCAGGTGCAGAAACCTGCCATCGCTGACGGCTTCTCTACCCCTGCTATCTACGCTGCTGCCCCTTCTCTCCCCCTGGCTATCAGTGCCGCTGCCCCATTGCCGGCACCGATAGCCAGGGGGAGACAAACTGCGCCGGCAATAGGGCAGCGGCTCCGACAGAGAGGGGGAAAGAAGGGGCAGCGGCACCCATTGCCGGTGCCGCTGCCCCGTTGCCTCCCCCATCCCCGGTTGTATAATTACCTGTTGCTGGGGTCGGGTCAGCGCTGCTTCATGCCTCCGGTGTGCATCTCCTGCGTCGTTGCTATGCGCTGCATGGCGCTGCGCAATGACGAGTGACGTCACTCGTCGTTGCGTCTCGCAACGCATAGCAATGATGCAGGGGACGCACACCGGAGGCCTGAAGCAGCACGGACCCGACCCCGGCAACAGGTAATTATACAACTAGGGATGGGGGAGGCAACGGGGCAGCGGCGCCGGCAATGGGTGCCGCTGCCCCTTATCTCCCCCTGGCTATCGGTGCAGCTGCCCCATTGCCGGCGCCGCTTCTCTCCCCCTGGCTATCGGCACTGGCAATGGGACAGCGGCACCGATAGCCAGGGGGAGAGAAGGGGTAGCGGCGCCGATAGCAGGGGTAGAGAAGCGGCGGTAGCAGGGCTCTAGACCCAAGGAAAAGGCAGGGGGAGAGAAGCAGGCAGCGACGGCCTCTCTCCCCCTGCCTTTCCTGGGGGCTCTGTGGGGTGAGAAGCAGTGTATCGGGGTATACACATGCACACACACGCACCCTTATTTTATGAAGGATATTTGGGTAAAAAACTTTTTTTATCCAAATATCCTTGGTAAAATGAGGGTGCGTGTTAAAGGCCGGTGCGTGGTACACCCAGATAAATACGGTAATTTTCCCTCATGCTGCTACCCTTTTATAATCCATAATTTTTGGGCCAGGTAGTCTAATAACTTGGCGACATGATAACAGTATGAGTGCATGGTTTTGGAAAATAGGTGCAGAAGGACAAATGGATGAAAGGATGGCTGCATGTGGCAACTTTACTGTTTGCTTTTTTTTAATGCAAAGGAGGAGCGTAAAATTATTAAAAAGGGTATATTTGGAGTTGGACAGGCAGGCTGAAGGGGAGGACGTAGGCCTGTATTTTGAATGGGTTTTTGGGTTAAAAATGTGTACCGTATTTATCGGCGTATAACACACATTTTTTAGGCAAAATTTTCTAGCCTAAAGTCTATCTGCGTTTTATATGCCTATAAGCCGGTGCAGTTCAGTGATTTAAAGCGGGCGCTTTAAATCAATGAACTGCACCGGCTTTTGCAGGTGCAGAGACCTGCCATCGCTGACGGCTTCTCTACCCCTGCTATCGGCGCTGCTGCCCCTTCTCTCCCCCTGGCTATCAGTGCCGCTGCCCCATTGCCGGCGTCGATAGCCAGGTGGAGAGAAATGGCGCCGTCAATGGGGCAGCGGCGCCGACAGACAGGGGGAAAGAAGGGGCAGCGGCACCCATTGCCGGCGCTGCTGCCCCGTTGCCTCCCCCATCCCCAGTTGTATAATTACCTGTCGCTGGGGTCGGGTCAGCGCTGCTTCATGCCTCCGGTGTGTATCCCCTGCGTCGTTGCCATGCGCTGCATGGCGCGGTGCAATGACGAGTGACGCCACTCGTCATTGCGTCTCGCAACGCATAGCAATGATGCATGGGACGCACACGGGAGGCCTGAAGCAGCGCGGACCCGACCCCGGCAACAGGTAATTATACAACTAGGGATGGGGGAGGCAACGGGGCAGCGGGCAGCAATGGGTGCCGCTGCCCCTTATCTCCCCCTGGCTATCTGTGCCGCTGCCCCATTGCCGGCGCCGCTTCTCTCCCCCTGGCTATCGGCGCTGGCAAAAGGACAGCAGCACCAATAGCCAGGGGAAGAGAAGGGGCAGCCGCGCCGATAGCAGGGGGAGAGAAGCGGCGGTAGAAGCGCTCTAGACCCCAGGAAAGGCAGGGGGAGAGAAGCAGGCAGCTACGGCCTCTCTCTCCCGGCCTTTCCTGGGGGCTCTGTGGGGTGAGAAGCAGTGTATCAGGGTATACACATGCACACACACGCACCCTCATTTTATGAAGGATATTTGGGTAAAAAACTTTTTTTACCCAAATATCCTTGGTAAAATGAGGGTGCGTGTTATAGGCCGTTGCGTGGTACACCCCGATAAATACGGTAATTTTCCCTCATGCTGCTACCCTTTTATAATCCATAATTTTTAGGCCAGGTAGTCTAATAACTTGGCGACATGATAACAGTATGAGTGCATGGTTTTGGAAAAAAGGGGCAGAAGGACAAATGGATGAAAGGATGGCTGCATATGGCAACTTTACTGTTTGCGTTTTTTTTCAATGCAAAGGAGGAGCGTAAAATTATTAAAAAGGGTATATTTGGAGATGGACAAGCAGGCTGAAGGGGAGGACGTAGGCCTATATTTTGAATGGGTTTTTGGGTTCAAAATGTGTATTTTTCCCTTATGCTGCTATCCTTTTAAAATCCATAATTTTGGGGCTAGGTACTCCGATAACTTGTTAAAGTGAGAATAATATGAGTGTATGATGGTTTTGTTGAAGCACAATTCGATGAAAGGATGGCCGCATACGGCAAGTTTACTGTTTGATTTTTTTCAATTCAGTGGAGGAGCTTAAAATTATTAAAAAGGGTATTTTTGGAGATGGACAGGCAGGCTGTAGGGGAGGAGGTAGGCCTGTATTTTGAACTTAAAAACTCAAATGGGTTTTTGGGTTCAAAATGTGTATTTTTCACTTATGCTGCTATCCTTTTATAATCCATAATTTTTGGGCCTGGTAGTCTAATTGCTTGGCGACATAATAACAGCATGAGTGCATGGTTTGGGAAAATAGATGCAGAAGGACAAATGGATGAAAGGATGGCCGCATCTGGCAACTTTACTGTTTGCTTTTTTTCAATGCAAAGGAAGAGCGTATAATTATTAAAAAGGGTATTTTTGGAGATGGACAGGCAGGCTGTAGGGGAGGAGGTAGGCCTGTATTTTGAACTTAAAAATTCAAATGGGTTTTTGGGTTCAAAATGTGTATTTTTCACTAATGCTGCTATCCTTTTATAATCCATAATTTTTGGACCAGGTAGTCTAATTACTTGGCAACATAATAACAGTATGAGTGCATGGTTTGGGAAAATAGATGCAGAAGGACAAATGGATGAAAGGATGGCCGCATCTGGCAAATTTTACTGTTTGCTTTTTTTCAATTCAAAGGAGGAGCGTATAATTATTAAAAAGGGTATTTTTGGAGATGGACAGGCAGGCTGAAGGGGAGGAGGTAGGCCTGTATTTTGAATTTAAAAACTCAAATGGGTTTTTGGGTTCAAAATATGTATTTTTCACTAATGCTGCTATCCTTTTATAATCCATAATTTTTGGGCCAGGTAGTCTAATTACTTGGCGACATAATAACAGTATGAGTGCATGGTTTGGGAAAATAGATGCAGAAGGACAAATGGATTAAAGGATGGCCTCATCTGGCAACTTTACTTTTTGCTTTTTTTCAATGCAAAGGAGGAGCGTATAATTATTAAAAAGGGTATATTTGGAGATGGACAGGCAGGCTGAAGGGGAGGACGTAGGCCTGTATTTTGAACTTAAAAACTCAAATGGGTTTTTGGGTTAAAAATGTGTATTTTTCCCTTATGCTGCTATCCTTTTATAATCCATAATTTTGGGGCCAGGTTGTCCGATAACTTGGCAAAGTGAAAACAGTATGAGTGTATGATGGTTTGGGACCATAGGTGTAGAAGCACAAATCGATGAAAGGATAGCAGCATATGGCAACTTAACTGTTTGTTTTTCCAAAGCAAAAAAAGGTATTTTTGGAGATGGACAGGCAGGCTGATGGGGAGGAGGTAGGCCTGTATTTTGAACGTAATAACTCAAATGGGTTTTTGGGTTCAAAATGTGTACCGTATTTATCGGCGTATAACACGCATTTTTTAGGCAAAAATTTTTAGCCTAAAGTCTATCTGCTTGTTATACGCCGATAAGCCGATGCAGTTCAGTGATTTAAAGCGGGCGCTTTAAATCAATGAACTGCAGCGGCTTTTGCAGGTGCAGAGACCTGCTGTCGCTGACGGCTTCTCTCCCCCTGCTATCGGCACCGCTGCCCCTTCTCTCCCCCTGGCTATCGTTGCCGCTGCCCCTTCTCTCCCCCTGGCTATCGTTGCCGCTGCCCCATTGCCGGCACCGATAGCCAGGGGGAGAGAAGCGGCGCCGGCAATGGGGCAGCGGCGCCAACAGACAGGGCGAGAGAAGGGGCAGCGGCAGCCATTGTATAATGTTATATAACTACCTGTTGCCGGGGTCGGGTCAGCGCTGCTTCAGGCCTCCGGTGTGCATCCCCTGCGTCGTTGCTATGCGCTGCATCGATGAAAGGATAGCAGCATATGGCAACTTAACTGTTTGTTAGTTTTTCCAAAGAAATAGAAGAGCGTATAATTGCCAAAAAAAGGTATTTTTGGAGATGGACAGGCAGACTGAAGGGGAGGACGTAGGCCTGTATTTTGAATGGGTTTTTGGGTTCAAAATGTGCAGTTTTCCCTAATGCTGCTATTCTTTTATAATCCATCATTTTGGGGCCAGGTTGTCCGATAACTTGGCAAAGTGAAAACAGTATGAGTGTATGATGGTTTCGGAACATAGGTGTAGAAGCACAAATCGATGAAAGGATAGCAGCATATGGCAACTTAACTGTTTGTTTTTCCAAGGCAAACGAAGAGTGTATAATTATTAAAAAAGGTTATTTTTGGAGATGGACAGGCAGGCTGATGGGGAGGAGGTAGGCCTGTATTTTGAATTTAAAAACTCAAATGGGTTTTTGGGTTCAAAATGTGTATTTTTCACTAATGCTGCTATCCTTTTATAATCCATAATTTTTGGGCCTGGTAGTCTAATTACTTGGCGACATAATAACAGTATGAGTGCATGGTTTGGGAAAATAGATGCAGAAGGACAAATGGATGAAAGGATGGCCGCATCTGGCAACTTTACTGTTTGCTTTTTTTCAATGCAAAGGAGGAGCGTATAATTATTAAAAAGGGTATTTTTGGAGATGGACAGGGAGGCTGAAGGGGAGGAGGTAGGCCTGTATTTTAAACTTAATAATTCAAATGGGTTTTTCGGTTCAAAATGTGTCATTTTCTCTTATGCTTCTACCCTTTCATAATCCATCATTTTTTGGGCCAGGTATTCTGATAACTTATGGACATGAGAACACTATGATTGTAGGATGGGAAAATCGGTGTAGAAGGACAGATGGATGAATTGATGGCACCATATGGAATTTGTAATGTTTGCTTTTTCAAAGCAAAGGAGTGTAAAATTTGTAAAAAGTCTAATTTTTTAGATAGATAGAAGGCTGAAGGGTTGGAGGAGGCCTCAGTTTTGAACCTGAAAAGCCTCATATGTTTTTGGGTTCAAAATGTATAATTTTCACGTATGCTGCTACTTTTTTATAGTCGATAATTTTTCGGCCACGTAGTCTTATAACTTGTCGACAAAAGAACAGTATGAATGTATGAGGGTTTGGGAAAACGCTTTTTTTTGGAGATAGACAGGCAGGCTGAAAGGGAGGAGGTAGGCCTGTATTTTGAACTTAAAAACTCAAATGGGTTTTTTGGTTCAAAATGTGTAATTTACCCATATGCTGCTACCTTTTTATAATAAATATTTTTTGGGCCAGGTAGTCCAATAACTTGGCGACACGAAAACAGTATGATTGTAGGATTTTTTGGAAGAATAAATATAGAAGGACGAATGGATGAAAGCATGGCAACTGAAGGCAACTTTACTGTTTGCTTTTTATAAAGCAAAGTAGAGTGTATAATTGGTAGAAAGGCTATTTTTGGAGATGGACAGGCTGAAGGGGAGGAGGTAGGCCTGTATTTTGAACTTAAAAACTCAAATGGATTTTTGGGTTCAAAATGTATAATTTTCCGGTATGCTGCTACCATTTTATCATCCATTATTTTTGGGCCAGGAAGTCCCATTCCTTGGTGAAATGAGAAGAGTATGAGTGTAGGATGTTTTGGGAAAATCAATGTAGAAGTACAAATGGATAAAAGGATGGCAACATATGGAAACTGTACTCTTTGCTTCTTTCAAAGCAAAGGAGTGTAAAATTGGTAAAAAGTCTAATTTTGGAGATGGATAGGAAGGCTGAAGGGGAGAAGGAGACTTACATTTTGAACCTGAAAACCCTCATGGGTTTTTGGGTTCAAAATGAGTAATTTTCCCGTATACTGCTACCTTTTTATAATCCATAATTTTTCGGCCAGGTAGTCTTATCACTTGTCAACAAGAGAACAGAATGTGTGTAGGATGGTTTGGGAAAATGCTATTTTTGGAGATGGATAGGAAGGCTAAAGGGGAGGGGGAGGCCTGCATTTTAAACCTGGAAATAGAGATGTAGCGAATTGTTCGCCGGCGAACAGTTCCCGGCGAATTTAGCATGTTCGTGTTCGAAGATATGTGAAGTTCGATCCGTTCCCTATACTTTAACATTGCGGTAAACTTTTACCCTGTGAGTCAGAGTCAGCATACACATTACAGCCAATCAGCAGCAGTCCCTCCCTTCCAGACCCTCCTACCTCTTGCATGGACACCATTTTACTTTCATTTGGCATGTTGCAGGCTTAGGAAGTGGAGGGTCAGAGAAGCTGCTCCTGCTGTATAGGGAAAGCGATAGCTAGGTTGCTGCTAGATGGTGTATTCAGGGTCCAGTTTACTCCTAAAGCACTAGTGTAACATCTACTTTAAGGGCAGCACCCAAAAAAGCCCTTTTTAGGGCTCAAATATCAGTCCGTGTGTCTTGCCACAGCTGGAGGCACCCTGGTTGGGAGGGAACCGCTGGTTAAAAGGGGTACTCCAGTATAAAACTTAAGTTCCTTCAAGCAACTAACTACTACTGTATTCAAAGGGCTGAAATATATCAGTCCTTGTGTTTTGCAACAGCTGGAGACACCATGGTTGGGGACCACTGCTTAAAAGGGGAACTCCGCTGGCAAGCTTTTTTGCTCATTGCCACTCTAGTGCAAATCATATTTGGCGTCACAGTTGTGCACATTGAAAAAAATATATAACTTTTTTGGCTGTTAAATAAAATCAGTCACTGTCAGTTCACGTCACAGTTGACAGTTTTTTTTGCCTGCAGGGCAAATTGTGTCACCCTAGTGCAAATCACATTTGGTGTGACAGTTGTGCAAATAAAAAAAATTACTTTTTTGGCTGTTAAATAAAACCAGTCCCTGTCAGTTCACGTCACAGTTGCCATTTTTTTTGCCTGCAGGGCAAATTGTGTCACCCTAGTACAAATCACATTTGGTGTGACAGTTGTGCAAATTAAAAAAAAAATACCTTTTTTGGTTGTTAAATAAAACCAGTCACTGTCAGTTCACGTCACAGTTGTCAGTTTTTTTTGCTTGCAGGGCAAATTGTGTCACCCTAGTGCAAATCACATTTGGTGTTACAGTTGTGCAAATTAAAAAAAAAAAACTTTTTTGGCTGTTAAATAAAACCAGTCACTGTCAGTTCACGTCACAGTTGCCAGTTTTTTTTTGCCTGCAGGGCAAATTTTGTCACCCTAGTGCAAATCACATTTGGTGTGACACACACAAAGAAGATGTGGGGCGGCACTGCTATATGAAAGTCCACCATCTGTTACCTGCTAACTGTAGAGGTGCCGGCTTGTTGGAGCTGTCACAATCACGAAGCCAGTCTTTTGATGTTCAGTGGCTTTAGCAATAGATCCACGTATCAAACAATAGAAAGAAGAAATGCTCACGGCACTCGATGCACTGGCATAAAGTGTGCTTCTTTATTTCAAACCAAAGGATTCACCGACATCGGGAGTGGAGATAAAGGGACAGGTCAACGACCGTTTCACCGCTCCTGCGGCTTCTACTGGACCATGACCAGTAGGTCCAGAAGGTTCAGTAGAAGCTGCAGGAGCGGTGAAACGGTTGTTGACCTGTCCCTTTGTCTCCACTCCCAATGTCTGTGAATCCTTTGTTTTGAAATAAAGAAGCACACTTTATGCCAGCACATCGAGTGCCGTGGACATTTGGTGTGACAGTTGTGCAAATGAAAAAAAAAAACTTTTTTGTCTGTTAAATAAAAAATACATAGTTACATATAGTTACATAGTTAGTATGGTTGAAAAAAGACATACGTCCATCAAGTCCAACCAGGGAATTGAAGTGAAGGGTGTAAGGGGATAAGGGAAAGGGATGTAGTTTTATAATTCTGCATAAGCATTAATGTTATTTTGTTCCAGGAATGTATCTAACCCTGTTTTAAAGCTGTTAATTTTTCCTGCTGGGACCAGTTCCTGAGGTAGACCGTTCCATAAATTCACAGTCCTCACGGTAAAGAAGGCGTGTCGCCCCTTTAGACTAAACCTTTTCTTCTCTAGACGGAGGGAGTGCCCCCTCGTCCTTTGGGGGGGTTTAACCTGGAACAGTTTTTCTCCATATTTTTTGTATGGGCCATTTATATACTTATATACGTTTATCATATCCCCCTTAAACGTCTCTTCTCAAGACTAAACAATTGTAACTCCTTTAATCGCTCCTCATAGCTAAGATGTTCCATTCCCCATATTAGTCTCTGCACCCTTTCCAGCTCCGCAGTGTCCCTTTTATGAACAGGCGACCAAAACTGAACAGCATATTCCAGGTGAGGCCGTACCAATGCTTTATAAAGGGGGAGTATTATGTCCCTGTCCCTTGAGTCCATGCCTCTTTTTTGATACATGACAATATCCTGCCGGCTTTGGAAGCAGCAGCCTGACATTGCATGCTATTCTGTAGTCTGTGATCTACAAGTACACCCAGATTCTTCTCTACCAGTGACTCTCTACCCAGATGCATAACTTTACATTTATCCACATTGAACCTCATTTGCCAAGTGGATGCCCAGACACTTAGTCTATCCAAGTCATCTTGTAACTTATGAACATCCTCTGTAGACTGTACCGTGCTACAAAGCTTGGTGTCATCTGCAAAGATAGAAACAGAGCTGTTAATACCATCCTCTATATCATTGATAAATAAATTAAACAGCAGCGGGCCCAGTACCGAACCTTGGGGTACACCATTAATAACCGGGGACCAATCAGAGTACGAATCATTGACCACCACTCTCTGGGTACGATCCATGAGCCAGTGTTCAATCCTGTTACAAACTAAAGTTTCCAAGCCCAAGGACCTTAACTTACCTGTCAGACGTCTGTGAGGGACAGTATCAAACGCTTTGGCAAAATCCAGAAACACTATATCCACAGCCATTCCTCTGTCAAGGCTTCTACTCACCTCATCATAAAAGCAAATTAGATTGGTTTGACAACTTCTATCCTTAGTAAACCCATTCTGGCTATCACTTATAATACTATCATCCCCTATGTATTCCTGTATGTAATCCCTTATAAGTCCTTCAAACAATTTACCCACAATGCACGTTAGACTTACCGGTCTATAATTGCCTGGCGAAGAGCTAGAGCCCTTCTTGAAGATTGGTACCACATTCGCCTTGCGCCAGTGCCTTGGCACAATACCAGACACCAGAGAATCTCTAAATATTATGAACAAGGGTACAGATATTACTGAACTTACCTCTCTAAGAACTCTTGGGTGTAGTCCATCCGGCCCTGGAGATTTGCTTACATTTACATTACTTAACTTACCTTGTACCATCTCTACATTAAGCCAGTTCAATACATTATATGATGTGTTACCAGCACTGACCTGGACAATGTCAGCTCCTTTTTCCATAGTGTATACAGAACTAAAGAACCCATTCAGTAGCTCCGCCTTCTCTTGATCGCCCGTGACAACCTCCCCATTATCATTATTAAGGGGTCCTACATGCTCTGTCCTTGGTTTTTTTGTATTTATATATCTAAAAAATATTTAGGATTAGTTTTGCTTTCTTTGGCCACCTGTCTCTCATTTTGAATTTTTGCTGTTTTTATTAAATTTTTACAGATTTTATTAAGCTCCTTGTACTGTTTAAATGTTATAGCTGACCCATCAGATTTGAATTTTTTGAAGGCTATTTTTTTGTTGTTTATTGCTCTTTTAACATCATTTGTCAGCCATGTAGGATTTAGTTTTAATAGTTTATATTTGTTCCCCTTTGGTATATATTTAGCTGTATAGTTATTTAGAGTTGATTTAAAGATGTCCCATTTACCCTCTGTATCAGTATTTGAGAACACCTCCCCCCAGTCTATATCCTGTAGTGCAGCTCTCAGCCCAGGGAAATTTGCCTTTTCAAAGTTATATGTTTTTGCTTTCCCCGTCTGTCTTTGTTTTCTACATTTTAAGTGAAAAGTAACTATATTGTGGTCGCTATTCCAAAGGTTTTCCCGCACAGTTAAATTACCAATCAGCTCTGCGTTGTTGGAAATGATCAGATCCAACAAGGCATCACTTCTTGTTGGGTCCTCCAAAAACTGGCCCATAAAATTATCTTGCAATAACTTTAGGAATTTTCTCCCCTTTGTAGTTTTAGCCAGCCCCCGGCCCCAATCTATATCTGGATAGTTAAAATCTCCCATTATTACCACTGTACCTGCCCGGGCGGCCCTCTCTATTTGTTTATACAGCCGACCTTCTATCTCTTCAGTGATATTAGGGGGTCTGTAGATTACACCAAATATTATTTTTTCAATATTTCCCTCCTTTTGTAATTCTACCCACAGTGATTCCACATCTTCAGAATCATCACACACTATGGCATCGTTCACACTGACTTTCATACTACTTCTAACATACAGACAGACTCCACCACCTTTTCTGTTGATTCTATATTTGCGAAACAATGTAAACCCCTGCAGATTGACAGCCCAGTCATGCGAGGAGTCCAGCCATGTCTCAGTGACCCCAGCTATATCAATATGTTCCTCCAGTATCAAGGCCTCAAGCTCCCCCATTTTATTTGCTAGGCTTCTGGCATTTGTGAACATACACTTTACATTTCCATTAAGTTTTACACATATAGTCTCACTAATGGGATTTTCAGAGTTATTGGGGTTAATGTTATTATTTGAGTTATAAGGGCTAATTGTACTATTTAAGTTCTTGGGGCTAATGGGATTTTTTGAGTTATTGGGTCTAACGTTATTATTTAAGTTATTGGGGATAATGGGATTTTTTGCGTTATTGCGTCTAACGTTGTTATTTAAGTTATTGGGGCTAATGGAATACCTTTTTTGGCTGTTAAATAAAACCAGTCACTGTCAGTTCACGTCACAGTTGCCATTTTTTTTTGCCTGCAGGGCAAAATGTGTCAGCCTAGTGCAAATCACATTTGGTGTGACAGTTCTGCAAATTAAAAAAAAAAAAACTTTTTTGGCTGATAAATAAAACCAAACACGTCAGTTCACGTCACAGTTGCCATTTTTTTTTTTTTTGCCTGCAGGGCAAATTGTGTCACCCTAGTGCAATTCACATTTGGTGTGACACTTGTGCAAATTTAACCAAAAAAAATGACAATAAGATGAAGGCCACCCCGCAGGGGCCTTCGAGGTGCTGGGATTCCCTTTGGCCGTAGAATGGCCAGTGTTCAGAGGCCACGTACCCTGAACCCCCAAAGTTCTGAGGACTTAGTTGACTGGCTATCACAAGACACCCAATCTACTACAGCTTCCATTCGGAACCTTGACGCACCATCCTTCTCCTACTCTAGCTTAGCTTCAGGCACCTCTCATGCTACCATTTGCCCGCCTGCCGCCACCACCAACACTAGCACCACAGCAGCTTTACTTGAGCTGTCAGAGGAGTTATTTACACATCAGTTTGAAGACATGAGTGTTGCGCAACCATTATTACCAGAGAATGTAGTTAACAGGGATATGTCTCAGTCAGGCAGCATTACACACATGGACATACGGTGTGATGATGATGTTGCACCCGCTGCTGCTTCCTTTCTTGAGATGTCAGATAGCAGTGAAGGTGTTGATGATGACGATGTGTCCGTGCATGCCGCGTGGGTGCCCACTAGAAGAGAAGAAGAGGGGGAAAGTTCAGATGGGGAGACAGAGAGGAGGAGGAGACGAGTTGGAAGCAGGGGGAGGTCGTCGCAAGGAGCTAGTGGCACAGACAGCATGCATCGGCACCCGGGGTCAGCCAGACGGGATGCCAATCAACCCATGCTGTTGCCACCACCAGAATGCCGTCATCGCAGAGCTCAGAAGTGTGGCATTTTTTTGTGTGTCTGCCTCTGACAACAGCGAGGCAATTTGCAACCTGAGCCAGAAGAAACTGAGTCGTGGGAAGTCCAACACCCACCTAGGCACAACTTCTTTGCGAAGGCACATGATGTCACATCACAAACGCCTATAGGATCAACACGTCGGTACAAGCAGCACACAAAGTCAAAGCCGCCATCCTCCTCCTGGTCCAGCATCTTCAGCCAGGTCAACCACTGCTGCCCTCCTTGCCCCCTCTAAACCATCCGCCTCTTTGTCTCTCGCCTTGAGCAGTTCCTGCTCATCTGCCCACAGTCAGGTGTCTGTCAAGGAGATGTTTGAGCACAAGAAGCTAATGTCTCAAAGTCACCCCCTAGCCCGGCGTCTGACAGCTGGCTTGTCGGAACTGCTAGCCAGCCAGCTTTTACCATACAACCTGGTGGAGCCTGAGGGCTTTAAAAAATTTGTGGCCATTGCGACACCGCAGTGGAAGGTACCCGGCCGAAATTTTTTTGCGCAAAAGGCAATCCCCAACCTTTAATCCATTGTGCAAAAGGAAATTATGGCATGTCTGGCAAACAGTGTAGGGGCAAGGGTCCATTTGACCACTGATACCTGGTCTGCAAAGCATGGTCAGGGCAGGTATATCACCTACACTGCGCATTGGGTAAACCTGGTGATGGCTGCCAAGCATGGAATGCGTGGCTCTGCAGAGGAGTTGGTGACACCGCAACGACTTGCAGGCAGGCCTGCTGGCACCTCCTCGTCTTCCTATTCCATCCTCTTTCATAACATCCTCGGTCGAGTCCTCTTCCACTGCTGCGTCTTGCTCCACATCACCGGCACCCCCCCCCCCCCCAGCTCCCCAGGTGCTATTCCACATCCCGGATACGGCAGTGTCATGCCATCTTGGGGTTGACTTGCCTCAAAGCGGAGAGTCACACCGCACCAGCGCTCCTGTCGGCCCTGAATGCACAGGTGGACCAGTGGCTGACTCCGCACCAACTGGAGATCAGCAAGGTTGTTTGTGACAATGGAACAAATTTGTTGGCGGCATTGAGGTTGGGCAAGTTGACGCATGCCATGCATGGCACATGTGTGTAATCTGATTGTACAACGCTTTGTGCTCAAGTACCCAGGCTTACAGGATATCCTGAAGCAGTCCAGGAAGGTGTGTGGCCATTTCAGGCATTCCTACATGGCAATGGCGCACTTGTCAGATATCCAGTGGCGAAACAACATGCCAGTGGGGCACTTGATTTGCGACAGCCCAACACGTTGGAATTCAACACTCCTAATGTTCGACCGCTTGCTCCAACAAGAAAAAGCCATCAGCGAATACTTGTATGACTGGGGTGCTAGGACATCATCTGCGGAGCTGGGAATTTTTTGCCACATTACTGGAGGCTCATGCGCAATGCCTGTAGGCTCATGCGTCCTTTTGAGGAGGTGAAAAACCTGGTCAGTCGCACCGAAGGTACCATCAGCGACATCATACTGTTTGTTTTCTTCCTGGAGCGTGTACTGTGAAGAGTGCTGGATCAGGCAGTAGATGAGCGTGAAGAGGAAGAGTTGTGGACACCATCACCACCAGAAACAGCCTTATCAACATCGCTTGCTGGACCTGCGGCAACGCTGGAAGAGGATTGTGAGGAAGAGGAGTCAGAGGAGGAATGTGGCTTTGAAGAGGAGGAGGAAGACCAACCACAGCAGGCATCCCAGGGTGCTCCTTGTCACCTATCTGGTTCCCCTGGTGTTGTACATGGTTGGGGGGGAAGAAGATTATACCTTCCCTGACATCAGTGAGGACGAGGAACGGGACATGAGTAGCTCGGCATCCGTCCTTGTGCAAATGGGGTCTTTCATGCTGTCGTGCCTGTTGAGGGACCCTCGTATAAAAAGGATTAAGGAGAACGACCTGTACTGGGTGTCCATGCTACTAGACCCCTGGTATAAACATTAAGTGCCTGACATGTTACCGCATTACAGCAAGGCGGAAAGGATTCAGCAGGTCCAAAATAAATTAAGAAGTATGCTGTACACAGCGTATAAGGGTCATGTCACAGCACAACAGGGATCTAACAGGGGAAGAGGTGAAATTAATCCTCCTCCTCCTCCCACGAACACGCCGGCAAGGACAGGATGCTTTACAGACATGCTGTTGATAGAGGACATGCAGAGCTTTTTAAGTCCTACGCATCGCCACAGCCCTTCGGGGTCCACCATCAGAGAACGACTTGACCAAAAGGTAGCAGACTACCTGGCCTTAACCGCGGATATCGACACTCTGAGGAGCGATGAACCCCTTGACTACTGGGTGTGCCGGCTTGACCTGTGGCCTGAGCTATACCAATTTGCGCTCGAACTTCTGGCCTGTCCCGCTTCAAGTGTCCTGTCAGAAAGGACCTTCAGTGCAGCAGGAGGTATTGTCACTGAGAAGAGGAGTCGCCTTAGTCAAAAAAGTCTGGATTACCTCACCTTTATTAAGATGAAAGAGGGATGGATCCCAAAGGGCGATACATTTTACTGAACAAGGCCTGATCAGATGAGCTGCCTTGGGCTAAAAATGGTCCACACGCTGCTGTATTTGGACTCTGAATGCCGGATGACTTGCGTGACTTATCAGCCATTAAGTAGGGTTCAAGCCACAATGTTTTAGGGCACTTTCTGCATGGTAAAACAAACAGAAATTTTTCTGGCCGCTGCTACAGCACCGACTGCGACAATACCAAATGTTCATCCATGTGTACATGCCTAATTTTTCTAGCCTCTGCTGCTGCACTTGTTATGGTGCTGCAATTTTTCTGGCCCCTGCTACAGCTGCGACGATACCAAATTTTCCAGCCAGGTGTACATGCCTAATTTTTCTGGCCTCTGCTGCTGCACTTTTTATAGTGCTGCAATTTTTCCGGCAGCTGCTACAGCTGCGGCTGCGACAATACCAAATTTTTCCTCAATATGTACATGCCTAATTTTTCTGGTACTCTCTGCTGACATCTCTGTCCATTTAGCAACCGTGGATATTAGATGTATGCTAAGGGTAGCATGGTGGCTCAGAGGTTAGCACTGCTGCCTTGCAGCGCTGGGGCCTTGGGTTCAAGTCCCCTTGAATCAACTTTTAAATCACTATTGTGCCCAGAAAGAGTCCCTGTGGGTTTTAAAATTCACCTTCCCATTGAAGTCAATGGCGGTTCGCCTGGTTCGCAAACTTTTGCGGAACTTCACGGTTCGCGAACCAAAAATGTTATGTTCGCGACATCACTACCTGGAAACCCTCATTGGTTTTTGGGTTCAAAATTTTTTTTGCACTTAAAAACTCAAAGGGGTTTTTGGGTTCAAAATGTGTAATTTTCCCTTATGCTGCTACTCTTTCATAATCCATACATTTTTTGGGCCAGGTATTCTGATAACTTGGTGACATGAGAACAGTATGAGTGTAGGATGGTTTGGGAAAATCGGTGTAGAATGACAAATAGATGAAAGGATTGCAACATATGGAAACTGTACTGTTTGATTTTTTCAAAGCAAAGGAGTGTAAAATTGGTAAAAAGTCCAATTTTGGAGATAGATAGGAAAGCTGACGGGGCTTACATTTTAAACCTGAAAACCTTCATGGGTTTTTGGGTTCAAAATGTGTAATTTTCCCGTATGCTGCTACCTTTTTATAATCCATAATTTTTCGGCCAGGTAGTCCTATAACTTGTCGACAAGAGAACAGCATGAGTGTAAGATGGTTTGGGAAAAGGCTTTTTTTTGGAGATAGACAGGCAGGCTGAAGGGGAGGAGGTAGGCCTGTATTTTGAACTTGAAAACTTAAATGGCTTTTTGGATTCAAAATGTGTAATTGTCCCATATGCTGCTACCTTTTTTATAATCCATACATTTGGGACAGGTAGTCTGATAAATTGGCAACACGAGCACAGTATGAGTATCAGATTCAGATGGTTTGGGAAAAGGCTATTTTTGGAGATGGATAAGAAGGCTGAAGGGGAGGCCTGCATTTTAAACCTGGAAACCCTCATTGGATTTTAGGTTCAAAATATGTAATTTTACCTTATGCTGCTACCCTTTTATAATCTATAATTTTTGGGCCAGGTATTCCGATAATTTGGCAACACGAAAACAGTATGAGTGTAGGATGATTTGGGAAACATCTATTTTTGGAGAAGGACAGGCAAGCTGAAGGGGAGGTGGTAGGCCTGTATTTTGAACTTAAAAACTCAAATGGGTTTTTGGGTTCAAAATATGCAATTTTCCCTTATGCTGCTACATTTTCATAATCCATAATTTTTTGGCCCAGGTATTCTGATAACTTGGTGACATGAGAACAGTTTGAGTGTTGGATGGTTTGAGAAAATCGGTGTAGAAGGACAAATGGATGAAAGGATGGCAACATATGGAAACTGTACTGTTTGCTTTTTTCAAAGCAAAGGAGTGTAATATTGGTAGAAAGGCCAATTTTTGAGATGTATAGGAAGGCTGAAAGGGAGGAGGAGGCCTACGTTTTGAACCTGAAAACTCTCATGGGTTTTTGGGTTCAAAATGAGTAATTTTCCCGTATGCTGCTGCCCTTTTATAATCCATAATTTTTGGGCCAGGTAGTCTGATAACTTGGCGACACAAGAACAGTATGAGTGTAGGATGGTTTGGGAAAAGGATATTTTTGGGGATGGATAGGAAGGTTGAAGGGGAGGAGGAGGCCTACATTTTGAAGCTGGAAATGCTCATGGTTTTTGGGTTCAAAATATGAAATTTTCCCTTATGCTGCTACCCTTTTATAATCCATAATTTTTGGGCCAGGTATTCCTATAATGTGGTGACATGAGAACAGTATGAGTGTAGGATGGTTTAGGAAAATATGTTTAGAAGGACAAATGAATGAAAGGATGGAAACATATTGAAACTGTACTGTTTCCTTTTTTCAAAGCAAAGGAGTGTAAAATTGGTAAAAAGGCCATTTTGGGAGATGGATAAGAAGGCTGAAGGGGATGAGGAGGCTTACATTTTGAACCTGATAACCCTCATGGGTTTTTGGGTTCAAAATGTGTAATTTTCCCGTATGCTGCTACCCTTTTATAATCCATAATTTTTGGGCAGGGTATTCCTATGACTTGGTGACATGAGAACACTATGAGTGTAGGAGGGTTTAGGAAAATCAGTGTAGAAGGACAAATGGATGAAAGGATGGCAACATATTGAAACTGTAATGTTTGCTTTTTTCAAAGCAAAGGAGTATAAAATTTGTAAAAAGGCATATTTTGGAGATGGATATGAAGGCTGAAGTGGAGGAGGAGGCCTTCATTTTGAACCTAAAAAACCCTCATGGGTTTAAAATGTGTACTTTTCCCATATGTTGCTACCCTTTTATAATCCACAATTTTTGGGCCAGGTTGTCTGATTACTTGGCAACACGAGAACAGTATGAGTGTAGGATGGTTTGGGAAAAGGCTATTTTTGGAGATGCATACGAAGGCTGAAGGGGAGGAGGAGGCCTGCATTTTGATCCTGAAAACCCTCATGGGTTTTTGGATTCAAATTGTTTAATTTTTCCGTATGCTGCTACCCTTTTATAATCCATAATTTTTGGGCCAGGTAGTCCGATAACTTGGCGACACTAGAACAGTATCAGTGTGGCATGGTTTGGGAAAAGACTATGTTTGGAGAAGGACAGGCAGGCTGAAAAGGAGGAGGTAGGCCTGTATATTGAACATAAAAACTCAAATGGGTTTTTGGGTTCAAAATGTGTAGTATTCCCATATGCTGCTACAATTTTATCATCCATAATTTTTGGGCCAGGTAGTGCTATGACTTGGCTATACGAGCACAGTATGAGGGTAGGATGGTTTGGGAAAATAGGTATGGAAAGATGAATGGACGAAAGGATGGCAGCATATGTAAACTTTACTGTTTCCTTTTTTCAAAGCAAAAGAAGAGTGTATAATTGGTAGGCTACTTTTGGACATGGAAAGGCAGGCTGAAGGGGAGGAGGTAGGTCCGTGTTTTGAACTTAAAAACTCAAATGGGTTTTTGGGTTCAAAATGTGTAATTTTCCGATGTGGTGCTACCATTTTATAATCCATATTCTTTTTTAGCCAGGTAGTCCGATAACTTGGTGACACTAGAACAATATGAGTGCAGGATGGTTTGGGAAAAGTCTATTTTTGGAGATGGATAGGAAGGAGGCCTGCATATTGAACCTGGAAACCCTCATGGGTTTTTGGGTTCAATATATGTAATTTTCCTTTATGCTGCTACCCTTTTATAATCCATAATTTTTGGGCCAGGTATTCCATTAACTTTGTGAAATGAGAACACTATGAGTGTAGGATGGTTTGGGAAAATCGATGTAGAAGGACAAATGGATGAAAGGATGGCAACATATGGAAACCGTACTGTTTGCTTTTTTCAAAGCAAAGGAGTGTAAAATTTGTAAAATAGCAAATTTTGGAGATGGATAAGAAGGCTGAAGGGGAGGAGGAGGCCTACATTTAGAACGTAGAGAGGCAGCGGGAGAGGCACTAGAGAGGCAGCGGGAGATCAGGGAGGTAAACAAGTGGCTCAAAAGCTGGTGTAGGAAGGAAGGGTTTGGGTTCAAGGAGAACTGGGCTTACTTCGCTGTCGGTTACCGGCTCTACCGTAGGGACGGGCTGCACCTCAATGGGGAGGGTGCAGCTGTGCTTGGGGAGAAGATAGCTAGAAGGGTGGAGGAGTGTTTAAACTAGGGACTTGGGGGGAGGGAACCTACAGCAAAGAGGGGGAAGATAGTGTAGATAGAGAGGTGGAAATTATAAATGTACCTGGGGGTGGAGCAGAGGGAGGGGTTGGAATAGTTAATAGGAATAGGCTTCATAGGAAAATAAAACTTACACCCTTGAATCCCATTAACCCCAATAACATAAAGGATGGAAATGTAAAGTGTATGTTCACAAATGCCAGAAGCCTAGCAAATAAAATTGGGGAGCTTGAGGCCTTGATACTGGAGGAACATATTGATTTAGTTGGGGTCACTGAGACATGGCTTGACTCCTCGCATGACTGGGCTGTCAATCTGCAGGGGTTTACATTGTTTCGCAAATATAGAATCAACAGAAAAGGTGGTGGAGTCTGTCTGTATGTTAGAAGTAGTATGAAAGTCAGTGTGAACGATGCCATAGTGTGTGATGATTCTGAAGATGTGGAATCACTGTGGGTAGAATTACAAAAGGAGGGAAATACTGAAAAAATAATACTTGGTGTAATCTACAGACCCCCTAATATCACTGAATTTTATGGGCCAGTTTGTGGAGGACCCAACAAGAAGTGATGCCTTGTTGGATCTGATCGTTTCCAACAATGCAGAGCTGGTTGGTATTGTAACTGTGAGGGAAAACCTTGGTAATAGCGACCACAATACAGATACTTTTGACTTAAAATGTAGAAAACAAAGACAGGCGGGGAAGGCAAAAACATATCACTTTAAAAAGGCAAATTTCCCTGGGCTGAGGGCTGCACTACAGGACATAGACTGGGGGGAGGTGTTCTCAAATACTGATACAGAAGGTAAATGGGACATCTTTAAATCAACTCTAAATAACTATACAGCTAAATATATATCAAAGGGGAACAAATATAAACGATTAAAACTAAATGCTACATGGCTGACAAATTATGTTAAAAGAGCAATAAACAAAAAAAAAATAGCCTTCAAAAAATACAAATCTGATGGGTCAGCTATAACATTTAAACAGTACAAAGAGCTTAATAAAATCTGTAAAAATGTAATAAAAACAGCAAAAATTCAAAATGAGAGACAGGTGGCCAAAGAAAGCAAAACTAATCCTAAATATTTTTTTAGATATATAAATGCAAAAAAAACAAAAAAAAAAAACAAGGACAGAGCATGTAGGACCCCTTAATAATGACAATGGGGAGGTTGTCACAGGCGATAAAGAGAAAGCGGAGCTACTGAATGGGTTCTTTAGTTCTGTATATACTAGGGAAGAAGGAGGAGCTGACATTGGACAGGTCAGTGCTGGTAACACATCATGTAATTTACTGAACTGGCTTAATGCAGAGATGGTACAAGGTAAGTTAAGTAATATAAATGTAAGCAAATCTCCAGGGCCAGATGAATTGCACCCAAGAGTTCTTAGAGAGGTAAGTTCAGTAATATCTGTACCCCTGTCCATGATATTTAGAGATTCACTGGTGTCTGGTATTGTGCCAAGGGACTGGCGCAAGGCAAATGTGGTGCCAATCTTCAAAAAAGGCTCTAGGTCTTCCCCAGGAAACTATAGACCGGTAAGTTTAACGTGCATTGTGGGTAAATTGTTTGAAGGATTTATAAGGGATTACATACAGGAATACATAGGGGATAATTGTATTATAAATGATAACCAGCATGGGTTTACTAAGGATAGAAGTTGTCAAATCAATCTAATTTGCTTTTATGAAGAGGTGAGTAGAAGCCTTGACAGAGGAATGGCTGTGGATATAGTGTTTCTGGATTTTGCTAAAGCATTTGATACTGTCCCTCATAGACGTCTGACAGGTAAGTTAAGGTCTTTGGGTTTGTACATTTTAGTTTGTAACTGGATTGAACACTGGCTCATGGATCGTACCCAGAGAGTGGTGGTCAATGATTCGTACTCTGATTGGTCCCCGGTAATTAGTGGTGTACCTCAAGGTTCTGTACTGGGACCGCTGTTGTTTAATTTATTTATCAATGATATAGAGGATGGCATTAACAGCTCTGTTTCTATCTTTGCAGATGAAACCAAGCTTTGTAGCACAGTACAGTCTATAGAGGAGGTGTATAGGTTACAAGATGGCTTGGATAGACTGTGTCTGGGCATCCACTTGGCAAATGAGTTTCAATGTGGATAAATGTAAAGTTATGCATCTGGGTACTAATAACCTGCATGCGTCGCATGCGTCTCTTAGGGGGGATTAAACTGGCAGAGTCACTGGTAGAGAAGGATCTGGGTGTACTTGTAGATCACAGACTACAGAATAGCATGCAATGTCAGGCTGCTGCTTCCAAGGCCGGCAGGATATTGTCATGTATAAAAAGAGGCATGGACTCGAGGGACATAATACTCCCCCTTTATAAAGCATTGGTACGGCCTCACCTGGAATATGCTGTTCAGTTTTGGTCACCTGTCCATAAAAGGGACACTGTGGAGCTGGAAAGGGTGCAGAGACGTGCGACTAAACTAATATGGGTCTTGGAACATCTTAGCTATGAGGAGCGATTAAAGGAGTTACAATTGTTTAGTCTTGAGAAGAGATGTTTAAGGGGGGATAGGATAAACGTATATAGGTATATTAATGGCCCATACAAAAAATATGGAGAAAAACTGTTCCAGGTTAAACCCCCCCCCCCCAAAGGACGAGGGAGTACTCCCTCCGTCTGGAGAATAAAAAGTTTAGTCTTCTTTACCATGAGAACTGTGAACTTATGGAACAGTCTACCTCAGGAACTGGTCACAGCAGGAAAAATTAACAGCTTTAAAACAGGATTAGATACATTCCTAGAACAAAATAACATTAATGCTTATGAAGAAATATAAAATCCCATCCCTTCCCCAATATCGCGCCACACCCCTACCCTTCAATTCCCTGGTTGAACTTGATGGACATATGTCTTTTTTCGACCGTACTAACTATGTAACTAACTATGTAACTATGTAACGTGAAAACTCTTATGGGTTTTTGGGTTCAAAATGTGTAATTTTCCCGTATGCTGCTAGTCTAGATGATGGAAAATATAGATTTTATTAAAGACAGGAGGTGAACATTATGCAATTCTTTCTTTACTGAAATATACCAGCAGCGAAACAGTTAATGAACAGAAAAAAGAAGAAACTTACTATGTGAACTACAAACATGCTGTGTATAATGACCAGCCAATGAGTGATATGCTAGGTCATATAAGTCCCTGTAGTATTCAAATATCCCTCTTTCTTTTATAGTAAAGGAAAACTTGTAACAGGAACATCGCAGACCAATGAAGAATAAGGCACTTTAACATGGAGGAGAACAACCTTGAGAGGAATGAGAAGAACATCTGAGGTCTTTTAACATCTAAAAGGTTCTGGAGCCCATTAAACGACTAGGAGAAAATATATATAAGTAGTTATAGGGATGGGTATTTGGGAGGGATAATATTCTCCTCCTGTCTTTAATAAAATCTATATTTTCTGTCATCTAGACTAGGAAAATCTCCAATTTTATTGAAAGACTGGAGGCTCATATTATGCAAGTTTATCCCATTAAGGACCAACCCAAATAAACCTGTACACCCCTGAAAGACCAGGCCTGTTTTTTCAAATCGGGCATGTCTGTCTTTATTAGAGAATAACTCTGATAACGTTTTGCCAATCACGATAATTCTGAAATTGTTTTTTTTGTCACAAGTCGTCCTTCAAGTACATAGTAAAAGTAAGCCGATATCATTTGTAGTTTTTTTTTTTTACAATGCAAAAAATCATGAAATTTTAAAAAAAAATTAGATTTTTTTTGCTATTTTAACACTAATAGGTTGCATATATTTATACATACTGACCAAATAGTTTATGAAACTTATACTTTCAGATGTCTACTTTATTTTGACAGCATTTTTTTATTAACATTTTAAATTAATTAGAAGCCTAACAATTGAACTTGAAATTTTGAAAATTTGAAAAGTACATCTTTTTTTTTGTGTGCTATGCAAGGTTTGCAGAAATTTTAAGGTAGTAGAACATAGGACCAGTCCCCAAATTACCCAATTTTAAAAACGAGACCCCTCAAGGTATTCGCTAGGGGGTACAGTGAGTATTTTAACACCATCGTTTTTTGGCAGGAATTATTACAATGTCAGTGTTAAAAATTCGAAATTTGACTTTTTCACAAATGGATCATTTGTGGGGCATATTTTTTATACATCACTTCTGATATTGCAAGAAATGCACCCTATATTTTATTGAGCTGCTCGGCTCCTGTTTGGAAATACCCCCGCTTAGGCCATATTTGGTTCCTTGGCCAAGTGGTAGGACCCCAAAGGAGAGGAGCCCCCTTTGGCTTTCAGGGCATCATTATATGAATAGTCCCCATTCATACTGCGTTTCTGCAGTATTGGTGTCCGTTGTCATGTCAAAAAAGGGATGCCAATGTATACTGTAGCAGTCAAAAATGACTGGAGCTGCTACAGTATATGTCAGCATCACTCTTTTTGACATGATGCTGACGGATACTTCTAACACTGCGGAAACGCAGTATGAATGGGACGTAGTGTAGGGTCACATAGAGCGCATCCGCAGCATATTTCACAACACGGATGCCCCTGGCAGTCACAAGGGCGAGATCACTGCTGTGGCTGGGTAGCTCAGTGTTTCCGCTCATGACTGCTGGCCGGAAATCCGCCGCTATTAGTGGACACACAAAGCTACCCAGCCGCAGCAGGGAGCTCATTATTGTGACTGTTGGCGGGCATCTGCAGCATGTAATATGCTGTGAATGTGTGCCGTGTGATCCTACACATTATACATTTTTATTTTTTTATTTATTTAATAAATGTGTTTTTATTATTTTTTTACACTTTTCACACTTTTTTCACACTTTTTTTTACACTTTTTATAATTTATTTTTTTTTACACTTTTTTTTTATACTTCTTGTTTTTATACACTTTTATACATTTTATAAATTTTTTCACTTATTTTAATGCTTTGGAATACTTAGTATTCCAAAGCATTGCAGATATATGCTGCCTGCTAGTTTTACACTAGCAGGCAGCATATGAGGATGGGGGGCCCCCTCCCTCTGTCAAAACCGAAGTTGTCTTTGGTCCAAGCAGTGTGGCAGGTCCCCGCCCACCGGAGATTACACACAGCACCCCCCGATCGTGCTGCGGGGTGCTGCAGGGGTGACAGAGGCAGCTCTTACAGCCAGCGGTCACTTCCGACCGCGGCTGTAAGGGTTAAACTGCCGGGACCGAAGTTTACTTCGGTTCTGGCAGTGCAGCAGGTGTCCCGACTGTGTGTTACAGCCGAGTCCCGGCCGCGATCTCGTGGGTGCACAGGGCTGCACCCACGAGAGCCATGGACGAGTATACACGTCCTGGTGCGGGAACGTTCATCCTGCCTGGACGTGTACACACGTCCATGGTCATTAAGGGGTTAAAGCTTAAACTACTAAAATATCATTAAACATGTAAAAATTTGACAAAAGAGAAATTCGGAAGACATTTATAGAGACATGAGAGTCAGGTTTAACCCCTTAAGGACTCAGGATTTTTCCGTTTTTGCACTTTCATTTTTTCCTCCTAACCTTTTAAAAATCATAACCCTTTCAATTTTCCACCTAAAAATCCATATTATGGCTTATTTTTTGCGTCGCCAATTCTACTTTGCAGTGACATTAGTCATTTTACCCAAAAATGCACGGCGAAACGGAAAAAAAATCATTGTGGGACAAAATCGAAGAAAAAACGCCATTTGGTAACTTTTGGGGGCTTCCGTTTCTACGCAGTGCATATTTCGGTAAAAATGACACCTTATCATTATTCTGTAGGTCCATACCGTTAAAATCATACCCTACTTACCGTATTTATCGGCGTATAACACGCACTTTTTAGGCTAAAATTTTTAGCCTAAAGTCTATGTGCGTGTTATACACCGATACCGCCCCAGGAAAGGCAGGAGGAGAGAGGCCGTCGCTGCCCGCTTCTCTCCCCCTGCCTTCCCTGGGGTCTAGAGCCCTGCTGCCGGCCCTTCTCTCCCCCTGGCTATCGGCTCCGCTGCCCGTTCTGTCCCCCTGAGTATCGGTACCGGTGCCGATAGCCAGGGGGAGAGAAGGGGCAGCAGCACCCATTGCCGGCGCCACTGCCCCGTTGCCTCCCCCCATCCCCGGTGGCATAATTACCTGGGTCGGGTCCGCGCTGCTGCAGGCCTCCGGCGTGCGTCCCCTTCGTCGTTGCTATGCACTGCACGGCGCGGCGCATGACGTCAGTGAAGCGGCGCCGACAGCCGGGCTGCCCCTTCTCTCCCCCTGGCTGTCGGCGCCGCTTCTCTCCCCCTGGCTATCGGCGCCGGCAATGGGGCGCCGGCACCGATAGGGGGACATAACGGGCAGCGGCGCCGATAACCAGGGGGAGAGAAGGGCCGGCAGCAGCGCTCTAGACCCCAGGAAAGGCAGGGGGAGAGAAGCGGGCAGCAACGGCCTCTCTCCCCCTGCCTTTCCTGGGGATGTATCGAGGTATACACGCGCACACACGCACCCTCATTTTACCATGGATATTTGGGTGGAAAACTTTTTTTACCCAAATATCCTTGGTAAAATGAGGGTGCGTGTTATAGGCCGGTGCGTGGTATACCCCGATAAATACGGTATATAGGTTTGATTTTGTCGCACTTCTGGAAAAAATCATAACTCCATTTTTTGCGCCGTGATCTGAAGTTTTTATCGGTATGATTTTTGTTTTGATCGGACTTTTTGATCACTTTTTATAAATTTTTTAATGGTATAAAAAGTGACCAAAATACGCTTTTTTGGACTTTGGAATTTTTTTGCGCGTACGCCATTGACCGTGCGGTTTAATTAATTATATATTTTTATAGTTCGGACATTTACGCACACGGCGATACCACATATGTTTATTTTTATTTATTTTTTACAGTTTAATTTTTTTTATGGGAAAAGGGGGGTGATTTAAACTTTTATTAGGGAAGGGGTTAAATGACCTTTATTAACACTTTTTTTTTACTTATTTTTTGCAGTGTTATAGGTCCCATAGGGACCTATAACACTGCACACACTGATCTTTTACACAGATCACAGGCGTGTATTAACATGCCTGTGATCAGTGTTATCGGCGCTTGACTGCTCCTGCCTGGATCTCAGGCACGGAGCAGTCATTCGCCGATCGGACACCGAGGAGGCAGGTAAGGGCCCTCCCGGTGTCCTGTCAGCTGTTCGGGACGCCGCGATTTCACCGCGGCGGTCCCGAACAGCCCGACTGAGCAGCCGGGTCACTTTCACTTTCACTTTAGAAGTGGCGGTCAGCTTTGACCGCCGCTTCTAAAGGGTAAATACCGCACATCGCCGCGATCGGCGATGTGTGGTATTAGCCGCAAATCCCGGTCCCGGCCGTTGATGAGCGCCGGGACCGACGCGATATGATGCGGGATTGTGGCGCGATCCCGCTTCATATCGCGGGAGCCGGCGCAGGACGTAAATATACGTCCTGCGACGTTAAGGGGTTAAAATAAAACTCTCTAAATATAGAATCGGAAGACCAATTTGCAGTCTTGAGAATGTCAGACAAAGAACCTCCAGATTGAAATTTTCTTGTAGAAATTGCACCTCTGGTGGAATGAGCATTAAAAATGGAGGTATCAATACCAGCCATAGATATAGACTGTTTAATCCATCTGGCCAGCGTAGGAGAAGAAACAGGAAGATGAGGATTATAGTAAGAGATGAGAAGTTGAGAAGAGGAAACGGAATGAGGAGGTTGAGTTTTATACTCATAGACTTTAAGACAACGAACAACACATAATTTATCATAATGAGGAAAAGCAGGGTAAAAGGCTGATTGAAGATTAGTTTTTGTTCTTCTAAAGATGGAAAATTGTTCTCCATTAGGAAGAAACTGTCTCTGGAAAATATCTAAAGTTCTAACAACGATACCCTTTTAATGGAAATTAAGCAAAGGAGTACCGTAAGTTTGAAGGAGAGGAGTTTCAAAGGTAAGGAATCGTCATCTTCCCATCTTAAAAAGAGATCTAGAAGAGTGTTTACCTCCCACGTGGAGTGGTATTTAGGTTGAGGGGGTCTTTTAAAATGAATGCCTTTAAGGAGTTTTCAAATGAGAGTGTGTCTACCTACTGGGATAGAATCAATAGGAGAATGATAAAAAGATATGGCTGATCTATAAACATTGAGGGTGCAATAGGCTTTCCCTGAATCGAATGCCTCAGACAGAAAATTTAGCATATGAACTATAGAGGAATGCACGGGATCCAAGTCTCTTGGAGTGCACCAATGAACCCAAATTTGCCAGGCTGATTGGTAAGACAATTTGGTGCCTGGGGCCCATGCTTCTGAAAGGATGTTTTGATTAGATAGAGAGAGTCGGCCACCAGGGCGTTATCAGGACTATCGTGGATTTGTGAATCAGGACTTGAGACAGGGTTCTGGGAATCAGAGAAAAGGGGGGGGAAAGCGTGAAGGATTCCCGGAGGCCATGGTTGAAGAGAAGCATCCACTCCTGAAGAATCTGGGTCTGGTCGCCAACTGAAGAATTTTGGAAGCTGGGGGTTTAGTCTGAAGGCAAAGAGGTCCAGGAGAAGAGGACCCCAAAGTGAATTGATCTGTTGAAAGATGAGGGGGTCCAACCTTCTGGAGTCACTGGAGTCCGTAAGATGGCGTGAGTGCCAATCTGCTACTAAATTGGACAGTCCTGGCAGATATTCTGCTTTTAAGGTAACATTCCTGTCCAGGCAGAAATGCCAAATGTCCTTGGCGATGTTGGATGGAGACTTCGACATTGTCAAATGGTTGCTGTACTGGACAGCCGAGACAGTGTCCATACGGAGAAGAATTCAACAATGAGAACAAGATCTCACAAAGCTTTTTAAGGCAAAAAATCCTGCGAGAAGCTCTAAACAATTTATGTGAAGATGGGATTCTGCTGTGGACCATTTCCCTCCTGTGGAGAGCTGTCCACAGCGAGCTCCCCATCGGATTCCATGCAAAGATCTGGACTGGAATTGAAAATGGTCTTTCCATTCCAGGATTGGATATGTTGGAGCCACCAAGGGAGCTCTTCTTTTGCCTCTGGAGAAATTTTGATTATATAACAAGACAGGAGGCTTTGCATTAATTGCATTTTCCTTCTTTACTGCAAAACATAGTAGCCAATAAATGGTTAAATTATACAAGAGAAAAAACTTTGAACACACAGGTGAGACCAACTAGTTTGCTAGACACAGGTAGCCAATAGGAGTAAAGGAACCCATATAAAAGGTCCAGGTGTGTAATACACTCCCTCTTTCTTTTCTGCTAGCAGCCAGATAAGTATACTGTGTTCCTCATATACATATATAAGATAGTTTAGCATATAATATAGTATATATTAGACTATATATTCTTCCCCCGTTTTTGCTCTCTCCTATTCTCTTTTGAGGATATTTTCTTATACCTCTCTCTGCTTCCAACCAATATCCTTTCACTGACCGTTAGTCTTTTATATTGTCTTTTCTTCCTGTCGGCGCATTCTATCCCTCCTGCTTCTCCGCTCGCCATTACATCTGCGCGCGCGTCTCTCCCCTTTCCGAATGCGAGACTCTACATAATCTCGCGAGAGCTGGCGCAGTGGTGATCACTGCGCTCGAGCTCGTTCCTGTCAGACGCGCTCTGCTCGCCTGACAGGAACGTCACTCCTTTAACCTCCTCAATATTTCTAGCGATATTAATAGTTATAATATCTCTATTGGTAACAGAACATTACTGTGTCTTATATACCCGGATATTCTGTCTTTATTAAGACAGTATTGTAATTTAATTTCTCTACAGTTATTTATTTAACCCTTGGTTATTCTTGAAGGGGCTACCTCTGACTAGAACATATACATATCAATTATATATTGCATATTAATCTGCATAGTCAAATTATATCTAATTTTACAATGACTACCGAACAAAAATCCTCTAATGCTGATATTGTCATAAATGACCAATTACAATTGTTAGTAGACCATTCAGTTTCACGGTCTGTACATACCGCTGTAAATAGTGCCATGACAGCGATGCAGGAGACTATAGCTGATTCTGTAACAGTCTTCTGCTCAAATAGCTCACCAAAGTCATTCAAAAAAGAGACTTTCTTCATATGATGACCTTAATCCCCAAAAACAAAGGAAAGTTATATATAAGGAAAAAGGTCAGAATACAGACGATAATCTGCTTAAAAGCAGCCATACTGATGCTAATATACAGCATCCAGGACCCTCTACCCGGGAGGAGATAATGGAAACACGGGTTAACCAGACCTCTGTTACACCTATAACAGAGGATTATGATGAGTATTATGAGTATTATAATGGTGAGCAAGATGAAGGAGAATATTTATATGACTCCGATTTAACTGATGGAAATGACCCCTCTCACTGTCCTTTGAAGACTCAGGGCGGAACATATATTGATGAAACTAGTACACCCAATGCTAATGTTCTTGACAGCCAAGGTGTACCATTTTTCGATCCCTCCCAGATAGTCCACCCCAAATCTGGAGAGTGGACTCCTAGCCCTGAAGTGGACAAATTCATTTGTTTATGGTTAAGAAAAAATCTTGATAACAAGGCTAGAAGTAAATTAAGAGCAGAATGTCCACGTCCTACCCTATCTATTGCTTCCTCTTTAACCCCAGATATTGACCCTATTCTGACTAGATATATCCAAAAGTCAGGTAAAAATCCTATTAAAGGTATTGATCGCAGTTTCAAACTGTGCCAAGATAAATTCTTGGATCTATTGGGTCCCTTAACAAAAATCATGGATATGTCAGAGGAAGGATTCAAAACGGGTTCTCAAATTGACGTCAATTCCCTTAGAGGCTGGATACAAAGGGCTATGTGCCTTTTTGGTAGCATCAATGAGGCCTTCTGCATTGAAAGAAGACGCTCAATTTTGTTAAAATTAGATCCACAACTAACATATCTAGCGCCTACACCCACATCTACTGATGTTGAGAATCATCTCTTCGGAGATAATTTTATAAAGGAAATTTCGAAGTATGTTGGATTATTTTCTACACTAGACAAAGCCCAGTCATCACTTAAAAAAGTTTTCCCCACTAGGGTTTTTGCCAGGGACGGGAGATGTAGGGGTCGTTTTCCCGGCCGACAATCTCAATTCAGAGCACAGTACAGAGGCCCCACTTACACAGATAGAGCCTCTTATACCGTCCCCACTCCCCAACCTCAGCCCCAAACCCAACCTTTCTTCCCATATCGAGGCCGCTCCTGGAGACCCAGAGGACAAAGGTTCAACTATCGCTCCAGACCAGCAGGTAAGTCCAATTTTAACAAATTCTTCCCTTCCCCCAGTGGGCGGAAGACTCCTAAATTTTTCCCACCTCTGGGAAAGGATATCTTCCGACCAATGGATTATCAATACAACCAAAGGTTATATGATAGAGTTCATTTCTATTCCGATGCAGTCAACCCCTCCTCCTCCTATACATTTCTCGCTCCGAGATCAGATTCTTATAGAAACAGAAATCAAGGATCTTCTGTTCAAACAGGCTATTGTCCAGGTCTCTTTGGGATCACCAGGTTACATCAGCAACCTTTTTCTTGTGAAAAAGAAGGATGCGGGTTATCGACCTGTTATAAACTTAAAGATGCTAAACAATTTAGTGTATTATCGCCATTTCAAGATGGAAGGTATCCATCTTTTGAGAGATCTTCTTCTGGTCAACGATTGGATGATCAAGATCGATTTGAAAGATGCGTATCTGACAGTCCCGGTGCATCCTCTGTCCCAACCTTTTCTTCAGTTTGTTTGGAAAGGCAAAAAATGGCAATTCACTTGCCTTCCTTTTGGACTATCATCAGCCCCTTGGTGTTTCACCAAGTTGATGAAACCAATAATAGCCTTACTCCGAGCCAGGGGCGTTCGTCTCATAATTTATCTGGACGACATCCTCATTTTGGCCAATTCCTTCAATCTAGCGATCCTACACATGAACTGGACTCTAGAATTACTAACCAACCTAGGGTTCCTAATAAATCAGGACAAATCCATCCTTTCTCCTACTCAGGAAATAGAATTCTTGGGATTTTTGATAAATACTCGTACTTCTCTTCTGAGTCTTCCATTGAAGAAATTGAAGACGATTCGCAAAGAAATTCGTTCTCTTCTGAACAAGAACTTGATCTCTCTTCGAGCTATAGCTCGGATTGTAGGACTTCTTTCCGCATCAATTCAGACGATCTTCCCAGCTCCACTTCATTATCAGGCACTTCAACGTCTGAAGATACAACATCTGAGAGAAGGCTTGGGATATTCGGACGAAGTTCAATTATCGCCAGAAGCAAAAGAAGAATTGCTTTGGTGGCTTCCCCACATTCAGGATTGGAATGGGAAAACCATCTTCAATCCTTCACCAGACTTAGTTCTGGAGTCAGATGCAAGTCTTCTAGGCTGGGGAGCTCGTTGTGGCCATCAGTCCACAGGGGGCAAATGGTCGGTCCAAGAATCACAGTTACACATCAACTGCTTGGAACTGACGGCAGGATTTTTTGCTCTCAAGAGCTTTGCAAAGGACAGAACCAATTGCTGCGTACTTTTACGCATGGACAATATATCTGCGGTCCAATATATCAACAGACTGGGAGGAACAAACTCTCCTATGCTAGCGAATATCGCCAAGGAACTATGGCATTTTTGGCTAGCCAGAGACATCATTCTCAAGGCGGAATACATTCCGGGACTTTCCAATACAATAGCGGATTGGAATTCCCGCTATCTCTTGGATCACAGCGATTGGAGACTAGATCCTTGTGTCTTTCAACAGATTCATCTGTTATGGGGTCTTCTTCACTTGGACCTGTTCGCTTCCAGGCTAAATCGCCAACTTCAAAGATTTTTCAGTTGGCGCCCAGATCCAGAATCGTCAGGGACGGATGCCCTTATCCAGATATGGCCGGAGGAAACATTATACGCTTTCCCCCCATTTATTCTCATTCCCAGGCTGCTCTTCCAAGTATCGATCCAGAAAGCCACTTTAGTTTTAATAACTCCTTGGTGGCCGTCCCAACCTTGGTTCCCCCAAATCTTAGGAATGTTAATAGACTATCCAAGGATTCTTCCCAATCTTCAAAACTTACTGACGGATCCCTCAGGGAATCCTCACCCTCTGATTGTCTCCCAACAACTCCAATTAGTAGCGTGGCTAATTTCGGGACAATCTCTATGGAGTGGGAACTTTCTCAATCAACTAGAGATATCTTGTCAGAAGCATGGGCCCCAGGTACCAGGATCGCTTATTGATCAGCCTGGAAATTATGGTCTAATTGGTGCCTACAACGGGATCTGGATCCCATATCTGCACCTATTCCCCACATTTTGAATTATCTTTCCGCTTCCTACGATCTGGGTAAAGCTTACCGTACACTAAATCTTTATAGATCTGCCATTTCTTTTTATCATACCCCTATCGATTCACTTCCTATTGGAAAGCATCCAATTATCTGCAAACTCCTGAAGGGCATACGTTTCAAACGTCCCCCCATACCCAAATATCAATCTACTTGGGATATTAATCTAGTTTTAGAATTATTCAATTCTTGGCAAGATAATGATTTATTAACTCTGAAACATCACTCTTTTAAACTTACAACCTTACTTTGTTTAATATCTATCAGGGCAAGGGTTTCTGATGTAAGAGCTCTCGACATATCACAAAGACAATTCTCTCCTCAAGGAGTTTCTTTTTCTATCCATTAAAGAACAAAGACTGATATTCGTCAAGTATTTTATCCATATTTTCCATTCAATGACAAGCTTTGTGTAATTAAATGCCTTCAAGTATATGAATCTAAAACTAAAGATATTCGAGATTCCTCTTCTTCTCAACTTCTTATCTCTTACCGTAAACCTCATTTACCTGTTTCTTCTGCCACTTTAGCTAGATGGGTCAGAAATGTTATGTCCATGGCCAATATAGATGTTTCTAAATTTGGAGCTCACTCTGTTAGAGGAGCGGTATCTACTAAAATAATTCAATCCGGTGGATCTTTATCAGATTTATTAAAAGCAGCTAATTGGTCTTCTGACTCGAATTTTAAGACCTTTTATTTTAGACCAGACCACCACGTTTCTATGTCTCTGTTATAATAATTGATAGAAGTTTATATTGATATAACATGATAGCTTTAAACATGCAATTAATGCAAAGCCTCCTGTCTTGTTATATAATTGGGGATTTTCCTATGCTAGATGACGGAAAATATAGATTTTATAAAAGACAGGAGGCGAGCATTATCCCTCCCTCATCCACCCTTCTAACAAATGTCTATTATGTATTTCAGCTTATTAACCACCCAGGGATGTCGATTTATTTACTTCAATTTATATTTTATTGGATGATGGCTTCATTTCTATCTCAAGTCTTCCTACAACTACACTGTTGATGACCTCCAAGTGGAATCCAGCTCGTCCTTGTTGATGAACAGTTCTTAAAAAAATTTGATCGGTTGTTTGGACTTTAATGTTTGGACTCTAGTATTACTTTTATTATAGTATTTCGCACAAAGAAAGATGAAGTATATTACACACCTGGACCTTTTATATGGGTTCCTTTACTCCTATTGGCTACCTGTGTCTAGCAAACTAGTTGGTCTCACCTGTGTGTTCAAAGTTTTTTCTCTTGTATAATTTAACCGTTTATTGGCTGCTATGTTTTGCAGTAAAGAAGGAAAATGCAATTAATGCTCGCCTCCTGTCTTTTATAAAATCTATATTTTCCGTCATCTAGCATAGGAAAATCCCCAATTTTGTCTGAATAGTCGAGACCCTGATGTAAATGTTGTATTTTCAATCATTGTAACACTCTGTAGTGGAGTGGAGCAGGAAAAATGGCTTGAATGGAAGCCGAAAGAAGACCTATAATCGGGGCAATGGATCGAAGGGAAATTAAGTCTTTGTTGAGAATGAAACAGATCTCTTTCCGAATCAAAGAAAGTTTCTTGGAAGGAAGACTCAGAATTGCTGATTTCGTGTTGAGGACGAAACCTTAGAATTCCAGTTCCTTGGAAGGAGAGAGGATGGATTTCTCCACATTGATGAGAAAACCTAGGTCCGCTAACAGGGCTAATGTCCATTGAGTGTGAAGCAGAATAAGAGAATAGGATTGTGCCATGATAAGGATATCGTCTAGATATACTATCAGTCGCACTCCCCGAGAACATAAAACAGCCAGCACTGGTTTTAGCAATTTGGTAAAACACCAAGGAGCGGATGAAAGACCAAAGGGAAGGCAAGTAAATTGCCAAATTTGATGACGCCATTGGAATTGGAGATATGGTTGAGACTCTGGATGGATCGGAACGGTTAAATATGCATCCTTTGGATCTATTTTTGTCAGCCAGTCTCCCTGTAAGAGAATATCGTTTAACAGATGAATGCCCTCCATTTTGAAGTGGCCATTGATAATAAACTCTTTCTTTTCTCAGATTGATTACAGGTCTAAAAGTCCCATCTTTTTTCTTTACCAGAAAGATGTTACTCAGGAAGACTGGCTGGCATGAGTTTATTGGAAAAATGGCGTTTTTTAATTTGAGTTCTTCTATCTCTAGATCTATCAATTTTTGATCTGATGGGGAAAATTGGATGGGACATGGTAACTGTGTTTGATATGGAGTGCACAGAAACTCTATTTGGTAACCCTGAATCATGTTCAGGATCCATGAGTCTGTAGTTAGAGTGTTCCAGTTGTGGAAAAAATGTTTTAATCGGCCTCCTAATGGAAGATGGGCAAAATGGAGAGGGTAACGCTCCTGGAGTCTGGTTGGATCTGGTAAATCCTCTTCTACCTCTGGGATGCCAGGATCTGCTTCAGTAAGGGAAAAAGGCAGTGGGCTGGGAGGTAGGGGTGGGATAAGAGGGATTTTAAGGGTAGGAGTAGGAACCTCTGATGGGAGTTCTGTGTTGAACACGGCTGGGAGAGTGGCACCTGCCTCTCCCAGCCCTGCCAAAAACCTTAGGCTGGAAAACTTTTCATAGGGATGTCTGGGCCTTATCCAAAGAGGAGAAGAGACATACGTATTTAGAGATTTCCTTGATAAAGGATTGTCCAAAAAAGATTGCCATCGGTGGTAGGGAAGCTTCAGAAGAAGCCAGGTGAGAGAGCTGAGAGTCTAACTTTATAAAGGATAGTTCTCCTTTTGGTACAGAATGCAGCCTTGGCATTCCAAAAAAGGGACATTGCTCTTTGGGCCCATCCTTTGAGGATGGAGACATGAACAGGAGAGCCCGAAGATGAAGATTCTTCGGCCAGGTCTAATATCTTGGAGAGGGGACCAAGGATATCCCAAAATTTGTCTTGACAAATTTTAAAGGAACGATCAAGGCCTTTTTCAGATTTTTACAACTCTTTAATAAGTATCTAACAAGGATGAGGTCAATATCTGGGGTAGTAGCCAGGTTAGAAGAGAGGGAAGGATGTGGGCATTCTGCCTTTAATTTATTCCTCTCGGCCTTATCCAATCCCTTCTTTATTCAAAATTCAATAAACTTGAAACTTGAAACTTGAAATTCAGGCTCCACTCCCCGCATCTGGGGTGCTTAATTTGAGAGGGATGGAAGAAAGGCATACCAGTACTATCTAAGGTAGTATCATCAGTATTTTCAGTTTCATGAAAACTGTTCTCATTGTCCTCAGATTCCTCATCAATGAAACATGAGTCCCCATTATCAGATAAATATTCTTCTGAGGATGAATTATCAAAAGACTCTTGGTAAGAGTTGGGTTTAGCCCGTATGTCATGCTCTTCCTCACTGGCCGAGGGTCTCTGATGTGACTTACTGACATTTGTATAAGTGCTGCACGTTGGTAGTGAGCCTTCAAATTGTATCTGACCTGCTCCCTTATTGTGCGAAATACGCACTTTTTTGGAAGTACGGTTGTCAGAAGTGATATGGCATTTTTTTGAGGAATGCTTATGAGGAATATGTTCATGAGGTGGAGTGTTAGTAGCCTCATCTGCAGACCAAAATTGGTCCGTGGGAGATGCTGCAGATTTTGGGGTAGAATGGACCAAAGCAAAGACCACAGACTGCGCTATGGTATCCTGCATACAGACAAATGCTGATTGGACAGCAGATTGTACAGATTTATTAGCTGACTTATTGACAATGGAATGAATTTGGTCCTCAGTTAATGAGTTATTTTCCCTATTTTTTACATATCTGTACATCTGTATTTTTACATATTAGAACAAGGGAAAAAGGTAAGAGAACCTGTGGAGAAAATACCAAACTAATATTAATATTTTATTCAGTATGTGCAACTTGAAGTGAGGTAATAGATAAATTGGACCTGTATTACCTGAAAATGAACTGTAGAGGGGGCAGTAGCACAAATTAAGTGGAGACAATGTAACTATATGTGCCGGGCTGCAGGAGAGACACCGAGGACCGGAAACACACACTGAGGAGACGAAGTACATGGAGCTCCCAGACACACTGCTGTGCTGTGGCGAGACGCCGCCGTGTGAGGGAAAATCCTGCACGGGAAAGCTGACAGGATAAAATCAGTGTGAGTGACGCGCAAGCTGCTCGAGGCCGGCACGTAATGCGCAGCGGCCGCAACACTAAAGGTAGGATGAAGGAGACACACAGGAACGGAACAAAAGGGGTTTTAAGGAGACAGGAAATATATATATGCGCCGCTAGTAACACAGGACAAAAGAATCAGGAAGTATTGAGTAATCAAAAAAGGAATACCAATGAAAGTATGAAAGAGAGGAGATAATGTTAAAAAATGGAATAAGAACTAAAGAGGTTGACAATAAATGACTAAAATAAATGGAATATATGAGGTTATAGAGATTCTGAGTAAATACAGTCACTGGAATTAAACAATGATATTGTGACTTATCTTGTATGGAGCAGCAGAGAAAGAGGAATATTTGAATACTACAAGGACTTATATAACCCAGCATATCACTGATTGGCTGGTCATTATGCACAGCATGTTTGTAGTTCACCTACTAAGTTCTTTCTTTTTCTGTTCATTAACTGTTTCGCTGCTGGTATATTTCAGTAAAGAAAAAATTGCATAATATGAGCCTTCAGTCTTTCAATAAAATCCACAATGAGCCATGTAGTCTGATAACTTGGCGACACGAGAACAGTATGAGTGTAGGATGGCTTGGGAAAATAGGTACAGAAGGAAGTATGGATGAAAGGATGTCAGCATAAGGCAATTTTACTGTTTGCTTTTTTTTATTAAAGCAAAGGAAGAGTGTATAATTGGCTATTTTTGAAGATGGACAGGCAGACTGAAGGGGAGGAGGTAGGCCTGTATTTTGAACTTAAAAGCTCAAATAGGTTTTTGGGTTCAAATTGTTTAATTTTCCTACATGCTGTTACCAGTTTATAATACATAACTTTTGGGCCAGGTAGTCTGATGACTTGCAACATGAGAACAGTATGAGTGTAGGATGGTTTGGGAAAATAGGTATGGAAGGACAAATGGATGAAAGGATGGCAGCGTATGGCAACTTTACTGTTTGCTTTTTTTTCAAAGCAAAGGAAGAGTGTATAATTGGTAGAAAGGCCAATTTTGGAGATGGACAGGAAGGCTGAAGGGGAAGAGGAGGCCAGCATTTTGAACCTTAAAGGGGTTATCCAGGAAAAAACTTTTTTTTTTTTTTTATATATCAACTGTCTCCAGAAAGTTAAACAGATTTGTAAATTACTTCTATTAAAAAATCTTAATCCTTTCATTACTTATGAGCTTCTGAAGTTAAGGTTGTTCTTTTCTGTCTAAGTGCTATCTGATGATATGTGTCTTGCGAACCGCCCAGTTTAGAAGA
This sequence comes from Hyla sarda, assembly GCF_029499605.1. Lineage (NCBI taxonomy): Eukaryota > Metazoa > Chordata > Amphibia > Anura > Hylidae > Hyla > Hyla sarda. Next base: position 172,887 of record NW_026608445.1, read on the forward strand.
GGTTTGCTATGGGGATTTGCTTCTAAACATGGGCGGTTCCCAAGACACGTGTCATGAGAGAGCACTTAGACAGAAAAGAAAAACCTTAACTTCAGAAGCTCATAAGTACTGAAAGGATTAAGATATTTTAATAGAAGTAATTCACAAATCTGTTTAAGTTTCTGGAGCCAGGTGATATATATAAAAATATTTTTTTTCCTGGATATCCCCTTTTAAACCCTCATGGGTTTTTGGGATTAACACCTTGGGAACGGAGGGTTTTCCCATTTTTGCACTTTCATTTTTTTCTCCTGACCTTTTAAAAATCATAACCCTTTCAATTTTGCACCTAAAAATCCATATGGTGGCTTATTTTTTGCTCCACCAATTCTAATTTGTAATGACATCAGTCATTTTATCCCAAAATCTACGGCAAAACGGGGGGAAAAAATCATTGTGCGACAAAATTTAAGAAAAAATGCCATTTTGTAACTTTTGGGGGCTTCCATTTCTACGCAGTACATTTTTCGGTAAAAATGACAGCTTATCTTTATTCTATAGGTCCATACAATTAAAATGATACCCTACTTATGTAGGTTTGATTTTGTTGTACTTCTGGAACAAATCATATGTATACGTTTAAAATTGTCATTCTGACCCTTATAACTTTTTTATTTTTCTGCGTACGGGGTGGTATGAAGGCTAATTTTTATGCGCCGTGATCTGAAGTTTTTAGCTGTACCATTGATGTATTGATCGGACTTTTTGATCACTTTTTATTCATTTTTTCATGATATAAAAGTGACCAAAAATACGCTATTTTGGACTTTTGAATTTTTTGCCGCATACGCCATTGACCGTGCGGTTTAATTAACAATATATTTTTATAATTTTAACATTTCTGCATGCAGCGATACCACATATGTTTATTTATTTATTTTTTTACCGTTTTTTTTTATTGGGAAAGGGGGTGATTCAAACTGATCTTTATTCTCTTTTTTTCCCTTTTTTTTTTTTTACAATGTTATAGCTCCCATAGGGGGCTATAACACTGCACACACTGATCTTTTACACTGATCAATGGTTTCTCATTTGACACCATTGATCAATGATTCTGCCGCTTGACTGCTCATGCCTGGATCTCAGGCACTGAGCAGTCATTCGGCGATCGGATAGTGAGGAAGAAAGTAGGAACCCTCCTGCTGTTTTACAGCTGTTCGGGATGCCGCGATTTCATTGCAGTGATCCCGAACAGCCCCCTGAGCTAACCGGCAATGTTTTACTTTCACTTTAGACACGGCATTCAACTCTGAACGCTGTGTCTAAAGTGTTAATAGCTCGTGGCACCGCGAACAGTGCCGCGCCCTATTATCAACTGGTCTCGGCCGTTGTTAGACAACGGCCGGGAACGACCCGCTATGACACAGGGCCATGGCGTGGCCCCGCGTTATAGAAAGGGAGTGGCCAAAGGGCATATAGGTACGCCCTCCGTCCCCAACAGGTTAAAATGTGTAATTTTCCCTTATGCTGCTACCATTTTATAATCAGTCATAAGCCGACGTTAAGCAGATGGATCAAGGAGTCCAACAGAGAATCTTTTGTTGCCCAACATCTGGCTCCCCCTTCTTTCGTACATGCTTACTTTACCCCAGCGGTATCTACTTCTGCAGCTGAGAGGAGCCTGGTATCTTTGGAACGCATTTGTGCTGCTGCCTCCTGGAGTTCCCACTCCACATTCATAGGCTTGATCTAATGGGCTAAGAACACACCACCTTTGGCAGGTCTGTCTTGAGCTTAGTCCAGCTGGAAGACATATGTTTTTCAATTCATAGATACCCAGTTGTGCTGCTAGTTAGGACGTAAGGGAATTGTTAATTTTTTATGATAATTTGTTTCCCCCCAGTCCTAACAGTCAATTAGAATACAGGAATTTCCAATACTGATTGGGTTATTACGATTGCAGCAATACCATATGTTTTTTTTATTTTGTAAGTAATATTATATTACAATATTATATATTTTTTTTGTTCCTCAAGAGAAAGTCACAATGTGATATTCTGAAGACTTGCATAATGCTTTGGTATACTCAGCATTCTTGCCTGTCAGTGTTAAACTGAAATAAAAATCTATTAGAACAAGGCAGCTAAAAATATCCAGGATCATCAGGTACAAAACTTTCAGAAGACAAACCTCTCATTATAGCAATATATGTGCTATGACATTCTATATTTAGTTAAGTGCAATTAAAAGCCACACACATTTCTGGGTGTAAAACTCCCCTTTCTCAGATGTGTAATGGCATATATGACTACACACAAAACAGGCATTTTTATGAGTTCACAAAATGGAATCACAACAAGCATCACAACAAATGCATCACAACAAGCATCCAAAAATGTCAAAGGTCAAATCATATGTACAATAAAAAAAACGTACATAATAATAATAACTTCCTCAATTAATTAGGTTCTGCCCTCTAAAATATACAGTACTAAAAAAAAAATTATTAGCATGAACATGAAACAATAGTAGCAACAAAAGTAATCTCTACTCTCATACTGCACTCAGTAACTCCTCTTCAAGCAGGAAAACACTGCACATCTTTCTTTAATCTCTCTTCTAATAGACTATCTTCTCCTCTCATAGTACACTCACACTATACCTACAACGAAGAGTGGTAAGTCCAAATCTTGTATTTACAAGAATTCTGTTGTCTCTTTTTGTGTAATAAATGCCTGAATAAGGGGTTAGGTAACCAGAAATTAACATTGTATTTTGTTCACTATGATGCACTGCCTCACTCGCACATATTTTAATGTATTTTATCCTCCAGTGTACATACACAATTTTAATCGGTTTTTAAAACAGAATTATATTTGTACCATAAAGAGTGAACCTTAACATATCCCTATGAACTATACTTGTAAAGTTATATCTAGAGAGATAATATATTTTTTTTATATATTTTTTATCTACAACTGTTTTATATTTGCTATGTTTTTAGAGGTATATTATTTTTTTTTACTGGAACATGAACTGTATATTGCTCAATGACGAGTCCACACATGTGAATGTGTATATACATTTAGAACAAAAGAGAAAATACAGGTGCGCACCTCGTGCAGATTATCCAATGTACAGCTGTGAGTGTTTTGCAGTAGAGGGTCAAAGAAATGGCCCCTTACCTGACAGAGTTGTGCTGAGAGCATAACATCTGAGTGCACGTAGTAATATGGTAGCCGCTGCCTCGTGGTCCCGCCGGTGATCCTAATGCGGAGGCCGTTGTTTATGCAAGAAATGTAGACAGCAGATGAGTCTCAGAAAAATTGGGACATCGTACGGGCGCAGGCTTCGGTGACTTGATAAAAGAGATGTCTTTATTGGAAAAGGTGCAACGCATAACAACAAGCATTTCAAGCCCGGAATGGGCTCTTCGTCAGGCATATACAATAATGACAATGTGGATAATGCACGAGTATAAAACCACTGTCTGGAAATACTTCCGGGTGTCCGGAGCACCGGACATCCCGGAACTAATAATCATTAGTTAAAAGTGCAATTGTAATAATACATTAAAATTATCATAAAAATAATGCAATAGACAAAGAATGCAAAATTCCCGAATACATGGATAGCTAAAATGACAAAAAAATATTAAAAACACATAGACAAGTTTGATGTCAAATGTAGTGTGCTGAATGGAGTGGTTGCACAATGATGTGGAAATACCGGGACAATGGAGCTGGTGCTTACAGATGACGTGATGGTATGGTGAATATAGAGGTTTCAGGATGGCGTGCAAGGTCCAAGACTCTGAAGTTGGTGCTTGTGAATGACATTACAATGTAATGAATGGAGTGGTTTCAAGATGATGCAGAAACTATAGGACTCTAAGGACGGAGCTAGTTGATGACGTAGTGAAGAATGAATTAACAAGTCCCTGGCTGTGGAACTGTATTACACCTAAAGAAGGGGGACTGATGATACTACGGAGGTAACAGGAACTGTTAGAAAGAAGTAAGAAGATGGACCGGCTTCCATTTCGGTAAGTAATGAATGCAGAATTCTTATCATGTGATGACTTCTCTTATCTCATTAACGAGGATAAAGTGACCCTAAGAGCAGGAGTTTTGACCGGCGCAGAAAGGAACCGTCAGCAGGCAGAATAAAATCAAGGGATTTATTAAATGCAACGCGTTTCGCTGCGCATGCGCAGCTTCTTCCGGCATGTCAAAAAGTGGCAGGTATATATACCCCCAACAATTAACCATTTCCAAGCTTTTGAATGTTGCCACATAATAGTATATGCGTAAATATACATACAATACAAATAAAAAAATATATAAAATTATATATACCGTATTTATCGGCGTATAACACGCACTTTTTAGGGTAAAATTTTTAGCCTAAAGTCTATGTGCGTGTTATACGCCGATAACGCCCCCAGGAAAGGCAGGGGGAGAGAGGCCGTCGCTGCCCGCTTTTCTCCCCCTGCCTTCCCTGGGGTCTAGAGCCCTGCTGCCGGCCCTTCTCACCCCCTGGCTATCGGCGCCGCTGCCCTTTCTGTCCCCCTGACTATCGGTACCGGCGCCGATAGCCAGGGGGAGAGAAGGGGCAGCGGCACCCATTGCCGGCGCTGCTGCCCCGTTGCCTCCCCCCATCCCCGGTGGCATAATTACCTGGGTCGGGTCCGCACTGCTGTAGGCCTCCGGCGTGCGCCCCCTTCGTCGTTGCTATGCGCTGCACGGCGCGGCGCATGACGTCAGTGCGCCGCGCCGTGCATAGCAATGACGCAGGGGACGCACGCCGGAGGCCTGGAGCAGCGCGGACCCGACCCAGGTAATTATGCCACCGGGGATGGGGGGAGGCAACGGGGCAGCGGCGCCGGCAATGGGTGCCGCTGCCCCTTCTCTCCCCCCTGGCCGGCACCGATAGTCAGGGGGACAGAACGGGCAGCGGCGCTGATAACCAGGGGGAGAGAAGGGCCGGCAGCAGGGCTCTAGACCCCAGGAAAGGCAGGGGGAGAGAAGCGGGCAGCGACGGCCTCTCTCCCCCTGCCTTTCCTGGGGGTGTATCGGGGTATACACGCGCACACACGCACCCTCATTTTACCATGGATATTTGGGTAAAAAACTTTTTTTACCCAAATATCCTTGGTAAAATGAGGGTGCGTGTTATAGGCCGGTGCGTGGTATACCCCGATAAATACGGTATATACAAAGGGCATATAAATAACATGAATACAGATAAATATAATTATAAATAAATGAATGATATAGAAAAAAATTTATATAACTAGTGTGAATAGACATATCGTATGACTCAAAAGGGTCACACCCTTCACAGAGAAAGTTTCCCCGGTGAGTATATTCACAAGGGAGAAAAAATTAAATACAGAAGCTATGTTATCTGGATAGAAACCCATAAATATAACAAGAATATATATATGACAAAAAACGGGGGAGGGGGAGAGGGAAAGGAAGGGAGGGTGGGGCAGTCGTAAGTATGTATGAGAATGCACAAGCATAAAGGGTGGAGGATTCAAAAGTGCGTAATAACGCAAAAGAAAAAGCGCAGCATATGAACACTCCTCTAGGTGACAACATAAAAAAATGTTTTGTTTTTCTATCAATACGGAGCAAGAACTGTAAAATGTATATACAAATTACAAGATAAATAATGATAAATCACAGAAAAGGGGTATATGAGAATATACGAATAGCGAAAAGGCTTACATTGTAACGGAAAAAAAGAAGAAGGACCAACGCTCTAGGATGAACAGCAGGGAGGGAACGGTACATGGATTAATATACTTAATAATATTGTTATTATGGGAGATAATTATTTTACTGTGTCGATACATTCGTTAAAGCCTTGGGGGTGCAACGTATGTAATTTATGAATCCAGAAGGATTCACGATTATTTAGTCTTTGTAATCTATTGGGTGAATGTATAGGGATGGTTTCTAGAATGATAAATTTTAATGATTCAGTATTTTTGTGATGATGAAAGGAAAAATGTTGTGATAAACTATGTAACATAAAACCATGTTTTATGTTCCATCTGTGTTTGTTCATCCTAGAGCGTATCGTCTGTATTTTACGACCGACATATTGACGGTCGCAACCACATGAGATTAAATAAACGGCATATGTAGTGCCACAATTCAGTGTATCCTTTATTTTAAAAGTTTGTTGTGTAAAGTGAGAGGAGAAGGTGTCGGTTTGGACAACCCACTGGCAGCAAAGACAACGGCTTTTTTTGCACTGGGAACAAAAAGGTTTTGATGTTATAGTTTTATGTATTACTGAATGATCGAAAAATCTACTAGGAGCTAATATATTTTTAAGATTTTTGGAACGTCTATAGGTGATATTTGGAGTTGAAGGAATTAGTTGATTCAAAACATTATCGTTTTGGATAATCGGACAGTTCTTGATTAATATTTTCCTAATATTAGATGCTTCAATATTGTAATTAGTGACAAAATTATATCTAAAACGATTATCTTGCTGGTCTAAACTAGATTTTTTAGATTTTTTTGAAATTGGGGTGACTAGGTCAGATTGTTTTTTGTTTTTTACTTTGATATATGCCTTAGTCACAAGGGATTTAGGATATCCCCTCTGAATAAAGCGTTCCTTTAGAATGTCAGCTTGGACAATAAAGTCATTATCAAGTGTACAGTTTCTGTGGATTCGCAGATACTGGCCATATGGAACACCCCTTAACCAGCTGGGATAATGAGCGCTATCAAACTGTAAAAAACTGTTAACGTCAACTGATTTGAAAAAAAGTTTTAGTAGAAATTGTGCCACTGTCTGTCCTATGGATATCAAGATCCAAAAACTGAATGGATGTTTCTGCATATTGCATAGTGAATTTTATGCCCCATGTAATGGTGTTGAGCTCGTTTATAAACAGCTCAGCTTGGTGTTTGGTACCCACCCAAATAAAGAAAAGATTGTCTATGTAGCGACGAAAGAAAAAAAACAAACTTAAAATACAGGGACTGTGCCATAATAAGGGACTCGAATCGCCCCATGAATAAATTAGCATAACTGGGGGCGAATCGAGTCCCCATGGCACAGCCCCTGTTTTGACGGTAAACTGAATGATTAAACTCAAAGACATTGTTGAGAAGAATAAATTTGATAGACTCTAATAAAAATTCTGCCTGACAAGAACCTAAAAGCGGGTCCTCCCGAAAAAAATCTCCTATAGCAGGAATACCTAGCTCAGTAGTAATGTTGGAGTAAAGGGAGCACACATCCAAAGTCAAGAAACTGAAGACAGGGGGTAGGGATGGAGATAAATCGTGTAATTCCAAAATTAATTGTGCTGAATCTCTTAAATATGAGGGTAAAAGTAAGACATAAGGTTGGAGAAATAAATCAATAAATGGGAAAGATTTGCAGTGATAGAACCAATTCCGGAAATGATAGGTCTACCAGGAGGATTAACTAAACATTTATGAAGTTTGGGCAAATAATAAAAAATAGATAAATTATAATTTTTAATATTGAGGAATGTGTGCTCCCTTTTATCCAACAATGAATTATCCACAGCTCTGCTAATTAGTTTACCATATTCAGAAAAAATAAGTGGGGAAGGATCACAAGAAAGAGGAATATAATATTCAGTATCTGATAAAATTCTAAGGGTCTCATTTTTATAGTCAGTTCTGTTAAGAACAGCCACCACCCCGCCCTTATCTGCAGTGCGGATAATGATGGATTTATTGTTCTGTATAGATTTAATGGCAGCTCTTTCAGCTAGGGTTAAGTTGTCATTCTCTTCAAAGATGACAGACTTGTCGCATAGATTAGAAAAATCTTGCATGACCATATGATAAAAGGTCTCAAGATGTCCACCGCGGTTATGCAAAGGATAAAAAGAAGATTTGGATTTTACAGGTACATGACGCGCTGGAATACCATCTGCTGATGGAGTCATGTCTGTTAAAGGTGTGGAGATGGGGGTACTACTGAGGTTATCAGCTGGAGTGTTGGTTGTTTGGAGGGTGTTGATTAGGTCGCGATCAGATTTATTCTGGATGAAAAAATGTCGGCTAAGCGTTAATTTACGAACAAATTCATTTAAATCTAAAAATAACTGAAAATTGTTTGGACGTACAGCAGGGCAGAAGGACAGTCCTTTTGCCAACAGATTGGTTTCCTTTTCAGATAATGTATAGCTAGATAATTTAAAAAAATGTATTTTATCTTTTTTTAATTTGTTTGTTTCTGAGATGGCTGCAGAGGGTGGATGGTGTTTTTATGACCTCCTCTGCAGCCTCTGGGTTTTCTTTTCTTTTGGTGGGTTTGGATCGGGACGATGTGGTTAGGGGGTAATAATGAGTGATCGTGCGTAGACATACATCCAAATTGGCATTGCACGCTGGGGTGACATTGGTAGTGGAGTGGCAATTTAAAAAAGAAGGGAACGAAGAAGTGGAGGTGGTGGTGGAATTCCCTATAGTGTCAAGTGTCTCGTGCTGTAAAGCATCGACTATTGTGGAATTCAGGTCAGACGATGAAACCTCATGGACAGTGAGTAGGGAAGAGTCAATGGAGCAGTCAAGGATAATACCAGACTGCTCCAAAGGGACGCCCCCCACTGCTCCCGGGCCCAAATTCACCGAGTGACCAGGCACTGATAAAGTTAGTGGAGGGAGTAGGGGACAGACCATATTGGGTACTGGCCTAGTGAGCGATGAAGGAAAATCCAAAATCATGTTGTTAGTGGGATTAACCAACAGATTCGGGGGGAAATTATGTGAAGGGGTGGTGATAGTGCCACCAGGTGTAACGTCAGTCTTATTGACCGGGGTCGGTGGGTCCATGGCCAATAAGTTAATTTCTGAAACAGTTGTGTTTTTCTTTAATTTTGAATTTTTTTGATAGGAAAATTTAGAATTACTGCGGGTGGAATTTACAATAGTCCTACTGTGTTCAAACCTTCTATCAATAGCAGGAGAGCCAACAAGTGGTGTTTTAAAGGATGGGAGTTGTGCGTTTTCCCTTTTTGGAGGTAAGGGTATATTATTTGAGGTTTGTTTCTGAGGATTATATTTGGGCCATTTGTGTATTTGGCCACACATATAATCTTGTTTGTCGCGATTAAATTTGTGTACTTTTTTGTTTATGGTTTCTATTTCTAATTTTTGTAGACGATTTGATATTAATCCCTCAAGCCTGAGATATTCAGGAAAAGCTGAATATACTGCAAGGTTATTCCTGATGTACAAGGCTTTGTCACGATAGAACAAAACTAGTATGTTCTTTTTTTCCAGGAGGCGTGTCATTAGCCCCCTGGAGCCAGTTTCCGTGAATTTGTCCCACTCTTGGGTAAAAGTGGGATCATCAGGAAATGAAGATTCAAACGGTAATCTCAAACCCCTCGGTGTAAAATTGTCACTGAGATACCTTTGTAAAAATAAAACATCTAAACTATGCTGTAATTCTAACTTGCAACAGCTTTCATAATCATTAAAGAGAGCCATTAATTGTTTGTGATCGTCCTCTGTGAGGACTCCTGGATCTGAGCCACCAGGGGGTGCAGGGTTGATTTTAACTGCACCCAACAGTTGGCTGATCAAGGAGTTCCTAACGAGGTCACGATCAGGAAAGTATTCCATAATAAAAAACAAAGGAAGGACAGAAAGAAGAAAGGAGAAAAAGGTGGGGGGGGGGGGTGATAGGAAGAGGAAACAGAGAAAAAGAAAAAAAGAACAAATGTGATAGCAGGAGCAAGAAACAAAACAAACAAAGGTGAGAATTCAAAAAAACAAAAGAATGGAAGACAAAAGAACAAAACAAAAATAAAAATTAATGGAAAAAAAGAAAAAAAAATATTGGTAATTAATTAAAATAAAATAATAAAAAAATATATATGCATTATGCATATATATACTCCAACATTTCTACTGACCTAGGTATTCCTGCTATAGGAGATTTTTTTCGGGAGGACCCGCTTTTAGGTTCTTGTCAGGCAGAATTTTTATTAGAGTCTATCAAATTTATTCTTCTCAACAATGTCTTTGAGTTTAATCATTCAGTTTACCGTCAAAACAGGGGCTGTGCCATGGGGACTCGATTCGCCCCCAGTTATGCTAATTTATTCATGGGGCGATTCGAGTCCCTTATTATGGCACAGTCCCTGTATTTTAAGTTTGTTTTTTTCTTTCGTCGCTACATAGACAATCTTTTCTTTATTTGGGTGGGTACCAAACACCAAGCTGAGCTGTTTGTAAACGAGCTCAACACCAATACATGGGGAATAAAATTCACTATGCAATATGCAGAAACATCCATTCAGTTTTTGGATCTTGATATCCATAGGACAGACAGTGGCACAATTTCTACTAAAACTTTTTCAAATCAGTTGACGTTAACAGTTTTTTACAGTTTGATCGAGCTCATTATCCCAGCTGGTTAAGAGGTGTTCCATATGGCCAGTATCTGCGAATCCGCAGAAACTGTAAACTTGATAATGACTTTATTGTCCAAGCTGACATTCTAAAGGAACGCTTTATTCAGAGGGGATATCCTAAATCCCTTCTGACTAAGGCATATATCAAAGTAAAAAACAAAAAACAATCTGACTTAGTCACCCCAATTTCAAAAAAATCTAAAAAATCTAGTTTAGACCAGCAAGATAATCGTTTTAGATATAATTGTTACGCCGAGCGCTCCGGGTCCCCGTTCCTCCCCGGAGCGCTCGCCTCATCCTCGTTGCTGCAGCGCCCCGGTCAGATCCACTGACCGGGTGCGCTGCGGTACCGCCTCCAGCCGGGATGCGATTCGCGATGCGGGTGGCGCCCGCTCGCGATGCGCACCCCGGTCCCCGTACCTGACTCGCTCTCCGTCGGTCCTGTCCCGGCGCGCGCGGCCCCGCTCCCTAGGGCGCGCGCGCGCCGGGTCTCTGCAATTTAAAGGGCCAGTGCACCAATGTTGGTGCCTGGCCCAATCTTCCCAATTACCAATTAGTGTGATCACCTGTGTACTTCCCTATATTACCTCACTTCCCCTGCACTCCCTTGCCGGATCTTGTTGCCTTAGTGCCTAGTGAAAGCGTTCCCTTGTCTGTTCCTAGCCCGTGTTCCTGACCTCCTGCCGTTGCCCCTGACTACGATCCTTGCTGCCTGCCTCGACCTTCTGCTACGTCCGACCTTGCTTCTGCCTACTCCCTTGTACCTCGCCTATCTTCAGTATCTTCAGCAGTCAGAGAGGTGAGCCGTTGCTAGTGGATACGACCTGGTCACTACCGCCGCAGCAAGACCATCCCGCTTTGCGGCGGGCTCTGGTGAAAACCTGTAGTGGCTTAGAACCGGTCCACTAGCGCGGTCCTCGCCAATCCCTCTCTGGCACAGAGGATCCACCTCCTGCCAGCCGGCATCGTGACAATAATTTTGTCACTAATTACAATATTGAAGCATCTAATATTAGGAAAATATTAATCAAGAACTGTCCGATTATCCAAAACGATAATGTTTTGAATCAACTAATTCCTTCAACTCCAAATATCACCTATAGACGTTCCAAAAATCTTAAAAATATATTAGCTCCTAGTAGATTTATTGATCATTCAGTAATGCATAAAACTATAACATCAAGACCTTTTTGTTCCCCGTGCAAAAAAAGCTGTTGTCTTTGCTGCGAGTGGGTTGTCCAAACTGACACCTTCTCCTCTCACTTTACACAACAAACTTTTAAAATAAAGGATACACTGAATTGTGACACTACATATGCCGTTTATTTAATCTCATGTGGTTGCGACAGTCAATATGTCGGTCGTACAATACAGACGATACGCTCTAGGATGAACAAACACAGATGGAACATAAAACATGGTTTTATGTTACATAGTTTATCACGACATTTTTCCTTTCATCATCACAAAAACACTGAATCATTAAAATTAATCATTCTAGAAACCATCCCTATACATTCACCCAATAGATTACAAAGACTAAATAATCGTGAATCCTTCTGGATTCATAAATTACATACGTTGCACCCCCAAGGCTTTAACGAATGTATCGACACAGTAAAATAATTATCTCCCATAATAACAATATTATTAAGTATATTAATCCATGTACCGTTCCCTCCCTGCTGTTCATCCTAGAGCGTTGGTCCTTCTTCTTTTTTTCCGTTACAATGTAAGCCTTTTCGCTATTCGTATATTCTCATATACCCCTTTTCTGTGATTTATCATTATTTATCTTGTAATTTGTATATACATTTTACAGTTCTTGCTCCGTATTGATAGAAATACAAAAAAAAAATTTTATGTTGTCACCTAGAGGAGTGTTCATATGCTGCGCTTTTTCTTTTGCGTTATTACACTCTTTTGAATCCTCCACCCTTTATGCTTGTGCATTCTCATACATACTTACGACTGCCCCACCCTCCCTTCCTTTCCCTCTTCCCCCCCCCCCCCGTTTTTTGTCATATATATATTCTTGTTATATTTATGGGTTTCTATCCAGATAACATAGCTTCTGTATTTAATTTTTTCTCCCTTGTGAATATACTCACCGGGGAAACTTTCTCTGTGAAGGGTGTGACCCTTTTGAGTCATACGATATGTCTATTCACACTAGTTATATAAATTTTTTTCTATATCATTCATTTATTTATAATTATATTTATCTGTATTCATGTTATTTATATGCCCTTTGTATATATATATAATTTTATATATTTTTTATTTGTATTGTATGTATATTTACGCATATACTATTATGTGGCAACATTCAAAAGCTTGGAAATGGTTAATTGTTGGGGGTATATATACCTGCCACTAGCCTCATTTTGACATGCCTGAAGAAGCTGCGCATGCGCAGCGAAACGCGTTGCATTTAATAAATCCCTTGATTTTATCCTGCCTGCTGACGGTTCCTTTCTGCGCCGGTCAAAACTCCTGCTCTTATGGTCACTTTATCCTCGTTTCTACTCTACTAAGGAGGGCTGCAGTGGACCGACTTGTACACTTCACGCTAAACCTTGTTGTGTGTGGGCGCACAACCAACCTTGGTAAGCGGCTAGGGATTACCTCCCTTCCCCCCACTCACAAGATCTGCTGATCCCGCACATGAGGTGCCTTCTTCCCTTTCTCTAAACTCCTTATCTCATTAAGACCCTGAAGAGATAATGTGGACATCTTATAGATTCAATACATTTCTAACCTCTTCAATTGTTCAAATCTGTTGCTAATGGTTGCTGGCACATAATCAATAGGAGTAATGGTAATAGATGTAGTAATTTCCGGATGCGCCAGGCTGATATGCTTAGATACTCCGTGCAGTAAAAACTTTTTCTTAATGTTCTGCCGATGCTGATTTAGCCTGAGGTGGAGGGGTCGAATGGTGCGCCCTATATATTGCAAAGGGCAATCAGGACATTGGATCATGTATATAACATAATTGGAGAGGCACGTGAGATGAAATTTGATTGAAAATTGTTCACCAATAGCTGTAGATATGAACTGGTCGATTTTGTGTGTGATCTGATGACAGCACAGACAGCGCGATCGCATGCATTTGAAACTGCCATTCTTCACAGGTCTCCCTACTGCATCTCTTTGGGTGTCATTTCCGTTCCGCTGTCTTCTGACCTGACTAGGTGCAAGGATGGATTTAAGAGATGCAGATTTTCGATATGTGAACCGTGGTTGTAATGGAATTGTCTGGGCAAGATGTTGATCCGTTTGTAAAATATGCCAATGTTTTTTGATGATTTTTTTTATGAGATTGGCATCTTTGCTGTATGTTGTAATAACATTGGAGACGAAAGTGTTATCCTTTGATTCATTCTTGGTCCTAGTTACCAAACAATCTTTCTGGGTGAGAGTTTTGGTGCGATTATATGCTTCATTCAGTAATCTGGTGGAATAGTGCTTGGCTTTAAACCGATCTTGCAGGATTTGAGACTGTATCTTGAATGTGTTTTTATTGGTACAATTCTTGCGAATTCTTTTATACTGACTGTATGGTATATTGAGTAACCATTTTTTGAAGTGTGAACTGTGGAAATCAAGATAACTGTTTGCGTCCACTTTTTAAAAAAAAAGTGGATGTGATAAAAGATTGATTGTTGTGTGATATATTCAAATCCAGAAAACTAATACTGTCTCTGCTTGACTCAATTGTGAAAGTAAGACCCCAAGAATTAGTATTTAGGCATTGTAGAAAATAGGGAATGTCCTCTTCGGTGCCTCTCCACACAAAGAAGAGATCATCTATATATTGGTAATATACCGCTATATCTTTCATGACGTGGGGATTGCCCCAAATGAATTCGGACTCAATGGCGCCCATAAAGATGCTAGCATAAACAGGTGCGACCTTTGAGCCCGTCGCCTTACAAAGGCATTGAGGGTAAATGGATCCATCGTATGTAAAGTAATTATTGTGCAAGATGTATGATAGTGCTTCTATGAGGAATTCACTGTGTGATGGGGTGATGGTAGGATCATTGTCCAAGGCTTGCTTCACACACTGTAGTCCGAGATCATGCTGAATATTTGAGTATAGTGAAGAGACATCACATGTGATGAAGGTATAATTCGATTGCAAACTGAGTGGCAGTAGACGCTCTATTAATTATGAGGAATCCCTCAGATAGCTATCAAGGTGGGTAACATATTCTTGAAAATAAAGATCAAGGTAATGTGCAAGATTACTTAGTGTGGAGTTGGTAGAGGAGATGATTGGTCTCCCCGGGGGTTGCTCGAGGGATTTATGCACTTTAGGTAAATGATAAAAATATGGCTTATTGTTATTGGTATGCAGTATGAATTTGTATTCATCTTTAGTAAGAATTAAAAAAATAAAATACTCGGGTTGTCATCCGTGTAAGGTCCTGTGTGATCCTCTCAAAGGGATCGGTTTTGATGGTGGAATAATAAGCTATGTCGGATAGAATCCGTAAGCACACAAGATGATATTGATCGTAATTCAGCAGTACCAGGCCGCCGCCTTTATTGGACGGACGTATCACAATGTCCTTCTTAGAACAGAGTTTTTTCAATGCTTGTCGCTCAAAAATTGTTAGATTATCATTTGTATGACTGGTGTTCTTGGATAGTAACATGTTAAAATCATTGTTTACTACCTGTGCAAAAGTGGTAATGTGAGGACCTTGTGATTGCAAGGGATAAAAGCGTGATGGTGGTTTTATGGTTTGATGTTTAATCACTGGCTCAGAATTGTCAGCTGAAATATCTAAACTGTAGGAATTAGTAGAGGCTGATCCAGGAATTTTGAGTTTATTCAACTCAAAATGATGCTGTAACGTCAATTTCCGAATGAATTTGTGAAAGTCTAAGAACAATTCAAACTTGTTACTATTAGATAATGGACAAAAAGAAAGTCCTTTTTGTAGAAGACTGGTCGCAGAGGCTGTTAATTTGTGTTTGGAAATATTAAATATATATACTGTATCCGAATGTTTGGTTTTTTGAACCGAGGTTATTTTGTTTTGAGAAGCCTTCCTTTTTTGGCCCCTTCTGCTGCCTCTCTTGGTTCTTCTTTTTTTCTTTTCCCATTTAATGGGGCAAAGAAATCCGGTATCTTGAGAGTCTTGACCGGGCTGAGCTCTAAAAAATAATTATTTGGGAGACCACTGGTGGAAGGAGCTGTCGATGGGTCAGTTGATATTGATCCCAAATAGGTATCCGGTTGGTTGGGAATAGGAGAGAAACCTAGTGAGGCATCGGTGCATAGTTGGTTGGAAGTAGGAGAGACATGTAATGTGATCAGGAGGTCAGAAGATGAATGGGGAACCACTGGGGTGGCATCAATATCACAGTGTTCGAGAATGGTGTCATCATGGCAGTCAAAAGGTGCCGGTGTGAGATGAATGGATAGGGAAGACAGATCTAAATTGCCAGAGTCTTCAATTGTCCCTGACCAGGAAGAGGAGAGTGAAAAAAGGGGGTACTGGATGAGCGCTACTGCTGAAATAAAATGGATGCGGAACGCCAATAAAGCACAGGACAGTTTCTTATGGTTTAGAACAAACGGACCTTCAATTGTCCCTGTAGTCTTCTCTGGGGGAATTCTTCTTAGAGGTAAATCAGTCACACTCAGAGGAGACTTATTACCAAAACTTAATCTTTTTTTGTTTTCAAGTTTTTGAATGCTTTTCATAAGATTCTCACTGGCTTGTAATAAGAGTGTGGCAGGAGAATCTCTCTGGGTGCCAGGACAGATGGATGTGGGTAATGGTGCAGATTGTACATCTGGTGAAAATGGTGGATTAGTGGAAGTGACCAGGAGATTGGTAGGTACCATTTGTTGATTGTCGGTTGTGGAATTGGATCGGAGAGAAGTGCAGTGTTTGTACTTGGAATTGACAAAGTTGCGACCATTGGTATGAAATTGGTTGGCAGGTGTGTTAGAGGACTTGTGACCAGTGTTTTTATTGTACCCAGTGTTAATGTGATGCGTATTTTGATCATTAGGATCTTTGGCTGTAATCTGAGCAGCTGGTACTGTTTTTTTATATTGTGTGTGCCAAGACCATGGGTTCCCAGTGGCATAGTCCTCTCTATCTATACAGAATTGTTGTGCTTTTTTATTTATGAGGTCTATTTCTAATTTGCGTAATCTAGTGGATATGAATGCATATAATCGCACCAAAACTCTCACCCAGAAAGATTGTTTTGTAACTAGGACCAAGAATGAATCAAAGGATAACACTTTCGCCTCCAATTTTATTACAACATAAAGCAAAGATGTCAATCTCATAAGACAAATCATCAAAAAACATTGGCATATTTTACAAATGGATCAACATCTTGCCCAGACAATTCCATTACAACCACGGTTCACATATCGAAAATATGCATCTCTTAAATCCATCCTTGCACCTAGTCAGGTCAGAAGACAGCGGAACGGAAATGACACCCAAAGAGATGCAGTAGGGAGACCTGTGAAGAATGGCAGTTTCAAATGCATGCGATCGCGCTGTCTGTGCTGTCATCAGATCACACACAAAATCGACCAGTTCATATCTACAGCTACTGGTGAACAATTTTCAATCAAATTTCATCTCACGTGCCTCTCCAATTATGTCATATACATGATCCAATGTCCTGATTGCCCTTTGCAATATATAGGGCGCACCATTCGACCCCTCCACCTCAGGCTAAATCAGCATCGGCAGAACATTAAGAAAAAGTTTTTACTGCACGGAGTATCTAAGCATATCAGCCTGGCGCATCCGGAAATTACTACATCTATTACCATTACTCCTATTGATTATGTACCAGCAACCATTAGCAACAGATTTGAACAATTGAAGAGGTTAGAAATGTATTGGATGTCCACATTATCTCTTCAGGGTCTTAATGAGATAAGAGAAGTCATCACATGATAAGCATTCTGCATTCATTACTTACCAAAATGGAAGCCGGTCCATCTTCTTACTTCTTTCTAATAGTTCCTGTTACCTCCGTAGTATCATCAGTCCCCCTTCTTTAGATGTAATACAGTTCCACAGCCAGGGACTTAATTCATCCTTCACTACGTCATCAACTAGCTCCGTCCTTAGAATCCTATAGTTTCTGCATCATCTTGAAACCACTCCATTCATTACATTGTAATGTCATTCACAAGCACCAGCTTCAGAGTCTTGGACCTTTCACGTCATCCTGAAACCTCTATATTCACCATACCATCACGTCATCTGTAAGCACCAGCTCCATTGTCACGGTATTTCCGCATCATTGTGCAACCACTCCATTCAGCACACTACATTTGACATCACACTTGTCTATGTGTTTTTAATATTTTTTTTGTCATTTTAGCTATCCATGTATTCAAGTATTTTGCATTCTTTGTCTACTGCATTATTTTTATGATTATTTTAATGTATTATTACAATTGTACTTTTTACTAATGATTATTAGTTCCGGGATGTCCGGTGCTCCGGACACCCGGAAGTATTTCCAGACAGTGGTTTTATACTCGTGCATTATCCACATTGTTATTATTGTATATGCCTGACGAAGAGCCCATTCCAGGCTTGAAACGTATGTTGTTATGCGTTGCACCTTTTCCAATAAAGACATCTCTTTTATCAAGTCACCGAAGCCTGCGCCCGTACAATGTCCCAATTTTCCTGAGACTCATCTGCTGTCTACATTTCTTGTATATACATTTAGATATATATGAAAATCTAAGTAAACACATCTTTTATTTATTAATTAATTTATTTTCCACTAACCAAAAAGAGTGGCCATGTTTTGACATATATATATATATATATATATATATATATACATATATCTTTTAATGCTGTCTTTATAGTATCCTTGTTATGGACCTGAAGAAGGCTTAATGCCAAAACGCGTTGTCCGAAATTACTGAATAAACATTTGCTTTGTCCTGTGCCGGCTTGTGTTCATTTACTGACCTCCAAAGAGGAGCAGCGCCTTTTTTCCTTCCATATTTGATTTAGTTCCAATACACACAAAGGGAATAAATATGTGTATAGCAAAACATACAATCACTACAATCCTTTTCTGTGAGAAATACTTCATTTTCTAGAAAGATTTCAGGGGTGCCAACATTTACGACCATGACTGTATATAGATGTGATGTCCCAGTATGTGATATAGTCCCGTACAGTACTTAGGCCTTGTCAGGTTGAGTCCCTCTGTGTTCTAGGAGTAGAGCAGGAAAAAACCCTCAGGTATGGCGCTGCAGACTCTTGTAGACAGATGAGGCGGATGCCAAAGGTAATAGGAAAGTCCTCAGCAGGACATTTTATTTAAAAAAAAAATAAAATGGACAAGATTACGCGTTTCAGGAGGATCCCTCCCTTCCTCAGATCAGGATAAGGACAGTACAACAATAGCAGGTTTATATAGCCCAATAATGGGCGCAAAAAACACATGGGAGGAGTAACAATCCAAACTTGAAAATCAAAGTACAGGAACAGAAAAAGCACTTACATATAATATACAGTATGAATATACATTAGGAAGCAATACAATTACAAATTGTGGTAATATAAGGTCAGGTTATGTGTTGGACCATGGCTGGCAACTGCTGGAGAACCACAGTGGGCCGGAAGCTGTCAGCCACAGCATGTGAACAGTGTAAACAAGGCACTTCCTGTGTGAGAAGCATGTCAATAGCAATGAGTTCTGAAGCCAGGCTGGTTGCCCTAGACGCGTTGCTATGCTAGGAGGTCACATGGTCAGCCCTCTACCAATCAGCTCTGAATGTGGTTTCTCCTTTCTTGTGAAGGCTGTGAGGATAGTACTGGCAGAGGACACTGACAGGCTCCTATTCAGTGTAAGCTGTGCGATTATTATCTATATGCAAATAGTGCTGTCAGGGGATACTGGCAGCCTGGTCAGTGTGGGCTGTGTGAGCACTGTGTATATAAGGATCGCGCTGTCAGGGGATACTGGCAGTCTGGTCAGTGTGGGCTTTGAGCACTGTGTATATAAGGATCGTGCTGTCAGGGGATACTGGCAGCCTGGTCAGTGTGGGCTGTGAGCACTGTGTATATAAGGATCGTGCTGTCAGGGGATACTGGCAGCATGGTCAGTGTGGGCTGTGAGCACTGTGTATATAAGGATCGTGCTGTCAGGGGATACTGGCAGCCTGGTCAGTGTGGGCTGTGAGCACTGTGTATATAAGGATTGCGCTGTCAGGGGATACTGGCAGCCTGGTCAGTGTGGGCTGTGAGCACTGTGTATATAAGGATCGTGCTGTCAGGGGATACTGGCAGCCTGGTCAGTGTGGGCTGTGAGCACTGTGTATATAAGGATCGTGCTGTCAGGGGATACTGGCAGCCTGGTCAGTGTGGGCTGTGAGCACTGTGTATATAAGGATCGTGCTGTCAGGGGATACTGGCAGCCTGGTCAGTGTGGGCTGTGAGCACTGTGTATACATAGGGATCGTGCTGTCAGGGGATACTGGCAGCCTGGTCAGTGTAAGATGTGCGATTATTATCTATATGCAAATAGTGCTGTCAGGGGATACTGGCAGCCTGGTCAGTGTGGGCTGTGAGCACTGTGTATATAAGGATCGTGCTGTCAGGGGATACTGGCAGCCTGGTCAGTGTGGGCTGTGAGCACTGTGTATATAAGGATTGCGCTGTCAGGGGATACTGGCAGCCTGGTCAGTGTGGGCTGTGAGCACCGTGTATATAAGGATTGCGCTGTCAGGGGATACTGGCAGCCTGGTCAGTGTAAGATGTGCGATTATTATCTATATGCAAATAGTGCTGTCAGGGGATACTGGCAGCCTGGTCAGTGTGGGCTGTGAGCACTGTGTATATAAGGATCGTGCTGTCAGGGGATACTGGCAGCCTGGTCAGTGTGGGCTGTGAGCACTGTGTATATAAGGATCGTGCTGTCAGGGGATACTGGCAGCCTGGTCAGTGTGGGCTGTGAGCACCGTGTATATAAGGATTGCGCTGTCAGGGGATACTGGCAGCCTGGTCAGTGTAAGATGTGCGATTATTATCTATATGCAAATAGTGCTGTCAGGGGATACTGGCAGCCTGGTCAGTGTGGGCTGTGAGCACTGTGTATATAAGGATCGTGCTGTCAGGGGATACTGGCAGCCTGGTCAGTGTGGGCTGTGAGCACTGTGTATACATAGGGATCGTGCTGTCAGGGGATATTGGCAGCCTGGTCAGTGTGGGCTGTGAGCACTGTGTATATAAGGATCGTGCTGTCAGGGGATACTGGCAGCCTGGTCAGTGTGGGCTGTGAGCACTGTGTATACATAGGGATCGTGCTGTCAGGGGATATTGGCAGCCTGGTCAGTGTGGGCTGTGAGCACTGTGTATATAAGGATCGCGCTGTCAGGGGATACTGGCAGCCTGGTCAGTGTGGGCTGTGAGCACTGTGTCAGTATCCCCTGACAGCGTGATCCTTATATACACAGTGCTCACAGCCCACACTGACCAGGCTGCCAGTATCCCCTGACAGCGCGATCCTTATATACAGTCTCTTAGACACTTCAGGCTATGTGAATCATGTGAGGATCGCCCTGTTAGGGGATAAGGAGGCATGAGAGGGAGACAAGATATTAATAGAGAACTATACAGGGATATTAATCTGTTTATCAGTGCAGAGAAGAAATAAGCACTGCCTATATAGTGATCACATTGTAAGGGGGAGACTCACATTGTCATAGGTAAAGATGAAGGTGATATGTAGGAGAGGACATGCTGGTGTGGTATTATGATGTGTAACAGCGTGGTATAGTATAACCAGGTATTAACTGATAACAAGATTACTATTTTAGTCATGATCGGACCATGTTAGGTATGTGGTGTTCATAGGAACTTGTATAGTGATAACATATTGAGTGATACGCTGTGTCTTAAGGGCCATAATAGGTATAAAACCCTATATCGACCATTGGTGTATAATGGATCTGAACACCCTATGTAAACAGTACACTCTTTGTCACCTAGTAAAAATATAAATATGTGCATAGCATTAAGAAATATAAATAAAAATATGTGCATAGCGTTAAAAAATAATTATATATTTATGGGTCTAAGTACTATATGAACATGCAGTAATAAAAACATGTATAAATACACATACACACACATGCACATATACACACACACACACACACACATATATATATATATATATATATATATATATACATATATACATACACATACACGTGCATACACATACACCCATCTACACACGTACATAAACATATACAAAACCATATAGGGCATAATGGTTTCAACTGCATATGCATGGGGAAGCTGTAGAACAGAAGAATAAAGTAAGAGCAGGACTGAATTATCTGATGACAAGGTGATAGCCTTATTTATAGGGAGCATTCTATCATCTCATTAAGACCTGTGGGCACCAATGTTTGAAGTTTGTATATCCAGAAATTTTTTAATCTGCTGGGAGCTATAATATTACGGAGTGTTTTACCTCTCCTGAATGTAACACCTGGTTTTTGGGGGAGAGTGTCTCGTAGAAAGGGGTCATTCATTACAATCGGTCAGTGTTTGTGTAAAATGTCTTTAATGTGTTTGTGCTCTCTAGCAAAAGTGGTAATGAAATTTATAGACCAATCTTTCTCATTGCTCGGGTTCAATTTTCCTTTGGACAAGCATTCTTGTTGTGATAGAATGCTAGCCCTCTTAAAAGATGAATCCACAATGGCCTTTGGGTATTTTTTAGCCATAAACCTTTTTCTTAGAATGTGACTCTGTTCTTTAAAATCATTGAGGTTAGAACAATTTTGTCTAATATGTTTAAATTGCCCATAAGGCATAAGGAAGAACAAGACACACGAGGTTGTCCAAATATAGACACTGTTAAAATATTCAATCTCTCTACTTATATTCTCAATCATATTGAAAATAATATCCTCAAAAGAGGGCTATCATTCTGTCCGACGGGAAGGTCCAACAGCTTTGACCTATTTATTGATCTTAATAATTTTGTTAAAAAGCTTACTATTAAAAGGTTTTTCAACATCAAAGGTGAACCAGAAGGGGAGCACAGCCACACTACTGATATAGAATCTATGATACCATACACACTGACCTTAAACCAAAATCGAACTTCTATCCCCTCCAATCGAGAGGCAGTTACCTTGATACTTTCCTTAGCATGGTTGCACACGATCTAGAAAAACTTACTTAAAGAGACAAAAAATATGCTAATAATTTATCTCGCATTGAACACCAAACCTTAAAGAAACTAGCAGAGAACCGTAATATTGTGATTCGACCAGCAGACAAGGGGGGGAGGGGTGGTCATTTTAAACACAGAAGATTATATCAAGGAAGCTAACAGACTCCTTACCGATCCCAAATTTTATAAGACGTTGCCTACAGACCCGACTAAGAAATACACTGATGAATTGAAAACATTGGTTAATGAAGGTTTTCAGACGGGTGTCCTGAATAAATCTGAAAAAGATTTTATTCTTATACATTAACCATCTTTACCTATTTTTTATTACTTACCAAAGGTTCATAAAAATACCGAAAATCCACAAGGGCACCCGATAGTATCTGGGATAGGCTCTGTGTCTTCCAATTTGTCACATTATTTAGACCTGCTGTTGCATAAATACGTTTTTAAACTGATGTCCTACCTCAAAGATACTACAGATTTTATTTCTTCCATTTTAGCAGTAGAATGGAAGACAGAATACCTCTTGGTTACAATGGATATCACTTCCTTGTACACGGTGATAGACCACGACCTGGGGATTAATGCTGTGGTTCATTTCCTAAACAATGACCCAGAACTCCCACAGGTTCAGCGCGATTTTATTCTAAAAGGTCTTCGCTACGTTTTAACACATAATTACTTTGAATTCCAGAAATGTATTTATGCACCGCATACCGGCACCGCAATGGGGTCACGCATGGCACCCAGCTTCGCTAATCTTTTTGTGGGCTTATTTGAGGAGACTTTATCCAAACCATCTATTTCAACACTGTGTTTATTTTAAACGTTTTATTGATGATATATTTTTTTATTTGGAATGATTCTACTGTTTTATTAGATTAATTTTTAACATATCGTAACTGTAACAACTGGGGCCTTCATTTCACACATAATGTTTTTAATGATAATGCTGAGTTTTTAGATATTGTTGTTTTCCACAATGGCCTAGGAGCTTTGAATACTAAAACCTTTTTTTTTTTTTTTTTAAGTAGATAGTAACAGCTATCTTGATTTTACCAGTTCACATTTAAAAAAAGGGCTCATAAATGTGCCTTATGGGCAATTTAAACATATTAGACGAAATTTTTCTAACCTCAATGATTTTAAAGAACAGAGTGACATTCTAAGAAAAAGGTTTAGGGCTAAAAAAATACCCAAAGGCCATTGTGGATTCATCTTTTAAGAGGGCTAGCACTCTATCACAACAAGAATGCTTGTCCAAAGGAAAATTGACCCCGAGCAATGAGAAAGATTGGTCTAAAAATGTCATTACCACTTTTACTGGAGAGCGCAAACACATTAAAGTCATTTTACACAAACACTGGCCGATTGTAATGAATGACCCCTTTCTACGAGACACTCTCCCCCAAAAACCAGGTTTTACATTCAGGAGAGGTAAAACACTCCGTAATATTATAGCTCCCAGCAGATTAAAAACTCACAACCACCAACCTGTGAATTTCCTCACCCCCACAGGCGCCTATAGATGCAAACATAATCGCTGCAAATGTTGTGCAAATCTCCACCACCGTGCCAAAACCTTCACCTCTAAAACCACGGGAGAAACATTCCAGATTAAAACCTTGCTGAACTGCTCCTCCCAATACGTGGTGTATCTTCTGGATTGCCAATGTGGTCTACAATATGTGGGGAGAACCATTAGGTGTCTATGGGAAAGAATCACGAAACATAGGAACAACGCCACTAATGGTTTTCTCCTCCATAGTGTCTCCCGGCATATAACTGAACAGCATGGTCAAAACTTCAATGTTATTTCAATTACCCCAATAGAAAGTATATCCAGGGACATTCCACATAGGTTTAATACCTTTTGTAAACGAGAAAATTACTGGATATACAAACTTCAAACATTGGTGCCCACAGGTCTTAATGAGATGATAGAAAGCTCCCTATAAATAAGGCTTGTCATCAGATAATTCAGTCCCGCTCTTACATTATTCTTCTGTTCTACAGCTTCCCCATGCATATGCAGTTGAAACCATTATGCCCTATATGGTTTTGTATATGTTTATGTATGTGTGTAGATGGGTGTATGTGTATGCACATGTATGTGTATGTATATGTGTATATATATATATATATATATATATATATGTATATATGTGCATGTGTGTATGTGTATTTATACATGTTTTTATTACTGCATGTTCATATAGTACTTAGACCCATATATATATATATATAATTATTTTTTAAGGCTATGCACATATTTTCATTTATATTTCTTAATGCTATGCACATATTTATATTTCTTGGTGACAAAGAGTGTACTGTTTACATAGGGTGTTCTGATCCATTATACACCAATGGTTGATATAGGGTTTTATACCTATTATGGCCCTTAAGACACAGCGTATCACTCCATATGTTATCACTCTACAAGTTCCTATGAACACCACATACCTAACATGGTCTGATCATGACTAAAATAGTAATCTTGTTATCAGTTAATACCTGGTTATACTATACCACGCTGTTACACATCATAATACCACACCAGCATGTCCATCACCTTCATCTTTACCTATGACAATGTGAGTCTCCCCCTTACAATGTGATCACTATACAGGCAGTGCTTACTTCTTCTCTGCACTGATAAACAGATAAATATCCCTGTATAGTTCTCTATTCATATCTTGTCTCCCTCTCATGCCTCCTTATCCCCTAACAGGGCGATCCTCACATGATTCACATAGCCTGAAGTGTCTAAGAGACTGTCAGTATCCCCTGACAGCGTGATCCTTATATACACAGTGCTCACACAGCCCACACTGACCAGGCTGCCAGTATCCCCTGACAGCACTATTTGCATATAGATAATAATCGCACATCTTACACTGAATAGGAGCCTGTCAGTGTCCTCTGCCAGTACGATCCTCACAGCCTTCACAAGTAAGGAGAAACCACATTCAAAGCTGATTGGTAGAGGGCTGACCATGTGACCTCCTAGCATAGCAACGCGTCTAGGGCAACCAGCCCGGCTTCAGAGCTCATTGCTATTGACGTGCTTCTCACACAGGAAGTGCCTTGTTTACACTGTTCACATGATGCGGCTGACAGCTTCTGGCCCACTGCAGTTCTCCAGCAGTTGCCAGCCATCTATAAGCCCCGTGGGGTTGCCCCCCCACCCACCACCCGATCTATTAAGGGTAAATACACGAGGCGCCGTCCGTCGGTCGTTTCTTTTCTTTTCTCTACAGATTCTGTGTTCTAGGGGCTCTCCTGCAGTGTCTCCCCCATTGTGTTATCTATATATTAGGTGTATTAGGTATAAAGGACCTTTAACCCCTTAACCCCTTAAGGACGCAGCTCTTTTTCACCTTAAAGGGGTACTCCGGTGTTTACACATCTTATCCCCCATCCAAAGGATAGGGGATAAGATGCCTGATCACGGGAGTCCCTCAGCTGGAGCCGGAGTACCCCTTTAAGGACGGAGCCCTTTTTTGCAATTCTGACCACTGTCATTTTATGCATTAATAACTTTGGGATGCTTATACCGATTATTCTGATTCCGAGAATGTTTTTTCGTGACATATTCTACTTTAACACAGAGGTAAATTTTCTTCTTTACTTGCATCCTTTCTTGGTGAAAAACACCCAAATTTCATGAAAATTTTGAACATTTTGCATTTTTCTAACTTTGAAACTCTCTGCTTGTAAGGAAAATGGATATTCCAAAATTTTTTGTATATTGATTCACAAATACAATATGTCTACTTTATGTTGACATCATAAAGTTGACATGTTTTTACTTTTGGAAGACATCAGAGGGCTTCAAAGTATAGCAGCCATTTTCCAAATTTTCATGAAAATGTCAAAATCTGAATTTTTCAGGGACCAGTTAAGTTTTAAGTGGATTTCAGGGCCCTTTCTGTGAGAAATACCACATAAATGACCCCATTATAGAAACTACATGTTACGCCGAGCGCTCCGGGTCCCCGCTCCTCCCTGGAGCGCTCGCTACACTCTCCTCACTGCAGCGCTCCGGTCAGATCCACTGACCCGGGGCGCTGCAATACTGCCTCCAGCCGGGATGCGATTCGCGATGCGGGTAGCGCCCGCTCGCGATGCGCACCCCGGCTCCCGTACCTGACTCGCTCTCCGTCGGTCCTGTCCCGGCGCGCGCGGCCCCGCTCCTTAGGGCGCGCGCGCGCCGGGTCTTTGCGATTTAAAGGGCCACTTCGCCGCTGATTGGCGCAGTGGTTCCAATTAGTCTGATCACCTGTGCACTTCCCTATATCACCTCACTTCCCTTGCACTTCCTTGCCGGATCTTGTTGCCATTGTGCCAGTGAAAGCGTTTCCTTGTGTGTTCCTAGCCTGTGTTCCAGACCTCCTGCCGTTGCCCCTGACTACGATCCTTGCTGCCTGCCCCGACCTTCTGCTACGTCCGACCTTGCTTCTGTCTACTCCCTTGTACCGCGCCTATCTTCAGCAGCCAGAGAGGTGAGCCGTTGCTAGTGGATACGACCTGGTCACTACCGCCGCAGCAAGACCATCCCGCTTTGCGGCGGGCTCTGGTGAAAACCAGTAGTGACTTAGAACCGATCCACTAGCACGGTCCACGCCAATCCCTCTCCGGCACAGAGGATCCACTACCTGCCAGCCGGCATCGTGACAGTAGATCCGGCCATGGATCCCGCTGAAGTTCCTCTGCCAGTTGTCGCTGACCTCACCACAGTGGTCGCCCAGCAGTCACAACAGATAGCGCAACAAGGCCAACAGCTGTCTCAACTGACCGTTATGCTACAGCAGTTACTACCACAGCTTCAGCAGTCATCTCCTCCGCCAGCTCCTGCACCTCCTCCGCAGCGAGTGGCCGCTCCTGGTCTACGCCTATCCTTGCCGGATAAATTTGATGGGGACTCTAAGTTTTGCCGTGGCTTTCTTTCCCAATGTTCCCTGCATCTGGAGATGATGTCGGACCAGTTTCCCACTGAAAGGTCTAAGGTGGCTTTCGTAGTCAGCCTTCTGTCTGGAAAAGCCCTGTCTTGGGCCACACCGCTCTGGGACCGCAATGACCCCGTCACTGCCTCTGTACACTCCTTCTTCTCGGAAATCCGAAGTGTCTTTGAGGAACCTGCCCGAGCCTCTTCTGCTGAGACTGCCCTGTTGAACCTGGTCCAGGGTGATTCTTCCGTTGGCGAGTATGCCGTACAATTCCGTACTCTTGCTTCAGAATTATCCTGGAATAATGAGGCCCTCTGCGCGACCTTTAAAAAAGGCCTATCCAGCAACATTAAAGATGTTCTGGCCGCACAAGAAATCCCTGCTAATCTACATGAACTCATTCACCTAGCCACTCGCATTGACATGCGTTTTTCCGAAAGGCGTCAGGAGCTCCGCCAAGATATGGACTCTGTTCGCACGAGGCGTTTCTTCTCCTCGGCTCCTCTCTCCTCTGGTCCCCTGCAATCCGTTCCTGTGCCTCCCGCCGTGGAGGCTATGCAGGTCGACCGGTCTCGCCTGACACCTCAAGAGAGGACACGACGCCGCATGGAGAACCTCTGCCTGTACTGTGCTAGTACCGAACACTTCCTGAGGGATTGTCCTATCCGTCCTCCCCGCCTGGAAAGACGTACGCTGACTCCGCACAAAGGTGAGACAGTCCTTGATGTCTACTCTGCTTCTCCACGTCTTACTGTGCCTGTGCGGATGTCTGCCTCTGCCTTCTCCTTCTCTACTATGGCCTTCTTGGACTCTGGATCTGCAGGAAATTTTATTTTGGCCTCTCTCGTCAACAGGTTCAACATCCCAGTGACCAGTCTCGCCAGACCCCTTTACATCAATTGTGTAAACAATGAAAGATTGGACTGTACCATACGTTTCCGCACGGAGCCCCTTCTAATGAGCATCGGATCTCATCACGAGAGGATTGAACTTTTGGTCCTCCCCAATTGCACTTCTGAAATTCTCCTTGGACTTCCCTGGCTTCAACTTCATTCCCCAACCCTGGATTGGTCCACTGGGGAGATCAAGAGTTGGGGGCCCTCTTGTTCCAAGGACTGTCTAAAACCGGTTCCCAGTAACCCTTGCCATGACTCTGTGGTTCCTCCAGTAACCGGTCTCCCTAAGGCCTATATGGACTTTGCGGATGTTTTTTGCAAAAAACAAGCTGAGACTCTACCTCCTCACAGGCCTTATGATTGTCCTATCGACCTCCTCCCGGACACTACTCCACCCCGGGGCAGAATTTATCCTCTGTCCGCCCCAGAGACTCTTGCCATGTCTGAATACGTCCAGGAAAATTTGAAAAAGGGCTTTATCCGTAAATCCTCCTCTCCTGCCGGAGCCGGATTTTTCTTTGTGTCCAAAAAAGATGGCTCCCTACGTCCTTGCATTGACTACCGCGGTCTTAATAAAATCACGGTTAAGAACCGCTACCCCCTACCCCTCATCTCTGAACTCTTTGATCGCCTCCAAGGTGCCCACATCTTTACTAAACTGGACTTAAGAGGTGCTTATAATCTCATCCGCATCAGAGAGGGGGATGAATGGAAAACGGCATTTAACACCAGAGATGGACACTTTGAGTATCTGGTCATGCCCTTTGGCCTGTGCAACGCCCCTGCCGTCTTCCAAGACTTTGTTAATGAAATTTTTCGTGATCTTTTATACTCCTGTGTTGTTGTATATCTGGACGATATCCCGATTTTTTCTGCCAATCTAGAAGAACACCGCCAGCATGTCCGTATGGTTCTTCAGAGACTTCGTGACAATCAACTCTATGCCAAAATTGAGAAATGTCTGTTTGAATGCCAATCTCTTCCTTTTCTAGGATACTTGGTCTCTGGCCAGGGACTACAAATGGATCCAGACAAACTCTCGGCCGTCTTAGATTGGCCACGCCCCTCCGGACTCCGTGCTATCCAACGCTTTTTGGGGTTCGCCAATTATTACAGGCAATTTATTCCACATTTTTCTACCGTTGTGGCCCCTATCGTGGCTTTAACCAAAAAAAATGCCGATCCCAAGTCTTGGCCTCCTCAAGCGGAAGACGCCTTTAAACGACTCAAGTCTGCCTTTTCTTCGGCTCCCGTGCTCTCCAGACCTGACCCTTCCAAACCCTTCCTATTGGAGGTTGATGCCTCCTCAGTGGGAGCTGGAGCTGTTCTTCTACAAAAAAATTCTTCCGGGCATGCTGTCACTTGTGGTTTTTTTTCTAGGACCTTCTCTCCGGCGGAGAGGAACTACTCCATCGGGGATCGAGAGCTTCTAGCCATCAAATTAGCACTTGAGGAATGGAGGCATCTGCTGGAGGGATCAAGATTTCCAGTTATTATTTACACCGATCACAAGAACCTCTCCTACCTCCAGTCTGCCCAACGGCTGAATCCTCGCCAGGCCCGGTGGTCTCTGTTCTTTGCCCGATTTAATTTTGAAATTCACTTTCGGCCTGCCGATAAGAACATTAGGGCCGATGCTCTCTCTCGTTCCTCGGATGCTTCGGAAGTTGAACTCTCTCCGCAACACATCATTCCTCCTGACTGCCTGATTTCCACTTCTCCAGCCTCCATCAGGCAAACTCCTCCAGGAAAGACCTTTGTTTCTCCACGCCAACGCCTCGGAATCCTCAAATGGGGTCACTCCTCCCATCTCGCAGGTCATGTGGGCATCAAGAAATCTGTGCAACTCATCTCCCGCTTCTATTGGTGGCCGACTCTGGAGACGGATGTTGTGGACTTTGTGCGAGCCTGCACTATCTGTGCCCGGGATAAGACTCCTCGCCAGAAGCCCGCTGGTTTTCTTCATCCCCTGCCTGTCCCCGAACAGCCTTGGTCTCTGATTGGTATGGATTTTATTACTGATTTACCCCCTTCCCGTGGCAACACTGTTATTTGGGTGGTCGTTGATCGAT
The DNA here is from genome assembly GCF_029499605.1 of Hyla sarda. Taxonomy (NCBI): domain Eukaryota; kingdom Metazoa; phylum Chordata; class Amphibia; order Anura; family Hylidae; genus Hyla; species Hyla sarda. The sequence goes on from NW_026608445.1 coordinate 203,452, forward strand.
TCTCCAAAATGGCACATTTCATCCCTCTTCCTGGTCTTCCTTCAGCGCCTCAGTTGGCTAAACAATTTTTTGTACACATTTTTCGTCTTCACGGGTTGCCTACGCAGATCGTCTCGGATAGAGGCGTCCAATTCGTGTCTAAATTCTGGAGGGCTCTCTGTAAACAACTCAAGATTAAATTAAATTTTTCTTCTGCATATCATCCCCAATCCAATGGACAAGTAGAAAGAATTAACCAGGTCTTGGGTGATTATTTACGACATTTTGTTTCCTCCCGCCAGGATGACTGGGCAGATCTCCTTCCATGGGCCGAATTCTCGTATAACTTCAGAGTCTCTGAATCTTCCTCCAAATCCCCATTTTTCGTGGTGTACGGCCGTCACCCTCTTCCCCCCCTCCCTACCCCCTTGCCCTCTGGTCTGCCCGCTGTGGATGAAATTTCTCGTGACCTTTCCATCATATAGAGAGAGACCCAAAATTCTCTCTTACAGGCTTCATCACGCATGAAGAAGTTCGCGGATAAGAAAAGAAGAGCTCCTCCCATTTTTTCCCCTGGAGACAAGGTATGGCTCTCCGCTAAATATGTCCGCTTCCGTGTCCCTAGCTACAAGTTGGGACCACGCTATCTTGGTCCTTTCAAAATTTTGTGCCAGATTAATCCTGTCTCTTACAAACTTCTTCTTCCTCCTTCTCTTCGTATTCCTAATGCCTTTCACGTTTCTCTTCTTAAACCACTCATCATCAACCGTTTCTCTCCCAAATCTGTTCCTCCCACTCCTGTTTCCGGCTCCTCGGACATCTTCTCCGTCAAAGAGATTCTGGCATCAAAAAAGGTCAGAGGGAAAACCTTTTTTTTAGTGGATTGGGAGGGTTGTGGTCCAGAAGAGAGATCCTGGGAACCTGAGGACAATATCCTAGACAAAAGTCTGCTCCTCAGGTTCTCAGGTTCTAAGAAGAGGGGGAGACCCAAGGGGGGGGGGTACTGTTACGCCGAGCGCTCCGGGTCCCCGCTCCTCCCCGGAGCGCTCGCTACACTCTCCTCACTGCAGCGCTCCGGTCAGATCCACTGACCCGGGGCGCTGCGATACTGCCTCCAGCCGGGATGCGATTCGCGATGCGGGTAGCGCCCGCTCGCGATGCGCACCCCGGCTCCCGTACCTGACTCGCTCTCCGTCGGTCCTGTCCCGGCGCGCGCGGCCCCGCTCCTTAGGGCGCGCGCGCGCCGGGTCTTTGCGATTTAAAGGGCCACTGCGCCGCTGATTGGCGCAGTGGTTCCAATTAGTCTGATCACCTGTGCACTTCCCTATATCACCTCACTTCCCTTGCACTTCCTTGCCGGATCTTGTTGCCATTGTGCCAGTGAAAGCGTTTCCTTGTGTGTTCCTAGCCTGTGTTCCAGACCTCCTGCCGTTGCCCCTGACTACGATCCTTGCTGCCTGCCCCGACCTTCTGCTACGTCCGACCTTGCTTCTGTCTACTCCCTTGTACCGCGCCTATCTTCAGCAGCCAGAGAGGTGAGCCGTTGCTAGTGGATACGACCTGGTCACTACCGCCGCAGCAAGACCATCCCGCTTTGCGGCGGGCTCTGGTGAAAACCAGTAGTGACTTAGAACCGATCCACTAGCACGGTCCACGCCAATCCCTCTCCGGCACAGAGGATCCACTACCTGCCAGCCGGCATCGTGACACTACAACCCTCAAAGTATTAAAAATGACATTCAGAAAGTTTGTTAACCCTTTAGGTGCTTCACAAGAATAGCAGCAAAGTGGAGGAGAAAAATCAAAATCTGCATTTTTTACACTAACATTTTCTTGTAGACCCATTTTTTTTTTCCATTTTTAAAAGTGGTATTAGGTGAGAAAAAAAAACATTTGTAGCCCGATTTCTCTCGAGTATGGAAATACCTCATATGTTGACATAAAGTGCCTCAAGAGGGAATGAGCAACTGTGGGATTTTTGAAAACGAATTTTGCTGTCATGGATTTTGAGGGCCATGCTGCATTTAGAAAGCCCCCCATGGTGCCAGAACAGCAAAAAAAAAAAAAAGAAAAAAAAAAACCAATGGCATACTATTTTAGAAACTACACCCCTCAAGGAAGGTAACAAGGGGTATAGTGAGCCTTAACACCTCACAGGTGTTTGATGACTGCATTGAAGTTGGACGTGAAAATGGAAAATTTGATTTATAACACTAAAATGATGGTGTTACCCCAAATTTTTCATTTTCACAAGGGGTAATAGGAAAAAACGGACCCCAAAATTTGAATCCCAATTTCTCCCGATTAAGAAAATGCCCCAAATGTGAATGTTAAGTACTCTGCTGGCGCACTACAATGCTCAGAAGAGAAGGAGCAAAATTTAGCTTTTGGACAGAGAATTTTGCTGAAATGTTTTTTTGGAGGTATGTTGCATTTAGAAAGTCCCCAGGGTGCCAGAACAGCAAAAAAAAACAAACAAACAAAAAAAAACCACATTGCATACTATTTTGAAAACTACACCCCTCAAGGAACGTAACAAGGGGTATAGTGAGCCTTAACACCTCACAGGTGTTTGACAACTTTGCGTTGAAGTTGGATGTGAAAATGGAAAATTAGATTTTTAACACTAAAGTGATGGTGTTACCCCAAATCTTTCTTTTTCACATGGGGAAATTGGAGAAAATGGACCACAAAATTTGAAGCCCAATTTCTCCTGATTAAGAAAATGCCCCATATATAAATGTTAAGTGCTCTGCTGGTGCACTACAGGTCTCAGAACAGAAGGAGCGCCATTGGTCTTTTGAAGAGAGAATTTTGCTGAAATTGAAGTCAGGGGGCTATGTGCAATTACAAACCTCCCATGGTGCCAGAACAGCAGAAACCCCCCACATGTGACACCATTTTGGAAACTAGACCCCTCCAGGAATGTAAAAAGGATTACAGTGAGTACTTAGATCACAAAGGTTTTTTGAACAGTGGGCTGTAAAAGTGAAAATTTTTATTTTTAACACTAAAATGATGTTGTTACTCCAAAGTTTTCATTTTCACATGGTGTAATAGGAGAAAATGGACCCCAAAATTTGAAGCCCAATTTCTCCCAATTAAGAAAATGCCCCATATGTGCTGGCGCACTACAGGTCGCAGAACAGCAGGAGAGTCATTGGTCTTTTGAAGAGAGAATTTTGCTGAAATTGAATTTGGGGCTTTGTGCATTTTAAAACCTCCCATGGTGCCAGAACAGCAGAACCCCCTCACATGTGACACCATTTTGGAAACTAGACCCCTCCAGGAAAGTAACAAGGGTTACAGTGAGTACTTAGACCTCACAGGTTTTTTTGAACAGTGGGCTGTAGAAGTGAAAAATTAGGTTTGTAACCCTAGAATCATGGTGTTACTCCAAATTTTTCATTTTCACATGCTGTAATAGGAGAAAATGGACCACAAAATTTGAAGCACAATTTCTTCTGATTAAGAAAATGCCCCATATGTGGATGTTAAGTGCTCTGCTGGCGCACTACAGGTCTCAGAACAGAAGGAGTGCCATTGGTCTTTTAAAGAGAGAATTTTGCTGAAATTGAAGTCAGGGGGCTATGTGCAATTACAAACCTCCCATGGTGCCAGAACAGCAGAAACCCCCCACATGTGACACCATTTTGGAAACTAGACCCCTCCAGGAACGTAAAAAGGGTTACAGTGAGTATTTACACCTCACAGGTTTTTTGAACAGTGGGCTGTAAAAGTGAAAATTTTTCACTTTTAACACTAAAATGATGTTGTTACTCCAAATTTTTCATTTTCACATGGTGTAATAGGAGAAAATGGGCCACAAAATTTGAAGCCCAATTTCTTCCGATTAAGAAAATGCCCCATATGGGGATGTTAAGTTCTCTTCTGACGCACTACAAGTCTCAGAACAGAGGGAGCGCCATTGGTCTTTTGAAGAGAGAATTTTGCTGAAATTGAAGTCGGGGGCCATGTGCATTTACAACCCTCCCATGATGCCAGAACAGCAGAAACCCCCCACATGTGACACCGTTTTGGAAACTAGACCCCTCCAGGAACGTAACAATTTAACAGTGAGTACTTACACCTCACAGGTTTTTTGAACAGTGGGCAGTAAAATTTAAACATTTGATTTTTAACACTAAAATTATGGTGTTACTCCATATTTTTCATTTTCACATGGTGTAATAGGAGAAAATGCCCCATATGTTGATGTTAAGTTCTCTGCTGGCGCACTACAGGTCTCACAACAGAAGGAGCGCCATTGGTCTTTTAAAGAGAGAATTTTGCTGAAATTGAAGTCGGGGTCATGTACATTTTCAAATCTCCCATGGAGCCAGAACAGCAGAAACTCCCCACATGTGACACCATTTTGGAAACTAGACCCCTCCAGGAACGTAACAAGGGGTACAGTGAGTACTTACACCTCACATGTTATTTGAACAGTGGGCCGTAAAAGTGAAAAATTTGATTTTTAATACAAAATTGCTGGTATTAACCAAAAATTTTTTAGTTTCACAAGTAGTAAGAGAAAAGAAAAGCTCCACAAAACTTGTAGCCAAATTTCTCCAGAATAAGAATATACCCCATATATGGCGATAAAGCTCTATGCAGGTGCAAAACAGTGCTTAGGAGGGAGACAGCACCGATGAGATTTGAGGCCTAAAGTGGTGTTTTGCACTGCAATGGTTGAGGTTCCGACGTAAAAGATAAAAAAAAAAAACCCTGGCAAGTGACCACAATTTTGAAACTACACCCCTCAAGGAAGGTAACAAAGGGTACAGTGAGTACTTATACCTCCCAGGTTTTTTGAACTGTGGGCTGTAAAATGAAAAATTAGATTTTTTTACACTAAAATTGCAGTAATTGGGTTACAAGTTTTGGAGGGCTTTTTCTCCTGACTATGGAAACACATTCACCTATGGGGTAAAATGTTGGGCGGGCACACAATAAGACTCAGAAGTCATAGAGGTCTGTTTGCATTTGAGGCCTATGGCATATCAGTAGCTGACGGTTACATACATTCAGAGGAAAATGCAAAAATGAAACACCCACATGTGACACCATTACAGAAAGTACCCACCCTGAGGAATGGCTAAAGAGGACATTTTTTTTTAAATAAATTCTCCATTTACATTTTAATTTCATTTCCAGCATCATTTAAAAATTCACACCATATCGTATAACCAACACAATTATTAATCTACTTTTTGAACCTTCTAATTTCCTCTGATGCTGAGAACTCCCAAAAAGACGGAAAAAAAAACCTAAAAAAATGTAATTAAATTAACTTAACGAAGTGCTGATTTCCCTCTGCCTGTTCCCTTCAGCATTACTGCATGCTCAACTAAGAGGGATTCCCTTTCATAATTTTCACCTTTCCTTCCCTCCCCCTTGCCCCCCTCCCTCCTTCTGTGCCTCCCACCCACTCTCTCCTTCACTCTGTCTCCTCTCTCTACCCTGCCTCCTTCAGCAGGAGCTCATATTCTCCTGTTTCTTGAAATTCCACCCACTTCCTCCAAGTGCAGAAGAATTCTCTGCTGGAACTCTGTCGCCCAGTCCTCAGATTTTCCATTAACTATATCTCGTTAACTTTCCTAAACCACATTGCTACTGTCGGTACCTTTTCTTGTTTCCAAATTAACGGAATACAATTCCTTGCTGACATAACTAAAAATCCCAGCAGAGAGCTTCTGCACTGTTTGTCTGGTATATCATTATGTTGCAGCAAAAAGAATGCAGGCGTAAAAGTTACATCTTCACCTGTTATTTTTCTGATTATCTCCTTCACATTTGCCCAGAAACCTCTCAGCTTCTGGCATGACCAAAAAATGTGAAGAAGATCTCCCCTATTTTCCCCGCATCTCCAGCATTTCCCTTCACTATCCATCTGCCTCCTGCCACGTATTGTATCTGGGACTCTATACCACCTTGTCATTATCTTATAATTTGCTTCCTGCAAGCGGGTACTTACCGCTGAGGAGTGTACCAATTTCCATATCTTCCGCCACTGCTCCTCTGCTAACTGAATTCCTAGGTCTCGTTCCCATTTAATTACAAATTATACTTGTTGTTCCCCTGTCTCTGAAAGCCATAGCCTATACATTTTAGATAGAGCATGTTGAGGTGATACTCCCTCACTACATAACGCCTCGAATTTTGTTGCTTCTCTTCGAAAGAGGACATTTTGAATGCATGGGTGTTTCCTAAATTTATTTTTCAGGAATGGATGAAGGGTAGCTTTTGAAAATTGCAATTTTCAACCTATACTCTGCTTCATCTTTCTGGGAACAACTAACATGTAACTCTGCATTGTCGCCATGACCGAGAACTCTTCGCATTTGAGGCTGATATTTCTTACGGACCTAACAGTTACATGCATTCAGAGGAAAATACAAGAAAGGAACAACCACATGTGAGCCTATTACAAACAGTACACCCCCTAGGGAAGGTGCATGTCAGGATTCGGCAGGCTGGAGGTGGATCCTCTGTGTCAGAGAGGGATTGGCGTGGACCGTACCGGTGGACCGGTTCTAAGTTGCTACTGGTTTTCACCAGAGCCCGCCGCAAAGCGGGATGGTCTTGCTGCGGCGGTAGCAACCAGGCCGTGTCCACCGGTAACGGCTCAACCTCACTGACTGCTGAGAGTGGCGTGGGACAGGAGGACTAGACAGAGGTGAGGTCAGACGTAGCAGAAGGTCAGGGCAGGCGGCAAGGTTCGTAGTCAAGGGTAACGGCAGAAGGTCTGGTAACACTGGTAAGGGCATACACAAAATGCTTTCACTAGGCACTGAGGCAACAAGATCCGGCAAGGACAGGAAGGGGAAGTGGGTTTTTATAAGCAAGGAGCAGGTAGGAGTAAATTAACACTGATCGGGCTAGGCACCAATTAGTGGTGCACTGGCCCTTTAAATCTTAGAGAGCCGGCTGTCACGTCCTGGCGCGCGCGGCTCCGCGCGCCAGGACGTGACAGCCGGGGAACGGGACAGGTGAGTAGATTGGGATGCGACCCGCGAGTGGGCGCGTCCCGCTACGCGGATCGCATCCCCGCCGGCAGTGACAGTGCAGCGCTCCCGGTCAGGGGGTCTGACCGGGGCGCTGCAGAGAGGAGAACGCCGCGAGCGCTCCGGGGAGGAGCAGGGATCCGGAGCGCTCGGCGTAACAGTAACCCCCCCTTAGGTCTCCTCCTCTTTTTATCTGCTTGTCCCTTCATACGAGACGAGGCCAGTAGGAGCGACTCTTGAGCCTCCTTCCAGATAACGGAGAAGTCCTGGGTTACTTCATCTACGGCAGGAACTTCAGAAGAAGTGGGAATGGGGAGGGGGGCAGAGGGTGAAGCTTGCCACAGGGCAGAGTGGTACCAGGAAGGAGGCTATGAGGAGGTAAGATCTCTGCTTGCTTTTTGCAGAAAATATCAGAAATGTCCTGGTGAGCCTTGGGAGGGACCGGTAAGGGTGGAACCTCAGGAGTTAGACAAGTGGGAGCAGATGTGAGGCATTGTTTGAGACAAAATGAACCCCAACTCTTGATCTCCCCGGTGGTCCAGTCAAGGGTAGGAGAATGACGTTGGAGCCATGGCAGACCGAGAAGGATTTCAGAGGTGCAGTTGGGTAGGACAAGAAATTACATTTTCTCGTGATGCAGTCCAATGCTCATAAGCAGGGGTTTTGTGCGGTAGCGCACAGTGCAGTCCAATTTTTCTCAGTTGACAGAAGAAATGTAGAGCGGCTTGATGAGACAGGTTACTGGGATACTGAACCTATTAACGAAAGAGGACAAAATAAAGTTTCCTGCAGAACCGGAGTCCAAGAAGGCCACAGCAGAGAAGGAGGAGTTAGCAGAAGGAGAAATTCGCACAGGTACAGTCAGACGTGGAAGGGCAGAATTTATGCCAAGAGACGCCACTCCCATGTGAACAGGGTGCGTGCGTGCGTTTCCCAGACGCGGAGGATGAATAAGGCAGTCCACTAGGAAATGTTCGGTACTAGCGCAGTACAGGCACAAATTTTCATCTCTGCGACGAGACCTCTCTTCTTGGGTCAGGCGAGACCGATCCATTTGCATAGCCTCCTCGGCGGGAGGCACAGGGGTAGATTGCAGAGGATTCTGGGAGAGAGGTACCCAGAGATCAAGGTCCTTTTCCTGGCGGAGCTCCTGGCGCCTTTCAGAAAAACGCATATCAATGTGGGTGGCCAACTGGATAAGTTCAGATAGGGTAGCAGGAATTTTTCGTGCGGCCAGCACATCTTTGATGTGACTGGATAAGCCTTTCTTGAAGGTCGCGCAGAGGGCCTCATTGTTCCAGGATAGCTCAGAGGCGAGGGTACGAAACTAGATGGCGTATTCGCCTACGGAAGAACTCTTTTGGACGAGGTTCAGCAAAGCAGTCTCGGCTGAGGAGGCCCGGGCTGGCTCCTCAAAGACACTACAAACTTCAACGAAGAAGGACTGGATTGTAGCAGTGGCAGGATCGTTGCTGTCCCAGAGCGGTGTGGCCCATGCCAAGGCCTTTCCAGATAGGAGACTGACCACGAAAGCTACCTTAGACCGTTCAGTGGGGAATTGGTCCGACATCATCTCCAAGTGCAAAGAACACTGGGACAGGAACCCACAGCACAATTTAGAGTTCCCATCGAACTTGTCAGGTAGGGACAAGCGGAGTCCGGAAGTGGCAACTTGCTGCGGAGGAGAAGCAGGAGCAGGCGGAGGAGATGGTTGCTGCTGTAGAGGCAGAAGCTGCTGTAGCATGGCGGACAACTGCGACAGCTGTTGTCCTTGTTGGGCGACCACGGTGGCGAGGTCAGCGAGACTTGGCAGTGGCACCTCTGCGGGATCCATGGCCGGATCTACTGTCAGGATTCGGCAGGCTGGAGGTGTATCCTCTGTGTCAGAGAGAGATTGGCGTGGACCGTACCGGTGGACCGGTTCTAAGTTGCTACTGGTTTTCACCAGAGCCCGCCGCAAAGCGGGATGGTCTTGCTGCGGCGGTAGCAACCAGGTCGTGTCCACCGGTAACGGCTCAACCTTACTGACTGCTGAGAGTGGCGTGGGACAGGAGGACTAGACAGAGGCGAGGTCAGACGTATCAGAAGGTCAGGGCAGGCGGCAAGGTTCGTAGTCAAGGGTAACGGCAGAAGGTCTGGTAACACTGGTAAGGGCATACACAAAATGCTTTCACTAGGCACTGAGGCAACAAGATCCGGCAAGGACAGGAAGGGGAAGTGGGTTTTTATAAGCAAGGAGCAGGTAGAAGTAAATTAACACTGATTGGGCCAGGCACCAATTAGTGGTGCACTGGCCCTTTAAATCTTAGAGAGCCGGCGCGCGCGCGCCCTAGAGAGCGGAGCCGCGCGCGCCAGGACATGACAGTCGGGGAACGGGACAGGTGAGTAGATTGGGATGCGACCCGCGAGCGAGCGCGTCCATCTACGCGGATCGCATCCCCGCCGGCAGTGAAAGTGCAGCGCTCCCGGTCAGCGGGTCTGACCGGGGCGCTGCAGAGAGGAGAACGGTGCGAGTAGAGATGAGCGAACTTTTCAAAAATTTGATTCGGCCGATTCGCCGAATTTTCCCGAAAAGTTTGTTTCGATCCAAATTCATTCGCGGCGAATCCATGTTAAAAAAGGCTATTTCTAGCCTACATACAGCCTCTATAGGGGTAAAGAACACTTTGCTGTGTCGTAAAACGCATATGGAGTGTGCTGGGGTAATGAAATAATACTGTTATTCAGAATAGCATGCAGATTACCGGCATCGCTCTTAGAATCACTGCCGCGCAGCAGCACAATGACAGAGCCTGGTGGTGGCATCAGTTTCAGGAGACCATATTGTGACTGAATGACATAGCGTGGACATAGCGTGGCAAGAGGAGACCATTTTAGTGGCTGAATGGCACAGCGTGGAGTTGGCTGATGCACTAGTACACTACACACCAGGGCTTCACAATCCCCCCAAAAAAACAACACAATCTATGACATTTTTGTCAAAGATTTCTCATTGGTAGCATTCGCTATCCCAAAATTTTGAAATTTCCAAAACCAGGCCCCACCCCTGCGGCATCAGTAACCCATATATTGCCTGCATGACACAGCCTGGAGTTGGCTGATGCAAGAGTACACACCAGGGCATCACAATCCCCCCCAAAAAAGCAACACAATATATGAAATTTTTGTCAAAGATTTCTCATTGGTAGCACCCACTATCCAAAAATTTGAAATTTCAAGACCCAGGCCCCATCTCTGCGGCATCAGGAACCCATATATTGCCTGAAGGACACAGCCTGGAGTTGGCTGATGCACCAGTACACACCAGGGCTTCACAATCCCCCCTCCAAAATCAACACAATGAGAAATGTTTGTCAAAGATTTCTCATTGGTAGCACCAGCTATACAAAAATTAGAAATTTCCAGAACCAGGCCCCACCCCTGTGGCATCAGTAACCCATATATTGCCTGCATGACACAGCCTGGAGTTGGCTGATGCAAGAGTACACACCAGGGCTTCACAATCCCCCCCCCCAAAAAAACAACACAATATATGAAATTTTTGTCAAAGATTTCTCATTGGTAGCACCCGCCATCCAAAAATTAGAAATTTCAAGACCCAGGCCCCACCTCTGCGGCATCAGGAACCCATATATTGCCTGAAGGACACAGTCTGGAGTTGGCTGATGCACCAGTACACACCCGGGCTTCACAATCCCCTCCAAAAAACAACAACATTTTAGAAATGTTTTAAAGAAATACCTTTGTGTAAGAACAAGCACATATCCAACAGTTCACAAGACTCTATAATGCAGGACGGTGGGCCACCCAAAGACATTCTTCTCAAAAATAATAAACCACACAATGTTTGAAATTTTTTTACAAAAACTAATTCAATATGTGTGTAAGCGCATCTGTCTCCAAAAGATCAGATCACCAAAGGACTTTTTTTGCCCAAAATGATGAAGCAGAGTTAATCCCTGTTCGTATTTTATTTTTATTTTTTTCATTAAAAATCACACGCAACAAGCATTCCATTGTGTAATGATTAGCATTCTGGAAAATTCAATTTTATTACTGATAAAATTATCAGTAAATTAAAAAAAATACACTACCCAAGAGTGTTTAATTACCCCATACATTGCACCAGGAGCAGTCAAGAGTAGGCCTCAGCAGTACCCAAGAGGCTTTAATAACCCCCTACATTTGCACGATGAATTGCGAGATCGAGCAATACCAGGTGTGTTATGCCCTCTGATTTCCAGGGCCGCAGGCGCGCTCCACTGAACGGATTAGCGTGTCTCTATCTTTCATCGACCGGTGCTGGTAGCCCGCTAACTCCCGGAAAGTTAAGCTGCCGCGAAGCAGGTGGTCTCCCCCAGGCACGTTTGGCTCCAGAATTTCCACTACTGCCACACCACGCTGACTGCCAACCGTGCTACGGCCTTGCTGACTCAAGGGCAACCTGCAACTCTCTTCTCCCGATGATGAACCCCCTTCTCCTGAGATCGAGCAATAACAGGTGTGTTATACCCTCAGATGTTTTTTAATTCCCAGACCCAGGCCCAACCACTGCTGCATCAGGAACCCATTTATTGCCTGAAGGACAAAGCCTGGAGTTGGCTGATGCACCAGTACACACAGGGCTTCACAATCTGCCCCAAAATCAACAAAATTGTATATTTATATTTTTTTTATTTACAACTTTGTGTAAGCACAAGCGCATATCCAACATTTCAGAAGACTCTATAAGGCAGGACGGTGGACCACCCAAAGACTTTCTTCTCAAAAATAAGGAACCACATAATTGTTGAATTTTAAAAAAAAATTTAAATTCCTAGACCCAGTCCCCACCTCAGCTGCATCAGTAACCCATAGATTGCCTGAAAGACACAGCCTGGAGTTGGCTGATGCACGAGTACACACCCGGGCTTCACAATCCACCCCCCAAAAAAGCAATTTTTTTAAAAATTGTCTGACAAAATACCTTTTTGTTAAAACAAGCGCATATACAGCAGTTCAGAAGACTCTATAATGCAGGACGGTGGACCACCCAAAGACATTCTTCTATAATATAATAAACCACACAATATGTTCAAATTTTTTTAAATAATTGAAATTCCAAGGCCCCTCCTCTGCTGCATCAGTAACCCATATATTGCCTAACGGACACAGACTGGAGTTGACTGATGCACGAGTACACACTACACACCCGGGCTTCACAATCTACCCCAAAAAAACGCAAAATTTTATCGAAATTGTCGGACAAAATACCTTTTAAAAAAAAAAACAATATACAGCAGTTCAGAAGACTCTATAATGCAGGATGGTGGACCACCCAAAGACATTCTTCTCAAAAGTAATAAACCACCCAATGTTTGAAATTTGGTTAAAAAAATTATTACATGTGTGTAAGTGCATCTGTCTCCAAAAAATCAGATGGCAAAAGGATTCTATTCGCCAAAAATGATTGAGCAGAGTTCATCCCTCTCCATCTATTTTTTTTTCCATTAAAAAATCACATGCAACAAGCGTTCCATTGTGTAACGGTTAGCATTGTGCAAAATTCAATTTTATTACTGATAAAATTACCAGTAAATTTAACAATAACACTACCCAAGAGTGTTTAATTACCCCATACATTGCACCAGGAGCAGTCAGGAGTAGGCCTCAGCAGTACCCAAGAGGCTTTAATAACCCCTTACCTTGCCCGATCAATTGCGAGATCAAGCAATAACAGGTGTGTTATGGCCTCAGATGTCCGGCGCCGCGCTAGCGTTCCACTGAACGGATTAGCGTCTCTCTATCTTTCAAGGACAGGTGCGTGTTGCACGCTGAAACCAGTTCGTGATAGGGATCTGTGATTGCAATTATTTAATCTTAAAACTAGGAATTACCAGTAAGTGAGGGACATAAGCTGGCGTTTATTAAGTCCCTGCCCTTTGTACACACCGCCCGTCGCTATAAGCGATTGGATTAGTTAGTGAGTTGGTTAGTGAGGTCCTCGGATCGGCCCAGGTGGGGTAGGAGAAGGCCCTGGCAGAGCGCCGAGAATTTAACGATCATTGTTGAAATTTGCATTAAGCATGTATTTAGCTACTGCTAAACATCCAAAAATGTAAGGCCCAAGGCCAGAGGCACCAGGGAGGCAAGTAGTTCCTGAAAGACACAGAATGAGTCTGGAGCATGCATTTGCAGTACCCAAGAGGTTTTCATAACCCCTTACATTTAAAGATCAATGTTTACATTTGCATTAAGCATGTATTTAGCTACTGCTAAACTTCAAAAAATTATAGGCCCAAAGCCAGAAGCTTCAGTTTTCCCCATATTAGGAGCATAGTTGTCCCCCAGATTAGGACCATAGTTGTCCCCCAGATTAGGCAGCATAGATGTCACCCAGATTAGGACCATAGTTGTCCCTCAGATTAGGCAGCATAGATGTCCCCCAGATTAGGACCATAGTTGTCCCCCAGATTAGGCAGCATAGATGTCACCCAGATTAGGACCATAGTTGTCCCTCAGATTAGGCAGCATAGATGTCCCCCAGATTAGGACCATAGTTGTCCCCCAGATTAGGCAGCATAGATGTCCCCCAGATTAGGACCATAGTTGTCCCTCAGATTAGGCAGAATAGATGTCCCCCAGATTAGGCAGCATAGTGTTCCCCAATCAGCGCGGGCCGGTCAGAGCCAATCAAAGAGCCGTATGTGTCAAGTGGGCCGTACAATCCCCAGGTCTGCCCCAGAGGGTTTCATAACCAACCACAATAGAGAAAACTTTGTTGTAGGAGCATGGTCAATCTACTCAGACCCCTCTGTCATTGGTGGCTGGAAATCCTGGCTGATTCATCTTGACAAACGTCAGTCTCTCCACATTTTTAGTGGACAGACGAGTTCGCCTTGGGGTGACTATGGCCCCAGCCGCACTAAACACCCGCTCTGATGGCACACTACACGCCGGGCAGGACAGCTTTTCCAGGGCAGACTTCGCTAGTTGCGGCCATAAATCGAGTTTGGCTGCCCAGAAGTCCAGCGGATCTTCAACGGTTGTTGGCAGGGTCATGTCGAGGTAAGCCTTCACCTGCTGGTTCAGGTCCTACTCCATGTCCACCTGCTGCTGATGAGTAGCTTCACTATGCGGCTGAAGGAAGCTACTCATTAGCGACTGTAGACTCAGGCTGCTGCTGATTGAGCCGGTACTGCTCCTGCCACCCCTCCCCTCCCCAGCAGCCGTGGCAGTGGAAGGTGAGCACAGAGGGCCCCCCGAGTCAGAACTGCGAGTGGATGGACCATGTGGCCGATAGGCATCGGCCAACCGACTAAGTAGAAGCTCCCTGAAGTAGGTCAGTTTGTCCTCCCTCTCAGTGTGTGTAAAAAAGGCCCCCATTCTGGGCCGGTAGCGAGGGTCTAATAAGGTGGAGATCCAGAAGTCATCGCGCTGACGAATTTTGACAATTCAGGGGTCACTACGCAAGCAACTCAGCATGCATCGTGCCATTTGTGACAGTGACTCACTTGGACTACCTGCCTCCATCTCCACTGCATGCTGCCACGGTGTGTCTGGTTCCTCTGTCGCGCCTCCCTCGTAATAACCCTCCAGCTCCTCTGGCTGCTCCTGCTCCTCCCCTCCTGTCCAATGACCAGAAACACCGGCCATCTCATCCACCGTAAACTGTGCTCCGCTCTGCCCCTCATCATCCTCCTCCAGTTCATCTGCCACAGGACTCATGTAGCCTTCTGATCTAGGCGCAACATCTCCATTGCCATGACCAGCCATGTTTTCAATCATTTTTTGGAGTAAATGTAGGAGTGGAATTACGTTGTTCATGGCGTAATTCGAGCGACTAACAAAAAATGTGGCTTTCTCAAAGGGCCTCAGCAAACGGCAGGTGTCATGTATGAGCTGCCACTCGTTCACATTGAAGTTACACAGGGGAGTACTCCTATCTGCTTGTATCATCAAAAAATCTGTGATGGCTTTTCTTTGTTCGGAGAGTCTGTCCAACATATGGAGGGTGGAATTCCAACGTGTGGCAATGTCACAAAGGAGACTATGTTGTGGGATATCGTTCTGACGCTGCAGCTCAAGCAAAGTGTGCTTGGCGGTGTACGAGTGGCTGAAGTGCATGCACAGTTTCCTTGCCATTGTCAGGACGTCTTGCAAATGGGGTGAAGACTTGATGAACTTCTTGACAACCAGATTCATCACGTGTGCCCTGAAGGGCGAATGGTTCACACTTCCTTGTCGCAGCGCGGCCACAATGTTCTTCCCATTGTCGGTCACCATGGTTCCCATTTCCAGATTTCGTGGAGTAAGCCATACTCGGATTTCTTCCCTAAGCAGTTCCTCCCCTGTGTGACTCCGTTCGCCAAGGCAAACCATGTGAAGGACGGCTTGACACCGCTGTGCCCTACACACGTGGTACGATGAAGGGCCACCGAGATTTGGATGTGCAGTGGAGGCCGAGGACACGGGGGAGGAGGAGGAGGAGGAGGCGCACACTGTAAAAGGACCAACTGCCTGGGAGCGAGAGCGTGGAGGAGGAAGCGGTGTGACCTGTCCAAGTTGCTGCTGTGGCTGTGCAGGAACAACATTTACCCAGTGGGCCGTAAAATACATGTATTGTCCCTGCCCGTAGTTACAGCTCCACATGTCGGCGCTGCCGTGCACTTTTGAACACACCGACAGGCTCAAAGACTGGCCCACCTTCTCTTGTACAAACTTATGCAGGGCTGGTATTGCCTTCTTCACAAAGAAATGACGGCTTTGGACTCTCCACCTCGGCTAGGCACAAGCCATCAATTCCCTGAAAGCTGCAGAGTCCACCAGTTGGAAAGGGAGGGACTGCAACACCAGCAACTTGGACAGGAGCACATTCAACTTCTGCGCCGTTGGATGAGTGGGCGTATACTGTTGTCTTCTGGACATGGCTTCGCCGATCGATTGTTGACGGAATGGCTGACTACGAGCGGAGGAAGCAGGAGCGCAAGAAGGATGGTTTGACACAATGCTCCCTTCGGCTGAGGTGGTGGAGCCTTGGCTGGATGACGGAGGGAGTGGATGGCCACTGGGTGATGCGGCAGGCTGGACCACTACCTTGGAGCCACGGTTATCCCAGGCCGCTTTATGGTGGCGAATCATGTGTTGACGCAGGGCCGTGGTGCCGAGATTGTGACCCTGGCCACGCTTCACTTTCTGCCCACAGATTTTGCATGTGACTACGCTAAGGTCCTCCGGCTTCTTTATGAAGAACAACCACACCGCAGAGTAGCTGATTTTCCCACCCGTAGTTCGCACTATTTCACTGCTATTGGCGCCGTCTCCAGGAACCCCAGTTCCACTACCTCCCTGAATGGTAGCTTGCCGCGAAGCAGGTGGTCTCCCCCTGGCACGTTTGGCTCCTGAATTTCCACTACTGCCACCACCACGCTGATTGCCAACCGTGCTACCGCCTTGCTGCCTCATAGACAAAGAGCAAATCTCTTCTCCTGATGATGATGAAGCCCCGGCTTCTGCACCCGGCTCCCGATTGCGATCGGCTTCATCATCATCAAAAGATAGGTGCACGTCACTGATGTCCTCCTCGTGTTCCACAACAGTGTCTGCCTCAGGACCCTGAGCAATTGAAACACCGCCTCCCACGTCACTCTCCGCATCACTACTTGGCCGCCTTGCGGAGCAAGGGACGCATGTCTCCTCACATTCTTGGCTGCCCATTAGATGCTGACTGTCCTCTATTACATCGTCCTCGCTAAATAGTGGAGCTGAACCCAAAGCATGAGATACTTCTTTGGGAGAGGGAACAGCATAGGACAAAGGCAATGGGATTACGGGGACTGCTCCCGGGCCATGCCAACTGAGGGTTGTGTCTGAGGAACCCACCGACTCTTGACTGGGGTTGTCAGATGTCGCTTGTGATGATGGGGATGAGTGTGCAAACCAATTGAAGAGGAGAGATGGGTCGACGACACGACCGCTGGGTGTTAACGGGAGCTCAGGCCTATTGCTGCGACTCCTGCTGCCACTCGCCCCAAGTCTGCTGCCAACTCTGCTAACGTATGTAGGCCTCTGCCCCTTCTCTGTGCACGTTCTAGCACTTCCCTGCCTGACATACTTAGCGCGTTTATGAGGGTATAGAACAGCAGCAGGCGATTACTTACGGCTGTCCTTTCAAAGTATATAGGCCCTAGACAGAATAACAGTTACTAAATAGTACACTCCTTTGTTGTATGTATGCCCTTTGCAATGATGAGCGCACTGTTAAGCGAATTTATACACAGAAAAAAACTCTTTTTTTGTTGTATACACCGGCCAGTGTTTACTAATGTGTGGAATAGCACTGAATTTAGCACTGAGACAGAAATACAGGTACTAAATAGTACACTACTTGGTTGTATGTATGCCCTTTGCAATGATGAGCGCACTGTTAAGCGTATTTGTACGCAGGAAAACCTTTTTTTTTTCTTTAATACACCGGCAGGTGTATAACGTGTGGTATAACACTTAATTTAGCACAGAGACAGAAAAAAAGGTGGTATATGGTACACTATTTGCTTGAATTTAGGCCCTTTGCAACGATAAGGCCACTGAAAAAGCGTATTTTTACGCAGGAAAACCTTTTTTTTCTTTAATACACCGGCAGGTGTATGACGTGTTTTATAAAACAGAAATACAGGTACTAAATAGTACGTTATTTGCTTGTATGTAGGCCCTTTGCAATGATAAGGCCACTGTTAAGCGTATTTTTACGCAGGAAAAAATTTATTTTCTTTAATACACCGGCAGGTGTATAACGTGTGGTATAACACTGAATTTAGCACAGAGACAGAAAAAAAGGTGCTATATGGTACGCTATTTACTTGTATGTAGGCCCTTTGCAATCATAATGCCACTGAAAAAGCGTATTTTTACTCAGGAAAAAAAAAATTTCTTTAATACACCAGCAGGTGTATAACGTGTGGTATAACACTGAATTTAGCACAGAGACAGAAAAAAAGGTGGTATATGGTACGCTATTTGCTTGTATGTAGGCCCTTTGCAATGATAAGGCCACTGTTAAGCGTATTTTTACTCAGGAAAAAAAAAATTCTTTAATACACCGGCAGGTGTATAACGTGTGGTATAACACTGCATTTAGCACAGAGACAGAGTAACAGGTGAAAAATGGTAAAAAGGCACTAAAGTCCACACTAATATAACTTATTTCTGAACAGCAGCAGGACCCAACAGTGCAGCACCACCAAAAAAAAAATCCAGGGATTAAACCCTAAATTGCACTCTGTCACACAATTCTGAGCAGCAGAAGATTTGTGGAGAAAAAAAAACTCAATAGAGCTGAAAAATGAGGAGATGAGATGCTTCAGAGAGTTCTGGCAGCTTGGAGATCTGTATGAGGCAGCTGACAGCTATCTGCCCCTCTCTGCTGCAATGCTCAATAACGTGAATAGGAGGTTTAGCTATCAATGATCCTTCTCAGAGTAACAGCACAGCACTCTGCACTCCTGCATTTCCCTAATGCTGATGTGAGTAGCAGTTGCAGTGTAATGCTGTGATATGAGCTATTCACACACACACACAGTCCCGTCCTCTCCATCTGACTGCATAGATGAAATGAAGAGAGGCAAGATGGCCGCCGATTATATAGGGGCTGTGACATCACAGGGGTCAGTGAACACTGATAGGCTGCATCTCACATGTGGTTCTGGGTCAGCCCGCCTACCTTCATTCCCGCCGCTGTTTCCCGCCCTACCATAATCCCCTGCCCCATGTACTCACATGTGGATCCGCCATCTTAGCTCTACAATAGCCTGTAACGCTGTAAAATGAAGTTTAATGAAGCGATTTGTGCGATAGAATCGCGGCGATATTCGTATTCGTTGCGAATCAAATTTTTCATGAAATTCGTAACGAATTCGGGTTCGTCAAGTTCGATTCGCTCATCTCTAGCCGCGAGCGCTCCGGGGAGGAGCAGGGACCCGGAGCGCTCGGCGTAACAGTGTATAGGGTTGAAAGGGACATTTAGAACAGATGGGTGTTCCCTAAATGTATTTTCCAGGAATGGATGGTGTACTATGGGGGGGATGAAAATTGCAATTTTAATACTGATATGCCAATTCCCAGAATGATGACCCAGAGTATAGTCGAAAATAAAAATGATGCCCGCCCCAAACCCTATGCTCTGAGTCATCATTCTGGGAATGTGATGTGTAAGGCCGTCCCTAACCTGTCACCTCAAATGCTCACCCCGCTCAGGTGGGGAGAGAGCGCTGCACATTTGAGGCAACTGCAAACCCCCAATGCTGTTGACTCTGTGTCCCATGACCCATTTTTTTTTTTTTTTTGGGGGGGGGGGGGGGGGAATATATCAGGGGTATTGGGAAAGAAGTTTTGGGATTTTTTTTTGGGGGGTGGTCTCTTGGTTTTTAAAATTTGGAGGACAATGTACTCTGGACTGGTACATTGGAGTCAATTTCTGGGGAATTTAAGTCAGGTGAAAGGATAAAAAATGTAGTACTCCATGGAAGTGTGATACTCCCTGAAGCAATCCTTAATGCAGAGGCCTGGATGATCGGGGCAAGTGTCTCATTGAGTGGTGGTGTCCTTACGAATCCCCCTCTTGTGACACACTCTGCAGGTGCTCTGACCCGCTCTTTGGCGGTCACCAAAGATGAGGGCCTTTAGAACTTCCTCTTGAAACTGCAGGTATGTCCCTGTGTTGCCAGCGTACTGGGACAGTACAAAAGAGTTGTACATGGCAACCTGTACCATGTAGACCGCAACTTTTTTGTACCATACCTTTATTTTCCACATGGCATTATATGGCTTGAGGACTTGATCAGAAAGATCAACTCCCCCCATATACCGATTGTAGTCCAGAATACAATCGGGATTGAGTTGAGGACCGGTCCCATGGTACCTTGCACAGGGACAGGGGTGCTGCCGTTCCCATGAATTTTGGTGAGCATAAGTACATCCCTCTTGTCCTTATACCTGACCAGCAACAGGTTTACATGAGTAAGGGACTCACCTGGGGGATAGGAGTCTCCAGGGAATAGAAAGGAAGGCCTCTTTGATTCTTCTGGACTGTCCCACAAGCGAGCGGGGATCTGGCGGCGAGGGATGTGAAGAGAGGGATACTAGTATTATAATATAAGTTATCCACGTAAAGGTAGTAACCTTTATCTACCAATGGGTGCAAAAGGCCCCAAACGATTTTCCCGCTAACACCCAGAGTGGGGGGACATTCTGGGGGCTCAATACGGGAATCTCGTCCCTCATACACCATAAACTTGCAAGTGTACCCTTGCAAGTGTACCCTTGCAAGCCCTGCGCCAAAAAAAAAGTGTGTACCTAATCAGTGGTGTGCGCACTGATTAGCTAAGCGCTTGGTGGCGGCAGGGAGCACAGAAGTCAGTGGGGGGTCCGACCACTCAGCCCAGAACAATGGCTGGGGCACGTACACAGACCCCCACACAAAATGCCCGGAAAATTAAATAATAAAAACACTTAACCCCGAAAAAATGCACCTGCTTGACCTAAAAAATAATGCTGATCAGTACTACGGGACTGATCAGCAGCTGGTGGGCTTTAGCTGACGGTGGCGGACCGCTCTTTTATAGCTAAGAGGGTTCAGCCACACGTTAACCTCCCTGGCGGTATGATTCTTTCTGGAAATTTGTACCAAAAGCGGTAAAATTTTTTGCACTGAATTTCACATCTCCCCCCGCCCATTTCACATCTTCCCCGTCACATTCCCCCTCCCTTGTCACATTCCCCCTCTCCCTTGTCACATCCCCCCGTCACATTCTCCCCCCTCCTTGTCACATTCTTCCCCCCTTGTCACATTCCCCCCCTTGTCACATTCCCCCCTTGTCACATTCTCCCCCTTCATGTTACATTCCCCTCCCCCTGTCACATCCCCCCCTTGTCACATTCCCCCCCTTGTCACATCCCCCCTTCATGTCACATTCCCCCTCCCCCTGTCACATTCCCCCCTCTTGTCACATCCCCCCCTGTCACATTTCCCCCCCCCCCCCATGTCACATCCCCCCCTGTCACATTCCCCCCTTTGTCACATTCTTCCCCCCCTTGTCACCTTGTCCTGCAGCAGAATACACTGGGTTAGCCGGGCAGATTTCAAACCTAGTGTATTTGCTGCAGAACAAGCCCTTTCCCCTTCAGCCAATCACAGGCTTTACACCACTGCGGCCTGTGATTGGCTGAAAAGTGAAGGGTCCTGTAAGATGAATAGAGCAGGGACCAGAGCGCACGGAGGGGAACGACATCTTCAGGGACCGGGACTAGGTGAGCAAAAGTTTTTTTTATTTTACTACTTTTTCCTTTTACATTTAGCTCAGTGTTTTTCTAACAGGGTGCCTCCAGCTGTTGTGAAACTACTACTCCCAGCATGCCCGGACAGCCTTTGACTGTTCGGGCATGCTGAGAGTTGTAGTTTTGCAACAGCTGGAGGCCCTCTGGTAGGGAAACACTGACTTTTAGTATTTTTCTTTATCTGCTCTGGCCGCCCCCCGCAACGGGAGCCAACCAGAGCAGATAATCGCATGTTTTCCCGGGGGCCGCATCGCTATATCACATTGCTTTTGCGATATATCGTGCAGCCCGGCCGGGAACTCTGCAATTCTACCCCGAGCGTGACTCGGGGTTACCGATCCTGGCAGGGAAAATTAACCCCGAGTCACGCTCGGGAATACCGCTCAGGAGGTTAAAAAAAAAAAAAAAAGGTCTGTGCCAAAAAAAAAAAAAGAACGCTGGCGGCAGACCGCAGCGACCAAGTAGGGCTGGGGTCACACAGCTAAAGGTGCTACGGACCCGCGGACACCTACGGATAGTACGCTGTAAAAAAAATATATATCTCTTTTTTTTTTAACTCCTAACTGTCCCTACCTAATCTAAAGCTTTAAAGCAGGTAGGGGCCCTCCCGCTGTCCTGTAAGCTGTTCGGGATGCCGCGATTAGCCGCGGCTATCCTGAACAGCCCGACTGAGCTAGCCGGCAACTTTCACTTTCACTTTTAGCCACGCGGCTCAGCTCTGAGCGCGCGGCTAAAGGGTTAATAGCGATCGGCGCTGCGATCGGCGCTGCGCGCTATTAGAGGCGGGTCCCGGCTTCACTATGACGCCGGGCCCGCCGTGATATGACGCGGGGTTACTGTGTAACCCCGCGTTATATCATGAGAGCAGGACAAAGGACGTACCGGTACGTCCTTGGTCCTTAAGGGGTTAAGGACTCAAGAGGTTAAGGACCCGGGTATTTCCACTTTCGTTTTTTCCTCCTTACCTTTAAAAAATCATAACTCTTTCAATTTTGCACCTAAACATCCATATGATGGCTTATTTTTTGCGCCACCAATTCTACTTTGTAATGACATCAGTCATTTTACCCCAAATTCTATGGCAAAATGGGGAAAAAAATCATTGTGCGACGAAATTGAAGAAAAAACGCCATTTTGTAACTTTTGGGGGTTTCCATTTCTACACAGTACATGTTTCATTAAAAATGACACCTTATCTTTATTCTGTAGGTCCATACGATTAAAATGATACCCTACTTATGTAGGCTTGATTTTTTATTTAAAAAAAATCATAACTACATGCAGGAAAGTTTCTATGTTTAAAATTGTCATCTTCCCTATAACTTTTTTATTTTTCCACGTATGGGGCGATATAAGGGCTAATTTTTGCACCGTGATCTGAAGTTTTTAATGGTACCATTGATGTATTGATCGGACTTATTGATCGCTTTTTATTCATTATATAAAAAGTAACCAAAAATACGCTATTTTGGACTTTGGAATTTTTTTGCGCGTACACCATTGACCGTGTGGTTTAACACCTTAAGGACACAGCCCATTTGGGCCTTAAGGACGCAGACAATTTAATTTTTACTTTTTCGTTTTTTCCTCTTTTATATTTTCATCCACAGACTAGTATGAGGGCTTGTTTTTTGCGCGACCAGTTGTCCATTGTAATGCCATCACTCACTTTATCATAAAATGTATGGCGCAACCAAAACAATACTATTTGTGGTGAAATTAAAAAGAAAACCGCAATTTTGCTAATTTTGGAAGGTTTTGTTTTCACGCCGTAAAATTAGCAGTAAAAATTACATCTGTTCTTTATTCTTTGGGTCAATACGATTAAAATGATACCCATACTTTTCTATTACTGTTGCGCTTAAAAAAAAAAAACGCAAACTTTTTAACCAAATTAGTACGTTTAACCCCTTAAGGACACATGACGTACTGGAACGTCATGTGTCCACTCCCGATCTATAACGCGGGGCCACGGCGTGGCCCCGCGTCATAGCGGGTCGGGCCCGGCCTCTAACAACGGCCGGGACCCGTGGCTAATAGCGCGCGGCATTGATCGCTGTGCCGCGCGCTATTAACCCTTTAGACGCGGCGTTCAAAGTTGAACGCCGCGTCTAAAGTGAAACCGAAAGCATCCCGGCTAGCTCAGTGGGCTGTTCGGGATAGCCGCGGTGAAATCGCGGCATCCCGAACAGCTGACAGGACAGCGGGAGGGCCCCTACCTGCCTCCTCGCTGTCCGATCGCCGAATGACTGCTCAGTGCCTGAGATCCAGGCATGAGCAGTCATCCGGCAGAATCGTTGATCACTGGTTTCTTATGAGAAACCAGTGATCAACATAGAAGATCAGTGTGTGCAGTGTTATAGGTCCCTATGGGACCTATAACACTGCAAAAAAAAGTGCAAAAAAAAAGTGAATAAAGATCATTTAACTCCTCCCCTATTAAAAGTTTGAATCACCCCCCTTTTCCAATAAAAAAAAAAACACAGTGTAAATAAAAATAAAAATAAACATATGTGGTATCACCGCGTGCGGAAATGTCCGAATTATAAAAATATATCATTAATTAAACCGCTCGGTCAATGGCGTGCGCGCAAAAAAATTCCAAAGTCCAAAATAGTGCATTTTTGGTCACTTTTTATATCATTTAAAAATGAATAAAAAGTGATCAATAAGTCCTATCAATGCAAAAATGGTACCGTTAAAAACTTCAGATCACGGCGCAAAAAATGAGCCCTCATACCGCCCCATACACGGAAAAATAAAAAAGTTATAGGGGTCAGAAGATGACAATTTTAAACGTATTAATTTTCCTGCATGTAGTTATGATTTTTTCCAGAAGTCCGACAAAATCAAACCTATATAAGTAGGGTATCATTTTAATCGTATGGACCTACAGAATACATATCAGGTGTCATTTTTACCGAAAAATGTACTACGTAGAAACGGAAGCCCCCAAAAGTTACAAAACAGCGTTTTTTTTTTTCAATTTTGTCGCACAATGATTTTTTTTCCCGCTTCACCATAGATTTTTGGGCAAAATGACTGACGTCATTACAAAGTAGAATTGGTGGCGCAAAAAATAAGCCATCATATGGATTTTTAGGTGTAAATTTGAAAGAGTTATGATTTTTTAAAGGCAAGGAGCAAAAAACGAAAATGCAAAAACGGAAAAACCTCCGGTCCTTAAGGGGTTAAAATCCCCCTATTTTGAAGACCTATAACTTTTTCATTTTTCCGTATAAGCGGCGGTATGAGGGCTCATATTTTGAACCGTGATCTGTACCTTTTATTGATACCATATTTGATTATATAGAAATTTAATCCATTTTTTATTAAAAAAAAAATTGGGTGAATAAAATGTTAGAGAAAAGCATCTATTTTGGAATTTTTTATTTTTACGTTCACACCGTACGGTATCATTAACATTTTATTTTAATAGTTCAGATATTTACGCATGTGGCGATACCAAATATGTATATAAAATATTTTTTTAACACTTTTTAGGGGTGAAATAGGGAAAATGGGGGAAGGGGTTTTTCAAATTTTTTTTACTTTATTTTTTACTTTAATTTTTACACTTTAATAGTCCCCATAGGGGACTATTTATAACAATCATTCGATTGCTAATACTGTTCAGTGCTATGTATAGGACATGTGAGGACTTCCAAGGGGCGGTGAGGGATATCGGCGCTGACCAGGAACGGACACACCTTCGGTAAGGGTTTTTTACTATTACTAACTGGACCCTGGAATGGCGGTTTTACTCTATGGAGCGCTCTTCCTTCTTGTTTTAGTTATGTATAGGACATAGCACTGATCAGCATTAGTGGTCATCTTCTGCTTTGGTCTGCGGGAAGACAGATCAGAGCAGAAGATGCCGGGAAGGCAGCAGAGGCAGGTGAGGGGACCTCTGTCTGCCGTGCTGGATGGTCGGATCGCCGCAGCAGCGCTGCGGGCGATCCGATCATCCATTTTAGTGACCGCGATGCTGCAGATGCTGTGATCTGTATTGATCTGTATTGAATCTGAGGGGTTAATGGCGGACATCTGCGGGATCGCGGATGTCCGCCATTATGGGCGGGTCCCTGGCTGCGATCAGCAGCCGGGACCTGCCGCGCATGATCCGGGCATCGCTCCGATGCTCTCGGTTATGCTTAGGACGTAAATGTACGTCCTGGTGTGTTACGCACCACCTCACCAGGACGTACATTTACGTCCTGCGTCGTTAAGGGGTTAATTAATTATATATTTTTATAATTCAGACATTTTTGCACGTGGCGATACCACATGTTTAATTTTATTTTATTTACACTGTCTTTTTAAATGGGAAAAGGGGGTGATTCAGACTTTTATTAGGGAAGGGGTTAAATGATCTTTATTAACTTTTTCCACTTTTTTTGCAATGTTATAGCTCTCATAGGGGGCTATAACACTACACACACTGATCTTTTACATTGATCAATGGTTTCTCAGAGGAAACCACTGATCAATGATATTGCCGCTTGAATGCTCATGCCTGGATCTCAGGCACTGAGCAGTCATTCGGCGATCGGACACCAGTAGGCCGGTAAGGTGACCTTCCTCGTGTCCTACAGCTGTCAAACCCAGAACAGCCCCCTGAGCTAACTAATTAGTTTAGTTTCACTTTAGATCAATCTTGAACACCTGTCTAAAGGGTTAATAGCGCACAGCACTGCGATCAGTGCCGCGCGCTATTAGCCAAGGGTCCCAGCTGTTGTTAGAGGCTGGGCCCAACCCTCTATGACGCGTTATAGAACAGGTGCGGACACAGGACATACAGGTACACCCTGGGTCCTTAAGTGGTTTAGAGAACATTATGTTGTTGTCACATTTTTGTTACCAGGGAGCACCAGCTAACCAGGTAACCTGTAGCTTGACCTATGGGCTTCTTTCTCAGCACCCCTTTATAAGAGGGGCAGTCGTTACCATCTATCTCTTTAGACTCCTGCTGACATACAGTAAAGACCAGACGTCTCAGATCCAGTGTCCAGCACATCTGGAGGCCTCAAGCCTAACCAGCAGTCACATGTCAGTAAGTCAAGTCATCTATGTCTGCTGTCACAATCTATAGTCAAGTCAAGTCTATAGTCAAGCCTATTATAGTCACCGTGGCTGAGTTGAAGTCTGTCCAAACACTGCAATCCCAGCAAGCTGCAAGGTCCCCTCCGTGTTACTGGCCACCTCTCTGGGATCCTGGCCTGGCTATAAAGACTATTACCATATGTCTACTTCAGTAAAGGTACCATTAACCCTAACCTGGTCTTGGACTAACCCTGCCTAACCTAGGGATAGCGGAGCTACCTTCAGGTGGTTACTTAGGAAAACCACGCCCTGGCACCACGAACATTTACGGTTTAATAACAGCTGCCCCTGGGCTACAACATCTGCCCATACACCTCATTGCACCCCCATGGCACACCACAAAACTTTGGCATCACGAATAGGATATGTGTGTACCTTAGCCATAAAGCCACAAGTCCTCCCCCCCTAGTCTGAGTCTGAATTGTGTCCAAGAAAACTTGCATGCTGATGCCAAAAAAGTTTGCTCCAGAAAAGCGTACGAGACTTTGTTACTGTGATGTTTCTTTACCATGGCGCTGAAAAAATAGAGGGGGAGATGAAGAAAACTGTTCTGTTTATTGTGAAGAAGTCTTCAAAAGTTAAATTGACGATTTTCAAAATCAGGACTGAAGCCATGTTACGCGCCAAAATTTCTGCTGTACCTGAAAGGGTTAATCTGATGGTCGAGAAGCGCGCAAAAGGTTCCTGCCAAAGCCAGCATCCCACCCCGGACGTGGAGATCATGTTGCCATGTCTAATCCGAGGTGGAACTTGAAAGGTTCCCCCCCTTATTCCCAGGGGGCGGATGAAGAGGATGCAGTGCTGAGTCGCTTCCAGTCCCAGCCCTCACTGATGACGTCCTTCTGGCTGATGGCCATCTTGCCAGGGACCAGTATAAGAAGCAATGCGGAGCCTGACCTCTTCAGTCCCCTGGAAGCGCTGGTTGGGAGTGAGAAGATGGTGGAGTCACAGCAATCCACATGTGCCGAGAGTACCAAGATGGAACATGAGCCCATAACCGAGAGGACAAAAGCAGGAGGATCCATGGGCACAGCTGTACAACGAATCCCGGAGGTTGTGCCCGGCTGCGGAGGTCCTGGAGTCGGGCTGCGCAGACTCTACAAACACCAACGATTGTAGGAAGTAAGTTGCTGGGGCTTGGGGGGCTGGTACTACAACCTTTAATGCCCAGCAATGCCCTGAAAGAATTGCAGCATAGTGGGGAAGCGCCACATGGGGGGTCCAAGTAGAGATGAGCGAACTTACAGTAAATTCGATTTGTCACAAACTTCTCGGCTCGGCAGTTGATGCCTTATCCTGCATAAATTAGTTCAGCTTTCAGGTGCTCCGGTGGGCTGGAAAAGGTGGATACAATCCTAGGAGACTCTTTCCTAGGAATGTATCCACCTTTTCCAGCCCACCGGAGCACCTGAAATCTGAACTAATTTATGCAGGATAAGTCATCAACTGCCGAGAAGTTTGTGACGAATCGAATTTACTGTAAGTTCGCTCATCTCTAGGTCCAAGCCAGTATTGCCAAAGCCGCTGCAGCACCTCTCCAGGCCTCTTAAAGGGACAGTAGCCCCCAATCTGTTAGTGGTATCAGCAATAAGGAGAAAACGGTGTCCCAAAATTAAAGCGCATGTAGACGCTCAGACTGCAGATGGCTACCTTCTCCATCTCTGCTGCGTTGGAGTCACAAAGAAGCGCAACAATCAGGGCAAAAGGACACCCCATGCCCAGCATCAACAAGTCTGTCAGATTCGTAAAAAAAATGATGGAAATCATGACCCAAGAGGTGCAAACAAAAGACCTGAAGGAATTTGTTAACACACTGATCCCAGGCACCATAGGCCAAGACATTGAAAAGGCCTGCCAATCTATATATCCTCTCCGTGACATCAATTTCAAGATGCTGAAAAATCCACACTTAAATTTGGCCTGACCAGACCCACTCTTGCAGCTACAGAGCTGTGGCCGGGTCCACAGGCCTCAACAGACCTGCCCGAGGCGCCTGCCATGGCTCCAAGATACTTGTCCAAGTCAACAGATGTGCCTAGGCCTACTCCTAGGAATGAGGAGGTTTGGCCTGATCATGGGGCACCAACAGAAGTACCCAGGCCTGCTCCTGCTGTCGAGAAGGTGTGGCCTAACCAGCGAGTACCAACAAAAGTGCCTCGCCTACTCCAGCAGTTGCGGAGGTTTGGCCGGACCAAGAGGCACCCACAGTCCATCCCCCAGTGGCGCAAGATGCTGCAGTGCAAGTGGTGGTCACTGTCAGTCCGACTATCACTGACTCCCATCTGTCCCATGTTTTATGGAACATTCATGTTGACCCCATGAGTCTCACAACGCTGGGTTTATGTCCCAACCTAGGGCCCAGTCCAACAGGCGAGGCTTGGAAAGAAAAGTACCAATGTAATTAATGTACAGTAATTTAACCAGACTTGGTCATATGACTAACTGACTTCTGTGTGTAAGCACAAATTTTGTTGTTCCAGGTTTCAAGAAAAGTCCTTATGTACAGTAGACTAACCTGAGCTCTTAGCAATTGAACTATATAGTGTATCTGGACTACTGAGCGATACATGGACATCTGTGTAAATATGCCATAGTAATATATTTTGTTTGCTATTATGCACAAAAGAAATATTTTTGGTCCTGCACTATAATTGCTGTTGTGTAGTAAATTGTATATAATTTGTTGTACACCAAAAAGTCATAGTGTACCGTATTGTCTGGTAGTTCTCTCGTAGGGGTTGTCCTGAACTTTGTCAACATTGAACACTGCCTGCAGTAAGCAAACTTTGAAAGAGGATTGTGAAGGAAATTCTAGGTGAAAATGAAAAAGAAAAACTGCAGAGGGCAGGTGATGAAGAGGGAAACATAGCAGCAGAATAATATAAAGCAATGGAGATGGTGGCAGGTACTCTTTAACTGCCAGTCTGCAGTAATTTTGCAGTAAAATCCACACACTGTATGTTACGCCGAGCGCTCCGGGTCCCCGCTCCTCCCCGGAGCGCTCGCTTCACTCCCTCCGCTGCAGCGCTCCGGTCACGTCCTCTGACCCGGGGCGCTGCGATCCTGCTGCCAGCCGGGATGCGATTCGCGATGCGGGTAGCGCCCGCTCGCGATGCGCACCCCGGCTCCCCTACCTGACTCGCTCCCCGTCTGTTCTGTCCCGGCGCGCGCGGCCCCGCTCCCTAGGGCGCGCGCGCGCCGGGTCTCTGCGATTTAAAGGGCCACTGCGCCGCTGATTGGCGCAGTGGTTCCAATTAGGGTTTTCACCTGTGCACTTCCCTATATTACCTCACTTCCCTTGCACTCCCTTGCCGGATCTTGTTGCCTTAGTGCCAGTGAAAGCGTTCCTTGTGTGTTCCTTGCCTGTGTTTCCAGACCTTCTGCCGTTGCCCCTGACTACGATCCTTGCTGCCTGCCCCGACCTTCTGCTACGTCCGACCTTGCTTCTGCCTACTCCCTTGTACCGCGCCTATCTTCAGCAGCCAGAGAGGTGAGCCGTTGCTAGTGGATACGACCTGGTCACTACCGCCGCAGCAAGACCATCCCGCTTTGCGGCGGGCTCTGGTGAAAACCAGTAGTGGCTTAGAACCGGTCCACTAGCACGGTCCACGCCAATCCCTCTCTGGCACAGAGGGTCCACTACCTGCCAGCCGGCATCGTGACAGTAGATCCGGCCATGGATCCCGCTGAAGTTCCTCTGCCAGTTGTCGCTGACCTCACCACGGTGGTCGCCCAGCAGTCACAACAGATAGCGCAACAAGGCCAACAGCTGTCTCAACTGACCGTTATGCTACAACAGTTGCTACCACAGCTTCAGCAGTCATCTCCTCCGCCAGCTCCTGCACCTCCTCCGCAGCGAGTGGCCGCTCCTGGGATACGCTTATCCTTGCCGGATAAATTTGATGGGGACTCTAAGTTTTGCCGTGGCTTTCTTTCCCAATGTTCCCTGCATCTGGAGATGATGTCGGACCTGTTTCCCACTGAAAGGTCTAAGGTGGCTTTCGTAGTCAGTCTTCTGTCCGGAAAAGCCCTGTCATGGGCCACACCGCTCTGGGACCGCAATGACCCCGTCACTGCCTCTGTACACTCCTTCTTCTCGGAAATCCGAAGTGTCTTTGAGGAACCTGCCCGAGCCTCTTCTGCTGAGACTGCCCTGTTGAACCTGGTCCAGGGTAATTCTTCCGTTGGCGAGTATGCCGTACAATTCCGTACACTTGCTTCAGAATTGTCCTGGAATAATGAGGCCCTCTGCGCGACCTTCAAAAAAGGCCTATCCAGCAACATTAAAGATGTTCTGGCCGCACGAGAAATTCCTGCTAATCTACATGAACTTATTCACCTAGCCACTCGCATTGACATGCGTTTTTCTGAAAGGCGTCAGGAACTCCGCCAAGATATGGACTCTGTTCGCACGAGGCGTTTCGTCTCCTCGGCTCCTCTCTCCTCTGGTCCCCTGCAATCTGTTCCTGTGCCTCCCGCCGTGGAGGCTATGCAGGTCGACCGGTCTCGCCTGACACCTCAAGAGAGGACACGACGCCGTATGGAGAACCTCTGCCTGTACTGTGCTAGTACCGAACACTTCCTGAGGGATTGTCCTATCCGTCCTCCCCGCCTGGAAAGACGTACGCTGACTCCGCACAAAGGTGAGACAGTCCTTGATGTCTACTCTGCTTCTCCACGTCTTACTGTGCCTGTGCGGATGTCTGCCTCTGCCTTCTCCTTCTCTACAGTGGCCTTCTTGGACTCTGGATCTGCAGGAAATTTTATTTTGGCCTCTCTCGTCAACAGGTTCAACATCCCAGTGACCAGTCTCGCCAGACCCCTCTACATCAATTGTGTAAATAATGAAAGATTGGACTGTACCATACGTTTCCGCACGGAGCCCCTTCTTATGAGCATCGGATCTCATCATGAGAGGATTGAACTTTTGGTCCTCCCCAATTGCACCTCGGAGATTCTCCTTGGACTTCCCTGGCTTCAACTTCATTCCCCAACCCTGGATTGGTCCACTGGGGAGATCAAGAGTTGGGGGTCCTCTTGTTCCAAGAACTGTCTAAAACCGGTTCCCAGTAACCCTTGCCGTAACTCTGTGGTTCCTCCAGTAACCGGTCTCCCTAAGGCCTATATGGACTTCGCGGATGTTTTCTGCAAAAAACAAGCTGAGACTCTACCTCCTCACAGGCCTTATGATTGCCCTATCGACCTCCTCCCGGGTACTACTCCACCCCGGGGCAGAATTTATCCTCTCTCTGCCCCAGAGACTCTTGCCATGTCCGAATACGTCCAGGAGAATCTAAAAAAGGGCTTTATCCGTAAATCCTCCTCTCCTGCCGGAGCCGGATTTTTCTTTGTGTCCAAAAAAGATGGCTCCCTACGTCCTTGCATTGACTACCGCGGTCTTAATAAAATCACGGTTAAGAACCGCTACCCCTTACCCCTCATCTCTGAACTCTTTGATCGCCTCCAAGGTGCCCACATCTTCACTAAATTGGACTTAAGAGGCGCCTATAACCTCATCCGCATCAGAGAGGGGGACGAGTGGAAAACGGCATTTAACACCAGAGATGGACACTTTGAGTATCTGGTCATGCCCTTTGGACTGTGCAATGCCCCTGCCGTCTTCCAAGACTTTGTCAATGAAATTTTTCGTGATCTGTTATACTCCTGTGTTGTGGTATATCTGGACGATATCCTAATTTTTTCTGCCAATCTAGAAGAACACCGCCAGCATGTCCGTATGGTTCTTCAGAGACTTCGTGACAACCAACTCTATGCCAAAATTGAGAAATGTCTGTTTGAATGCCAATCTCTTCCTTTTCTAGGATATTTGGTCTCTGGCCAGGGACTACAGATGGATCCAGACAAACTCTCTGCCGTCTTAAATTGGCCACGCCCCTCCGGACTCCGTGCTATCCAACGCTTTTTGGGGTTCGCCAATTATTACAGGCAATTTATTCCACATTTTTCTACCATTGTGGCTCCTATCGTGGCTTTAACCAAGAAAAATGCTGATCCCAAGTCCTGGCCTCCTCAAGCAGAAGACTCCTTTAAACGACTCAAGTCTGCCTTTTCTTCGGCTCCCGTGCTCTCCAGACCTGACCCTTCCAAACCCTTCCTATTGGAGGTTGATGCCTCCTCAGTAGGAGCTGGAGCTGTTCTTCTACAAAAAAATCCTTCCGGGCATGCTGTCACTTGTGGTTTTTTCTCTAGGACCTTCTCTCCAGCGGAGAGGAACTACTCCATCGGGGATCGAGAGCTTCTAGCCATTAAATTAGCACTTGAGGAATGGAGGCATCTGCTGGAGGGATCAAGATTTCCTGTTATTATCTACACCGACCACAAGAACCTCTCCTACCTCCAGTCGGCCCAACGGCTGAATCCTCGCCAGGCCCGGTGGTCTCTGTTCTTTGCCCGATTTAATTTTGAGATTCACTTTCGTCCTGCCGATAAGAACATTAGGGCCGATGCTCTCTCTCGTTCCTCGGATGCCTCAGAAGTTGATCTCCCTCCGCAACACATCATTCCACCTGACTGCCTGATCTCCACTTCTCCTGCCTCCATCAGGCAGACTCCTCCAGGAAAGACCTTTGTTTCTCCACGCCAACGCCTCGGAATCCTCAAATGGGGTCACTCCTCCCATCTCGCAGGTCATGCGGGCATCAAGAAATCTGTGCAACTCATCTCCCGCTTCTATTGGTGGCCGACTCTGGAGACGGATGTTGGGGACTTTGTGCGAGCCTGCACTATCTGTGCCCGGGATAAGACTCCTCGCCAGAAGCCCGCTGGTTTTCTTCATCCTCTGCCTGTCCCCGAACAGCCTTGGTCTCTGATTGGTATGGATTTTATTACTGATTTACCCCCTTCCCGTGGCA
This sequence comes from Hyla sarda, assembly GCF_029499605.1. Lineage (NCBI taxonomy): Eukaryota > Metazoa > Chordata > Amphibia > Anura > Hylidae > Hyla > Hyla sarda. Next base: position 236,723 of record NW_026608445.1, read on the forward strand.
ACACCGTTATTTGGGTGGTCGTTGATCGATTCTCCAAAATGGCACATTTCATCCCTCTTCCTGGTCTTCCTTCTGCGCCTCAGTTGGCTAAACAATTTTTTGTACACATTTTTCGTCTTCACGGGTTGCCTACGCAGATTGTCTCGGATAGAGGGGTCCAATTCGTGTCTAAATTCTGGAGGGCTCTCTGTAAACAACTCAAGATTAAATTAAATTTTTCCTCTGCATATCATCCCCAGTCCAATGGACAAGTAGAAAGAATTAACCAGATCCTGGGTGATTATTTGCGACATTTTGTTTCCTCCCGCCAGGATGACTGGGCAGATCTCCTTCCATGGGCCGAATTTTCGTATAACTTCAGGGTCTCTGAATCTTCCTCCAAATCCCCATTTTTCGTGGTGTACGGCCGTCACCCTCTTCCCCCCCTCCCTACCCCCTTGCCCTCTGGTCTGCCCGCTGTGGATGAAATTTCTCGTGACCTTTCCATTATATGGAGAGAGACCCAAAATTCTCTCTTACAGGCTTCTTCACGCATGAAGAGGTTCGCGGATAAGAAAAGAAGAGCTCCCCCCGTTTTTTCCCCTGGAGACAAGGTATGGCTCTCCGCTAAATATGTCCGCTTCCGTGTCCCTAGCTACAAGTTGGGACCACGCTATCTTGGTCCTTTCAAAATTTTGTGTCAAATTAATCCTGTCTCTTATAAACTTCTTCTTCCTCCTTCTCTTCGTATCCCTAATGCCTTTCACGTCTCTCTTCTCAAACCACTCATCCTCAACCGTTTTTCTCCCAAATCTGTTCCTCCCACTCCTGTTTCCGGCTCCTCGGACGTCTTCTCGGTCAAGGAAATTTTGGCTGCCAAAAAGGTCAGAGGGAAAAATTTTTTTTTAGTAGACTGGGAGGGTTGTGGTCCTGAAGAGAGATCCTGGGAACCTGAGGACAACATCCTTGACAAAAGTCTGCTCCTCAGGTTCTCAGGCTCCAAGAAGAGGGGGAGACCCAAGGGGGGGGGTACTGTTACGCCGAGCGCTCCGGGTCCCCGCTCCTCCCCGGAGCGCTCGCTTCACTCCCTCCGCTGCAGCGCTCCGGTCACGTCCTCTGACCCGGGGCGCTGCGATCCTGCTGCCAGCCGGGATGCGATTCGCGATGCGGGTAGCGCCCGCTCGCGATGCGCACCCCGGCTCCCCTACCTGACTCGCTCCCCGTCTGTTCTGTCCCGGCGCGCGCGGCCCCGCTCCCTAGGGCGCGCGCGCGCCGGGTCTCTGCGATTTAAAGGGCCACTGCGCCGCTGATTGGCGCAGTGGTTCCAATTAGGGTTTTCACCTGTGCACTTCCCTATATTACCTCACTTCCCTTGCACTCCCTTGCCGGATCTTGTTGCCTTAGTGCCAGTGAAAGCGTTCCTTGTGTGTTCCTTGCCTGTGTTTCCAGACCTTCTGCCGTTGCCCCTGACTACGATCCTTGCTGCCTGCCCCGACCTTCTGCTACGTCCGACCTTGCTTCTGCCTACTCCCTTGTACCGCGCCTATCTTCAGCAGCCAGAGAGGTGAGCCGTTGCTAGTGGATACGACCTGGTCACTACCGCCGCAGCAAGACCATCCCGCTTTGCGGCGGGCTCTGGTGAAAACCAGTAGTGGCTTAGAACCGGTCCACTAGCACGGTCCACGCCAATCCCTCTCTGGCACAGAGGGTCCACTACCTGCCAGCCGGCATCGTGACACTGTATATGTGTTTTAGATTTTGAGTTCCCCATTAAAGTCAGTGGAAAAATCTGCCAAAAAATGTGCAGGGTATTCCAACACAAAATTGTCATTCTGTGGATTTGAAATCTTAGCCACATGTTAACTTATATATAGGTTTTGCACAGATTCTTTCTTTATAGTTTTTTATTTATTTATTTTGTTTTTTAAATCTCATTGACTTTGATGCTTTGCTGCTGTAAAGGTAGTAAATTTTATGTTTGGAATCTGCAGGAAATATTCCACACGTGACTATAATCTATCACAAACATCAATCTTTAGACAATGTGTGAGACTGTCAGACACTGAGTTGGGGTAGTAAATTCCCCATTATAAAACTGGAGAAAAAAAAGAGCTTTTGTGTAAAGTTCTCGTGTTGGCATATTTCTTCCACTTCCTCATTCTCATGTGCTTATGTCCTGTTAAAAACTGGAAACAAAAGTGTGCAAGAAAGCTCATTAGAAACCACAATGACCAAAATGTTTCTAAATACAAGATAACTTCAGTTTACATTAGAACAATAGATATCTTGGTCATTTTGTAACTGACTATAATCGGAAGTATACACTAAAGAGGCACAACAGCAAAATCTAAAGGGGATTTCTCCATATTCTGATTCCTTTGTGTAGCCACATATGTACAGCAGGTTTATAGCATGGACAAAAGGAACATCTTCTACACCAGAGTTTCTTACATCTAGATCAGTGTTTACCAAGTGCGGTCCTCAAGTACCCCCAAGAAGTCATGTTTTCAGGATTTCGTTGCCCGTTGCAATTACCATAATTAAGTCACCTGTGAATGACTAAGGAAATCCTGAAAACATGATCTGTTGGGGGTACTTGAGGTCTGGGCTTGAGAAACACTGTTCTACACAAAGCCCTTTACCACCCTGTCCAAAGGATTTAGGCCAGTGGTCTCAAACCATGGCCCTCCAGATGTTGCAAAACTTCAACTCCCAGCATGCCCGGGCAGCCGTTGGCTGCCCGGGCATGCTGGGAGTTGATGTTTTGCATAATCTGGAGGGCCACGGTTTGAGACCGCTGGTTTAGGCACCTATAGAGTTATCATTTACACACTATGCAACAGTGTTATTTTTGATAACATCAGTTATATATTTCCTAACTGATACTTTTATGAAGACACTGTTTGTTGGATTCATATGGCACTCTCTGCTACTAATGTATGTACAGTTTAAGCCTCGTTCATAGTGCCATCGATCTCCGCTATTTGGAGTTCCTTCGGCAATCTTTCCAGAAGGAAGGGAGTTTAGTGGAGAAAAAAATGAGTGCAAGCTCTATTTTTTTCTCTGCTAAAATCCTGTAAAATGACCGGGTCACCGACGGACCCCATGCAAGTGAATGGGGTCAGTCATGACCCGGTATTAGCCGTTTTCTTCTGACCTATTACAGGGTCCGTTCGGCTCAACCCCCCCCCCCATTCATCTTTATAGGAGAGGTGGAGACACAGGAATGCTGTGTCTCCGGCTCTTCCATAGAAATGAATGGAGGGGGTCTGCTTGTATTAGCTGACCTGCTGTGTGCGAAATGTCTCACACAGCAGCTCCCCCACCGGCAGATCCTGTGGATAGGGGATACATTTCTTAGCACTGGACATCTTTTTGTAATCCGTTGGCAACATTTTTTTTAACCCCTTAAGGACACAGGGTTTTTCAGTTTTTGCATTTTCGTTTTTTTCCTCCTTACCTTTTAAAAATCATAACCCTTTCAATTTTCAACCTAAAAATCCATATTATGGCTTATTTTTTGCATCACCAATTCTACTTTGCAGTGACAGTCATTTTACCCAAAAATCCACGGCAAAACGGGAAAAAAAATTATTGTGCGACAAAATCGAAGAAAAAACACAATTTTGTAACTTTTGGCTTCCGTTTCTACGCAGTGCATATTTTGGTAAAGATGACACCTTATCTTTATTCTGTAGGTCCATACGGTTAAAATGGTACCCTACTTATACAGGTTTAATTTTGTCGTACTTCTGGAAAAGAATCATAACTACATGCAGGAAAATTTATACGGTTAAAAATTTCCTGTTCTGACCCCTATGACTTTTTTTTATTTTTCCACGTACAGGGCGGTATGAGGACTCATTTCTTGCGCCGTGATCTGAAGTTTTTATCAGTACGATTTTTGTTTTGATCTGACTTTTTGATCACTTTTTATTTATTTTTTTATGGTATAAAAAGTGACCAAAAATAAGCTTTTTTGGACTTTGGAATATTTTTATAGTTCGGACATTTACAGACGCGGCCATACCACATATGTTTATTTTTATTTACACTGTTTTATTTTTTAATGGGAAAAGGGGGGTGATTCAAACTTTTATTAGGGAAGGGGTTAAATGATCTTTATTAACACTTTTTTTTTCACTTTTTTTTTTTGCAATGTTATAGCTCCCATAGGGACCTATAACACTGCACACACTGATCTTTTACACAGATCACTGGCGTGTATTAACACGCCTGTGATCAGTGTTATCGGCGCTTGACTGCTCCTGCCTGGATCTCAGGCAAGGAGCAGTCATTCGCTGATCGGAGGAGGCAGGTATGGTCCCTCCCAGTGTCCTGTAAGTTGTTCTGGACTCCGCAATTTCACATCGGCTGTCCCGAACACCCCGACTAAGCAGCGGGATACTTTCACTTTTGCCTCAGACGCGGTGGTCAGCTTTCATCGCCGTATCTGAAGGGTTAATACAGGGCATCACCGCGATCGGTGATGTCCTGTATTAGCCGCGGGTCCCGGCTGTTGATGGCCACCGGGACCGACCCGATATGACGCAGGGTCACGTAAATATATGTCCTTCGTCGTGAAGGAGTTAAATCAACTGGCTCCAGAAAGTTAAACAGATTTTTAAATTACTTCTATTAAAAAATTGTTATCCTTCCAGTACTCATCAGCTGCTGTATGCTTCACAGGAGGTCCTTTTCTTTTTGAATGTCTTTCCTGTCTGATCACAGTGCTCTATGCTGACACCTCTGTCCATGTCAGAAACTGTCCAGAGTAGGAGCAAATCTGCATAGCAAATCTCTCCTATTCTGGACAGTTCCTTACATGGAGAGAGGTGTCAGCAGAGAGCACTGTGGTCAGACTGGAAAGAAATTCAAAAAGAAAATAACTTCATGTGGCGCATACAGTAGCTTATAAATACTGCAAGGGTTAAATAGAAGTCATTTACAAATCTGTTTAACTTTCTGGCAAAGGGGAGTACCCCTTTAATGTAATATTTGCAAAACTGTAGACTCAGTTGAAGTCTATGTTAGATACAAAAAGAGCGTGACAATGCTTGCTCAGTTCTTTCCATAACTCCTGTACACTTCAACACAGAGGACCACCCTCCCTTAGATAGGGTGATGGGTGATAATCCCAGACCTAAACCTATCAGGCATTTTTGGCATATCTTGTGGATATCCTATAAATGCCTGAGATGGAAAATTTTATTTAGACAATAATAAAAAAAAAGAAATAAAAAAAGAATATACCTTCTAGATCCATAAAGATCTTGTAAAACAAGGCAGATGAGATAAGATAGAAGGATTGATACAATGGTGAAGTAGCCTGGGTAAATGGATGATGCTGAGTTCTGTGGTTAAATACAAATAAATTACAGTACAATACAATCCCTCTATACACTACAATTGGAAGGACAGAAGTGATGATAATCAATGATAAACTATATCAATCTCTTTGATACATCATAAAATGCCTACTGCAATACAAGATAAGTAGAGACTCTTACCATAGGTGGTTGTGGGGGACCTCACACACACAACAATGGTTAGCGTGGACAGGTATCAATACCAGGTCTGCAGCCTTCCCAATCACAAGAACTGTAGTAGAGAGAGGACTTCCAAGAAACGGATGGGTTTGAACGGTGCTGACCCAGACCAGAAATATCAATCTAAAACAGGCAGATTTATTCAGGTATCAAACAATGCAACCCGTTTCAACGCGCTTGCGCGGCTTCATTAGGTGCATGACAGGTGCAGGAAGGGTGCAGGAAGGGGGGAGCTTATATATCCGATAAAATTAACCATTTCATGACATTTTACTTTTTCTTAATTTACTATAAATATATTTTTGTACTTTCTATGACAAAAATATATTTTTAGTAAATTAATAAAAAGTAAAATGTCATGAAAAGGTAAATTTTATCTGAGATATAAGCTCCCCCTTCCAGCACCTGTCATGCTTGATGAAGCCGCGCAAGCGCGGTGAAACGCGTTGCAATGTTTGATACCTGAATATCTGCCTGTTTTTATTTGATATTTCTGGTCTGGGTCAGCGCCGTTCAAACCCATCTGTTTCTTGGAAGTCCTCTCAATACTACTGCAATGCATGGTCAATCAAGGCAAATATTCAAGGAAAACTATAAATATCTGATGGGTGGGAACCTGCATCTGTACAACATGTGCCTTGTGACTCCATATGGCAGTAAAAATGGCCAGCAAAGGGTGCTTATAAAAGGTGAAGGGGTACTCCGCCCCTAGACATCTTATCCCCTATCCAAAGGATAGGGGATAAGATGTCAGATCACCGGGGTCCCGCTGCTGGGGACCCTGGGGATCGCTGCTGCAGCACCCCGCTATCATTACTGCGCAGAGCGAGATCGCTCTGCACGTAATGACGGGCAATACAGGGGCCTGAGCATTGTTACATCACGGCTCCGCCCCTCGTGATGTCACGTCCCGCCCCCGTCAATACAAGTCTATGGGAGGGGGTGTGGTGGTCGTCACGCCCCCTGCCATAGACTTGCAGTAAGGGGACGGGCCGTGATGTCATGAGGGGCGGAGCCATGACGTCACGCTGCTCTGGCCCCTGTATCGCCCGTCATTACGCACAGAGCGAACTCGCTCTGTGCAGTAATGATGGCAGGGTGCCGCAGTGGCGATCCCCGGGGTCCCCAGCAGCGGGACCGCAGCGATCTAACATCTTATCCCCTATCCTTTGGATAGGGGATAAGATGCCCGGGGCGGAGTACCCCTTTAAGGCTGAATTTGTGGATGTTTGGGATATTACTTACAAGGAATCCATGTAATGCATGCACAGTATTTTCTCTGCAACTGCTATAGCCTATTGTTTGTTTGGATCATATGAATTTGCCATATTCAGAATACCTTTTCTTATCCAGTATTTTATTAAAACATTTGTTATACACTTAAAATATATTCTTACTGTGACATATTAGTTACAACAAAACAATCAAAAAGCAAAAACTTTAATTAGAGGTATATAAGGCTGGGTTCACATATGAACTAGATCTCGAGGCAACTGATGACATAACTGATAACAAGGTGCATCAGATGTCATCAATTGATGAAGTGTAGCATCTGGTGTCCATTGTTTCTGGATGCCAGACACGGGAGTGTAACAAGCTGTGTTCCCCTGTCCGGTGCTGTCAGGCGTGTCCAACCATCCGGAGTCAAAAATGAGACGCTGGATTATTGAATCGGATCACTTGAAGCATCAGTTTCCCTCCGATGCACACCGGAGGGAAACTATGCCGGACGCCTGATATATGTGAACCCAGCCTTACTAAAATAATGCTTTCCTTGCTATACGGTGGAGTAAAATATTACCATAACCTTTCCAAAAAATGTTAAACATATTGCAAAGTGGCTGTGGGACAGTCACAAAAAAGATGTGAGTGAATCTTTTTTGTGACTGTCCCACAGTCACAAAATGAATGGAGGGGGCGGGGTGTGACATCACTAGGGGGCGTGACCATGACGTCCCCAGCGGTGGGACCCCTGTGACCATACATCTATCCAAAGGATAGGGGATAAGATGTATAAATCCGGAATACTCCTTTAAAGAAAATATGTCAGCTCTGTGTCACATATAGAGCTGCAGATCCCGGCAGATATCTACTAGGGGGTAAAAGTAACAATACCTTCGGTATTGCTGATTGCTTTTTGTAAAGTGATAAAATTGCCTTTTTATGACAATTGCAGCTGGAGTCAAACTAGTGGTGCTGAGCTACAGCAGCAAGCCTCCTCTCTCCCCCTTCCACCGCTGTGTTGACTAAAGGCCGAGCTCTGTAAACCCATTATGCAGGGCACGGTGGGATGGGGCCTCCTGAGATCCTCTGTGGCTGCTATGATAACATAATTACATTTTGCCATAGGGATGGTGTAATAGAAAACACAGTAAAATGGCAGAACACTGCAATACATTAGTAATGCAGTGTACTGTGCAAATGATATAGTACATTTGTATAGCAATCTCTCTATGAGATATTCTCTACTGGATGCAATGTTTCAGTGCTCTCATAGGGCAGATGTTGAATTTAGCCCTAATACACTACATAGGGCTTAGCCCTAATACACTACATGGTTGTTTTCCTGATGCTTGGATCATTGAGATATTCTGATCTGGTTAGACATTCAGTAGAGACTCTACGAGTATCTGGACCATTTTGGGGCATGTGCTATTGTGACATTTTTATTTTATTTTAACACTATTAAAAGTTAAATGGGCACTGTCAGATCCAAAAAAGTCATTGACAAGAGATGACTTATGGACAAGGCTGCATGAGCAGACACACCAATCACCTCCCACCATCACAAGGGAGGGATATGCCCCCTTTCTCTGAAAGGATTTCTGACACTGGGGTTAGAAAGGATTAATTGCATAATAAATGTTGGTGATAGGTGTCACGATGCCGGCTGGCAGGTAGTGGATCCTCTGTGCCAGAGAGGGATTGGCGTGGACCGTGCTAGTGGATCGGTTCTAAGTCACTACTGGTTTTCACCAGAGCCCGCCGCAAAGCGGGATGGTCTTGCTGCGGCGGTAGTGACCAGGTCGTATCCACTAGCAACGGCTCAACCTCTCTGGCTGCTGAAGATAGGCGAGGTACAAGGGAGTAGACAGAAGCGAGGTCGGACGTAGCAGAAGGTCGGGGGCAGGCGGCAAGGTTCGTAGTCAGGGTGGATAGCAGAAGTTCTGGTACACAGGCTTTAGACACACAAAACGCTTTCACTAGGCACAAGGGCAACAAGATCCGGCAAGGGAGTGCAAGGGAGGAGACCAGATATAGCCAGGGAGCAGGTGGAAGCCAATTAGCTAATTGGGCCAGGCACCAATCATTGGTGCACTGGCCCTTTAAGTCTCAGGGAGCTGGCGCGCGCGCGCCCTAGAGAGCGGAGCCGCGCGCGCCAGCACATGACAGCAGGAGACGGGAACGGGTAAGTGACCTGGGATGCGATTCGCGAGCGGGCGCGTCCCGCTGTGCGAATCGCATCCCCAACGGCCATGACAGGGCAGCGCTCCCGGTCAGCGGGGCCGACCGGGGCGCTGCGGAGAGAGAGACGCCGTACGCGCTCCGGGGAGGAGCGGGGACCCGGAGCGCTAGGCGTAACAGTACCCCCCCCCTTAGGTCTCCCCTTCTCTTTGTCCGGTAACTGCCTCCCCTGGGATGAGGGCACCGGGAAAGGATGGAGGGATTCCTCAACGGCAGGCAGAACAGCAGGAGTAGGAATGGGGAGGGAGGGCAGAGGGCGAGACTTGGCACGGGGCAGTGTGACACCAGGACGAGGGCCATGAGGGGACACAGAGGCTTGCCTGATGGAACTGGGAGGGGGGGAGAGGCATTTCCTGTGGCAGGCAGAGTCCTTAACGACCTTAGGGGGACCGGGTACAGGAGGAACCACAGGGTCACGGCAGGGAGTACTGGGAACCGGTTTAAGGCAGTCCTTGGAACAAGAGGGACCCCAACTCTTGATCTCCCCAGTGGACCAATCCAGGGTTGGGGAATGGTGTTGAAGCCAGGGTAGTCCAAGGAGAATTTCGGAAGTGCAATTGGGAAGGACAAAAAATTCAATTTTCTCGTGGTGAGGTCCGATGCACATTAGGAGGGGCTCCGTGCGGTAACGCACGGTGCAATCCAACCTGGCTCCGTTGACCGCGGAAATGTGGAGTGGCTTGACAAGACGGGTCACCGGAATGCGGAATTTATTCACCAAGGACTCCCGAATAAAATTCCCAGAGGCACCAGAGTCCAGGCAGGCCACGGCTGAGAGGGAAGAGCTGGCTGAAGTAGAAATCCGAACAGGCACCGTGAGACGTGGAGAAGCCGACTTAGCATCAAGAGACGCCACACCCACGAGAGCTGGGTGCGAGCGTGCGTTTCCCAGACGTGGAGGACGGATTGGGCAATCCACCAAAAAATGTTCGGTACTGGCACAGTACAGACAAAGATTCTCTTCCTTACGGCGATTCCTCTCTTCCAGGGTCAGGCGAGACCGATCCACTTGCATGGCCTCCTCGGCGGGAGGCCTAGGCGCAGATTGCAATGGAGACTGTGGGAGAGGTGTCCAGAGATCTAAGTCTTTTTCCTGGCGGAGCTCTTGATGCCTCTCAGAAAAACGCATGTCAATGCGAGTGGCAAGATGAATGAGTTCATGCAGGTTAGCAGGAGTTTCTCGTGCGGCCAGAACATCTTTAATGTTGCTGGATAGGCCTTTTTTAAAGGTCGCGCAGAGGGCCTCATTATTCCAGGATAGTTCTGAAGCAAGAGTACGGAATTGTATGGCGTACTCGCCAACGGAAGAATTACCCTGGACCAGGTTCAACAGGGCAGTCTCAGCAGAAGAGGCTCGGGCAGGTTCCTCAAAGACACTTCGAATTTCCGAGAAGAAGGAGTGTACAGAGGCAGTGACGGGGTCATTGCGGTCCCAGAGCGGTGTGGCCCATGACAGGGCTTTTCCAGACAGGAGGCTGACTACGAAAGCCACCTTAGACCTTTCAGTAGGAAACTGGTCCGACATCATCTCCAAGTGCAGAGAACATTGCGAAAGAAAGCCACGGCAAAACTTAGAGTCCCCATTAAATTTGTCCGGCAAAGACAGGCGGAGGCTAGGAGTGGCCACTCGCTGCGGAAGGGGTGCAGGAGCTGGCGGAGGAGATGGTTGTTGCTGCTGTAGCTGAGACTGAACTTGCTGTAGCTGTGACTGTTGCTGCTGTAGCTGTGACTGTTGCTGCTGTAGCTGCGACTGGAGTTGCTGTGTCATGGTGGTCAAGTACGACAGCTGGTGCTCTTGTCGGGCGACCAATGTAGGGAGGTCGGCGGCAACTGGCAGAGGAACTTCAGCGGGATCCATGGCCGGATCTACTGGGCCGGATCTACTGTCACGATGCCGGCTGGCAGGTAGTGGATCCTCTGTGCCAGAGAGGGATTGGCGTGGACCGTGCTAGTGGATCGGTTCTAAGTCACTACTGGTTTTCACCAGAGCCCGCCGCAAAGCGGGATGGTCTTGCTGCGGCGGTAGTGACCAGGTCGTATCCACTAGCAACGGCTCAACCTCTCTGGCTGCTGAAGATAGGCGAGGTACAAGGGAGTAGACAGAAGCGAGGTCGGACGTAGCAGAAGGTCGGGGGCAGGCGGCAAGGTTCGTAGTCAGGGTGGATAGCAGAAGTTCTGGTACACAGGCTTTAGACACACAAAATGCTTTCACTAGGCACAAGGGCAACAAGATCCGGCAAGGGAGTGCAAGGGAGGAGACCAGATATAGCCACTGTCACGATGCCGGCTGGCAGGTAGTGGATCCTCTGTGCCAGAGAGGGATTGGCGTGGACCGTGCTAGTGGATCGGTTCTAAGTCACTACTGGTTTTCACCAGAGCCCGCCGCAAAGCGGGATGGTCTTGCTGCGGCGGTAGTGACCAGGTCGTATCCACTAGCAACGGCTCAACCTCTCTGGCTGCTGAAGATAGGCGAGGTACAAGGGAGTAGACAGAAGCGAGGTCGGACGTAGCAGAAGGTCGGGGGCAGGCGGCAAGGTTCGTAGTCAGGGTGGATAGCAGAAGTTCTGGTACACAGGCTTTAGACACACAAAACGCTTTCACTAGGCACAAGGGCAACAAGATCCGGCAAGGGAGTGCAAGGGAGGAGACCAGATATAGCCAGGGAGCAGGTGGAAGCCAATTAGCTAATTGGGCCAGGCACCAATCATTGGTGCACTGGCCCTTTAAGTCTCAGGGAGCTGGCGCGCGCGCGCCCTAGAGAGCGGAGCAGCGCGCGCCAGCACATGACAGCAGGAGACGGGAACGGGTAAGTGACCTGGGATGCGATTCGCGAGCGGGCGCGTCCCGCTGTGCGAATCGCATCCCCAACGGCCATGACAGGGCAGCGCTCCCGGTCAGCGGGGCCGACCGGGGCGCTGCGGAGAGAGAGACGCCGTACGCGCTCCGGGGAGGAGCGGGGACCCGGAGCGCTAGGCGTAACAATAGGGGCATAAAAATTAGATGTACATAATCAGGATTAGGCACTGAGTAACATTATTATCATTATTATAATTATTTTTTTTGTGGGATCTTAAGTTTTAGCAACTTTATTCCTACTCTAATATACTATTGGTTGCTTGGTCCAATCCTCACATGTTGCTGCATTTTTCTACACATGACTGTAAACTCTTAGAACTACGTTTACACCCAAAAGTAACATACTTACATAATCTCCATTATCCAATTCTTTCTGCAGAAAAGAAGAAAAGTGGGCAAAAAGTTATATCATATTAAGGCCTCCTCCTAGACAGATTTAACAGACTGTCTATTTTTGTCTAAAAGCAGGAAGTTAACTGAACTTTTAGACAGGTTTAGCGTCTAAGCTAGTGTGCTTGGTAGGTGGTCCCTGACTAATTTCCATGGTGCCCTATGCTATCAGCATAAGGCACTATGGAAAGAGAAGTAGGTACACTATTAGGTTGCCTAGCTTCAGTGCTCTGTACCTGATCCAGAGAACTTGTGCCCTTACCCAGAAGTATGCTCTGAACCAGCGATGCTTTATAAACCACTGGTTTGCTGTTTAAAGAGTACCTGTCATGTGCTTGATACATTTTATAATCCTTCAATTTCACTCCCCCATCATTTTTATTTTCTACCTTGATATTGTTTTTTATCTTCTGCTCAGTCTCACTAAGCTTCACATACTGAAAAAGGGGCATTCTCCAGCATGTGTGACATAATCTAAAGCCCTGCAGGGGAGAATTTCCTCCCTCACTCTGCTAAACCCAGCAGAGAGCAGGTCAGTGTAAGATGGGTTGTGATTGGCTGAGACCGTACCCCTCCTTCTGAGCTCTCAGCACTTGGAGGACCCCTCATGGCCAAAATTTTGGGGGTTAATTTATCACATAAAGTTACAAAAGAAGTATATTAGAAAGGTAGTTCAAATAGTCTAATCGATAACATATTCATTTTTATTACTAATGACAGGTACCATTTAATCTGGTGAGGCCTGGGGATTCCTTTGCAAGAGCCAAATGTGTGCCGTATTGTGGTGGACACATTTTTGGTGCCTAGACAAATAACATGGCGCATGGACAAATATTTGCCCCAACGGACAATAATTGTAATGACTGGACAAAATCTCCAAATACTAGATGACATTTAACAGTCCATTTTGGCCTTAAGGACACAGGAAATTTTATTTTTGCATTTTCGTTTTTTCCTCCTCACATTCGAAAAATAATAACTCTTATATTTTTCATCCACAGACCCATATGAGTGCTTATTTTTTGGGTGACCATTTGTACTTTGTAATGACACCTTTTATTTTACCATAAAATGTATGGCAAAACAAAAAAAAATATTATTTGTGTAGGGAAATTGAAATTAGAATGGCAATTTTGCACATTTTGGAGGGTTTCACTTTTACGTTGTACACTTTATGGTAAAATGTATATTCTGTGGGTCAATACGATTAAAATTATACCCATTAAACATACTTTTCTTTTACTGTACTGCTTTTAAAAATTTTTTTTTTTTTTTACAAAAAAAAAGTATGTTTAAAATTGCCCTATTTTGACCACCTTTAACATTCAAATTTTTTGTATATGGAGATGTATGAGGGCTATATTTTGTGTCGTGATCTGTAGATTTTATCAGTACCATGTTTGTTTATATGTGATATACTATTCATTTTTTATAAAAAAAAAAATTGGGAATATAATGTGACAAAAAAAGCAGCAACTTTTTAAATTTTTTTTGTAAGTTTATGCCATTCACCGTACAGGAACATTATCATTTTATTTTGACATTTTGGACATTTACACACGCGGCGATACCAGATATGTTTATTATTATTTTTTAACGCTTTTTGGGGGTAAAATGGGAAAAAGGCACTATTTACATTTTTATTAAGGGAGGGGATTTCTCACATTTTTTAAAACGATTTTCTTCTTTTTTTTTTACACTTTTTATGTCCCCATAGGGGGCAATTTATAGCAATCATTTGATTGCTAATACTGATCAGTGCTATGCATAGGGCATAGCACTGATCAGTATTATTGGCGATCTTCTGCTCTGGTCTGCTCGATCTCAGACAGAGAAGAAGACCCCTGGAGACAGACGAAGGCAGGTGGTGCGACCTCCATCTGCCATTATGAATGATTGGATCCCCGCGGGAGCGCCCACACTGCCGCAGATGCCGTGATCTGTATTGATCACGGTACCAGAGGGGTTAATGGTGGACATCAGCGCAATCGCATTCCGGTGCTCGCATCATGTATAGGACGTAAATGTATGTCCTGGTGCGTTAAGGGCACCAGGACGTACATTTACATCCTATGTCGTTAAGAGGTTAATAACCCTATGCACTGGAATGTAAATTTGTCTTAAATGGAAACTGTTAAAGTGTACCTGTCAGATCACCCAAAAAAAACAAAACTGTTAAATGTTACTTAGTATCTCATCCTGATCATGTACATATAATTTTTATATGTCTATGACCTATATTTCTCTCAGAATTAGCTTTATTTCTGAATTACCTTAATGTTGTCGACTAGAAGCAGAGGGGCGGGTCCCTTTCTTCTCCTCAGGTAATCGCCACTACCCCTCCTCCCCCTCCCTTACTCTCCTCAGTCACTGTTCTCAGGAGCAAGCATCTGTAACCCTTTCCTTTCTGGTTTTATGCTATACACAGACACTGCGTGCTTACAGCTTTTGCAAAACGACAGCTCCCAGCATGCCCACACGTCCTTTGAGTTGTAGTTTTGTAACAGCTGGAGGCATTTTATTGGTAAAACTCAGATTTACAGCAGTGTTGCTGCAGGCTGTGTTCCTCTTACTGTTGCAAAACTTCAACTCCCAGCATGCCCACACAATATTTGGCTGTGAAGGCATGCTGGGAGTTGTAGTTTTGCAACAGCTGGAGGCATATGACTGTAGTCCCCCCCCACACACACACACACACACACTGGAGGAGATTTATCAAAACCTTACAGAGTCAAATTTGCTGAGTTGCCTATGGCAACCAATCAGATCTCTATGCTCATTTATTAAAAGGCCTGTGTAAAATGAAAGAAGCTATCTGATTGGTTATTGGCAACTCAGCAACTTTTACTCTGGACAGGTTTTGATAAATCTACCCCATTGATTTCATTTATTCATACACATGCATATTACCTAGACAACACAGATTTAAACACATACATATATATCCACACACACATATATACATGCAGGGACACTTACTTTTTAAACAAAAAGAACCCTCCATTCAGTCCCCATCTTCAGTCACCAGCTTCTTTTATCATCTGCTCACAGGCAGCAGTGTACACCCGCCCCTCCCCCTTCTCCTCACAGGCAGCAATGTACTCCCACCCCTCCCCCCTTCTCCTCACAAGCAGCAGTGTACTCCCGCCCCTCCCCCCTTCTCCTCACACAGGAGAATGTGAAGTAAACAGACAGTGAGGGAGCCGATCACAGCAGCTTTAGATCTGTAAATCTGTCAATCATGAAGTGGGTCCATGACGTAGGTGATGACGAGTGGACACAGCCAGGCTGGTATGTATCCCAGGAGGCAGGATGGCCATTTTTTGACTGGATTTTTCAGTATGAAATACTGATTTTTTTTTTTTTAAATGAAAGCAATTGGAAAACCTATTGGTTTTGCATGCTTTACAACATATCAAAAGTTTTTATATCAAAGTGCCCATTTAAGTCCACAATGAACATAACATAAGCGTGGAAGATTTAAGTCAATCTACCCACTGTTCTTGATAAATCTCTGTCTTTACATTGGCTTTGGAAAAAATATATAGCCACCTCTACACTGAAAGTAACATACTTACATTATAATCACTAGATCCTAGTTCATACTGCAGGAATGGAAGAAAAGGAAATTATGTCATAATCAAGGAATCAAGGCCTCTAACACTTTTCAGCTTGTAAGCCTAAAATGGTGGTTATCTTTGTGAAGCTAATGCAGTGGTGTGAACATTGGTGTGGAAAACTAGTATTTTGGGTTGATATACCTGCAATTACATATGAACCAGATATCCCTACTGAGGCTATAGGGGTGCAGAGGTTTCAATTACAACCAGTCACTACTCCTGGGAAGTCTGTGTACCCCCAGAGACACTAGAGCATGGGCATAGAATATATATTAGACATACATAAGCTTCTGATGCTGGTGTATTTCCCTCCCACCCTGCTATCCACCCACTGCAGCATAGTCATGCCTCCCTGGAGACTTGTGTGACTTAAAGGGGTACTCTGGTGGAAAACATTTTTTTAAGCCAACTGGTGCCGGAAAGTTAGACAGATTTGTAAATTACTTCTATTTAAAAATCTTAAACCTTCCAGTACTTATCAGCTCCTGTATTCTCCAGAGGAAGTTCTTTTCTTTTTTAATTTCTTTTCTGTCTGACCACAGTGCTCTCTCTTGACACCTCTGTCCATGTCAGAAACTGTGCAGAGAAGGAGCAAATCCCCATAACAAACCTATCCCGCTCTGGAAAGTTCCTGACATGGACAGAGGTGTCAGCAGAGAGCACTCTGGTCAGACAGAAAAGAAATTCAAAAAGAAAATAATTTTCTGTGGAGCAAACAGCAGCTGATGAGTACTGGAAGGATTCAGATTTTTAAATAGAAGTACTTTACAAATCTGTTTAACTTTCTAGCACCAGTTGATTTAAAAAAAAAATATTCCACCGGAGTACCCCTTTAAGACATATTGGCCCTCATTTACTATTGTAAGCCCGACATGTTTTGTCGGGTTGTGCGCCAGATTCGGGCGTATTGCACCAGAAATTCTGTCTGCACCAGAATTTGTGCCAGAATTTGCACCAGAATTGAAAAAAAAAAACAACTAACTCTCCATTTTACTATGAAAACCCGAAAAAGGGGCAAGACCGTCGTGAAAAGGGGGAGTGGTCACTGAAATGGGCGTGCCCTTGACATTTTCACAAAAACCCAACATACTTACTAAGGTTTCCACAGAAAATGTGGTGGGTTTGAGCTGAGGAAAACCCTACAGATCAGAGCATGTAAAAAAAGCAAAATGTAGGGAAAGTGAAAATGTAGTGAAATCTTAGTAAATACCGTGGAAAAAAATTGTAGGGAATTAGAACCCACAAAGAAACCTACACTCCACTCTTAGTAAATCAGGGCCACTGTCTCTGGTTGCATGGAATGCTGGGAAAGGTCACAGACAACAGTAATATAAAATCACTTGCACTACAGCACTTCTGGGGGTGGGTCCTGTGCATTAAAATGAGACTAAGTGGTGCATAACATAATAGAAGCATATTTCACAGTATCATAACTTTTCAGCATGGATTAAAAGGCTGGACTAAAGGCAAGGACTAAAGAAATAAAAATCCCCAAATACCCCTTTAATACTGACATTATTTTTTAGACACTGGATGGGGGTGTTGGGCTTTGTGTTGGGTATCATTTTGGTCTTGTGTGTATTATGTTGTCTTCTGCTAACACTGCTTTTTGGGCATATAGGATGGCTTGAAAGCATCCACAGACCTTCATTTGGTCATTGTTAAAAGATGTTATTCAAGCAAGTTTACTATATCTGTAGATAGTAGTGAAGGCAAATAAAGATTGCATCATTTACACAATATTAGGTATACCACCCATGTGCCAAACCAAATAACAAAAAAGTTAAAGAAACCCATCATTGTGTGCAATGTCCTATATTCTTGGTAGATTTGGTCTAGTGATCCTAAAATTATGAAATAGAAAAACAGGTTTGGTGCAGAATTCCTTTGTGCCAAATTTCTTCTGCTTTCCTCATTTTCGTGTACTTGTGTTTTGCATAGCACAGGTGTACACAGTAAATAGTTATATACTTACATATTCTGGAGTATATGTAATATCCTGTAAGGAAAAAAAACAAGAGAAGTCATTATCTAAATGCAACTAATTTGAGATGAGCGAGCCGAGCCCTCGGAGCTATCACATTACAAATACCTAGCAAACGCAGCTAACCTGTATTTTAGTAATACACATTAAAAGTATTGTGAATGCAGCATAGCCATCTAAGGACAAGTTACGTGTTTTTTCCTGGTTTAATCAAATAAAGTTATTTTTTTAACCTGTGTTGAACACATTTGAAAGTGTTTAACGTGAATGGGGCATAGTCATCTAAGGACAAATTATGAGTATTTTCTGGGTTGAATTTGAGATTTTCCTAGTCCTAATGACGGAAAATATGGATTTTATTAAAGACAGGAGGCAAACATTTTGCATCTCTTCTTTACTACTCAAAAGATATAGCAGCAATGAATAACATAAGGAATACAGAAATAAAGGTTAAATATGCAAATAGGTAGGTAACAGGTAGCCAATCAGAGGCCAGCACAAGTGATATAAGGTATAACAAGGAGCATTACTTCCTCTTCTTTGATGCATATAAACTAAGTAAAGTAAACAGAATAAAATTAAACATCCTGGAATAAAGTCTAACTAAAACTTGTGAAGAAAATAAATCACTCTTGATCCTCGGAGTGGATGGATGACATCAATCGTAGCAAACGAGGGATCGGGAAAGAAATGTCTGAAGAACGCAGGAACGGAATGAATTCTCCAATAGATGAATCAGGAAAACACCAACAAGATATTGAAGGAAGAAGATCGTTTTCTGAAAGGATGGTCTCTGCCAGTTGTCCAGGCAGTGGCGTTGCGACCCGGGTGCGGGGGGTGACACCAACCTAATGGGGTGACACCAAGACGCTCCGCAGCACCCCCCCCCCCCATCTGTGCCCGACCGGCCTCCCATCCGTCAGCACCCCCCCCCCCCCTGCGCTGTGTGTGCGGTGCGCCCGTCCGTCATCACCCCCCCCCCTCTTTCACCTTCACTCTGCGCCCGTCCGTCATCACCCCCCCCCTCTTTCACCTTCACTCTGCGCCCGTCCGTCATCACCCCCCCCCCCCCTCACCTTCACCAGCACTGTGCCCGTCCTCCGCTCCCACGTCTGCGCTGGCCTGACGTCACACCGCATGGCCGCGCAGGAGGACGTGAGTTACGCCACTCGCACGGCGCACGGTGAGAAGGAGCGCTGCGCTGGATGGGTGAGTGTGTATGTCTGTCTCTCTGTCTGTCTCTATCTATGCTTGTGTGTGTGAGACTGTGTGTGTGTGAGACTGTGTGTGTGACTGTGTGTGTGTGTGTGTATGTGACTGTGTGTGTGTGAGACTATGTGTGAGACTATGTGTGTGACTGTGTGTGTGTGTGTATGTGACTGTGTGTGTGTGAGACTATGTGTGTGACTGTGTGTGTGACTGTGTGTGTGTGTGTGTGACTGTGTGTGTGTATGTGACTGTGTGTGTGTGAGACTATGTGTGTGTGTGTGTGACTGTGTGTGTGTGTGTGTGACTGTGTGTGTGTATGTGACTGTGTGTGTGTGTGTCTGTCTCTATCTATGCTTGTGTGACTGTGTGTGTGTGTGACTGTGTGTGTGTGTGTGTGTGTGTATGTGACTCTGTGTGAGTGTGTCTGTCTCTCTGACTGTGTGTGTGTGTGTGTATGTGACTCTGTGTGAGTGTGTCTGTCTCTCTGACTGTGTGTGTGTGTGTGTGTGTGTGTGTGTGGGGGGTGTATAACCAGCGATCTATTGTGGGGAGACTTTGACCCATTGTGGGGAACCTGCAAGGGAACCTGCGGCCTAATGTGGGGAAACTACTACCAGATGTGCGGAGTCTGTGCTACCTGTGGGGAGTCTATGCTACCTTATGTGGGGAGTCTATGCTACCTAATGTGGGGAAATTGCTACCTAATGTGGGGAATCTGTGCTACCTAATGTGGGGAAATTGCTACCTAATGTGGGGTAACTGGTACATCCCTAATGTGGGGTAACTGGTACATCCCTAATGTGGGGGAACTGGTACCAAATGTGGGGAATCTATGCTGCCTAATGTGGGGAAACTGCGACCGACCTAATGTGGGGGCACTGCTGCCTACCTAATGCTCCCCCCCTGGCAGTAGCACCCTCATCATCCACCAGCAACACCCCCCCCCCCCCCCAGCAGCACCTCCATCAGCAGATCCTGATGGTGGATGATGGAGGTGCTCCTGCCAGGAGAATGATCCTGCGGATGGATGATGGGGGTGATACTGCCAGGGGGGATGGCCAGTAGCACCCTCATCATCCTCCAGCAACACCCCCCCCCCAGTAGTAGCACCCCCATCATCCACTAGCAACACCACCAATACCCCCCTCCCGTGGTAATAGCATCAGCTAACGGATGTTGAGGGGTGTTACTGCGGTTGTGGTATTATATTCAGAGGGTGCACTGTATGGCAACGTTATATTCAGAGGGCGCAGTTTGTGGTAGTATTATATTCAGAGGGCGCAGTTTGTGGTAGTATTATTAGAGATGAGTGAACTTACAGTAAATTCGATTCGTCACGAACTTCTCGGCTTGGCAGTTGATGACTTTTCCTGCGTAAATTAGTTCAGCTCTCAGGTGCTCCGGAAAGAGTCTCCTAGGACTGTATCCACCTTTTCCAGCCCACGGGAGCACCTGAAAGCTGAACCAATTTATGCAGGAAAAGTCATCAACTGCTGAGCAGAGAAGTTTGTGATGAGTTGAATTTACTGTAAGTTCGCTCATCTCTAAGTATTATATTCAGAGGGTACAGTATGTGGCGGTATTATATTCAGAGGGTACAGTATGTGGCAGATTTATATTCAGAGGGTACAGTATGTGGCAGATTTATATTCAGAGGGTACAGTATGTGGCGGTATTATATTCAGGGGTACAGTATGTGGCAGATTTATATTCAGAGGGTACAGTATGTGGCAGATTTATATTCAGAGGTTACAGTATGTGGCAGATTTATATTCAGAGGGTACAGTATGTGGCAGATTTATATTCAGAGGGCGCAGTTTGTGGTAGTATTATATTCAGAGGGCGCAGTTTGTGGTAGTATTATATTCAGAGGGTACAGTATGTGGCAGATTTATATTCAGAGGGTACAGTATGTGTTGGTATTATATTCAGAATGTACAGTGTGTGGTAGTATTATATTCAGTGGGTATGGTGTAGGGAAGGTTTATAATCAAAGAGTGTAGTGTATAGTAGTATTATATTTAGAGGATACAGTGCCTGTCAGGTTTATAATAATAATTGTTTTCATATAGAGGATGAGAATCCGCTGACATAGTGAGGAGACGTCTGGGAGTCACATTCTGCAGAGAGAAGTTTTAGCTGGAACAAGTCCTGGAGGTATGTACCATCTGAATTAGATAAGGGAAGACTATAGAGAAGACGTCACCTGTAATCACTGATATCATTGTGTATTCCCCTCACTATAGAGAAGACGTCACTGATATCATTGTACATTCTCCTCTCTATAGAGAAGATGTCACCTGTAATCACTGATATCATTGTACATTCTCCTCACTATAGAGAAGACATCACCTGTAATCACTGATATCATTTTGTATTCTCCTCACTATAGAGAAGACGTCACCTGTAGTCACTGATATCATTGTGTATTGTCCTCACTATAGAGAAGACGTCACCTGTAGTCACTGATATCATTGTGTATTCTCCTCACTATAGAGAAGACGTCACCTGTAGTCACTGATATCATTCTGTATCCTCCTCACTATAGAGAAGACGTCACCTGTTGTCACTGATATCATTGTGTATTCTCCTCACTATAGAGAAGACGTCACCTGTTGTCACTGATATCATTGTGTATTCTCCTCACAATAGAGAAGACGTCACCTGTAGTCACTGATATCATTGTGTATTCTCCTCACAATAGAGAAGACGTCACCTGTAGTCACTGATATCATTGTACATTCTCCTCACTATAGAGAAGACGTCACCTATAGTCACTGATATCATTGTGTATTCTCCTCACTATAGAGAAGACGTCACCTGTAGTCACTGATATCATTGTACATTCTCCTCTCTATGTCCTATCAGAGCTGTAGTCACTTGTCAGTTCTACAGTTAGGTCAGTGAAACTACAACTCCCAGCATAACCTCACCACTGCTCAAAGGGGTACTCTACTGGAAAACATTTTTTTTAATCAGCTGGTGCTACAAAGTTAAACAGATTTGTAAATTACTTCTATTTAAAAATCTTAATCCTTCCAGTACTTATTAGCTGCTGTATAAGCGATTCACAGGAAGTTATTTTCTTTTTTAATTTCTTTTCTGTCTGACCACAGTGCTCTGTGCTGACACCTCTGGACAGTTCCTGACATGGACAGTTCCTGACATGGACAGAGGTGTCAGCAAATAGCACTGTGGTCAGACTGGAAAGAACTACACAACTTCCTGTGGAGCATACAGCAGCTGATAAGTACTGTAAGGATTAAGATTTTAAATAGAAGTAATTTAAAAATCTGTTTAACTTTCTGGCACCAGTTGATATAAATGTAAATGTTTTCCAGTGGAGTACCCCTTTAAGTAATTCTGGGAGCTGTATATTTCAATGGTGAAAACTTCTTTAACACTTTCCCATTCTGTGGCAACTGGTATATCTGATTATTATACTGGAATTTCTCACAATGCGCTACAACAGTGGTGTCTGTCACAACAGACTAAAAACTTACTGGGGGGAGGGGGTACGTATGGGGGTGACACCATTTTCTACCGCACCGGGTGACACCAACCCTAGCAACGCCACTGTGTCCAGGTTAAACTGAAAGGAAAAAATTATAATCATAAGGGTAGGGAACACACGGGGGGGAAAATGTTCGCCTCCTGTCTTTAATAAAATCCATATTTTCCATCATTAGGACTAGGAAAATCTCAAATTTTATTACAAGACTGGAGGCTCCATTTTGCAAGTTTAAAGCTAAAAGACAATGAACTCAAATACAATTCAATATAATTAAATAATCAGAGAATTGCAGTAGAAACATGAGGATCTGGTCTAAAATAAAACGTCTTAAAAGTTGATTCAGAAGACCAATTAGCAGCTTTAAGGATATCTGATAAAGATACTCCAGCCTGTTGTAATTTAGTAGACATGGCTCCTCTAGCAGAATGAGCCCTAAAAATGGAAATGTCAATACCCGCTAATTGCATAATCTGTTTCATCCATCTGGCTAAATAAGGAGAAGAGACAGGGCGGTAAGGTTTACAGAAAGAAATCAGTAGTTGAGAATCAGAGGGACTGCGAAAGGAAGCAGTTCGTAGTTCATAGGTTTGAAGACAAGAAACCACACAAAGATATTTTTGTTGACGAAAAGAAGGATAGAATACCGAATGTAGTGTGGTCTTAGTCCGTCTATATATAGAAAAACGAACCCCATTAGGTAAGTATTGTTTGTGAGAAATGTCAAGGGCTCTGACATCTGAGACTCGTTTTAGAGATATAAGACATAATAAAGCAGTGAGTTTAAAAGAAAGCAATTTAAGGGAGAGAAACTCGTTATCCCCTAGAGAGATAATGTATTGTAAGAGTAGATTAACATCCCAGGTAGAATGATACCTGGGTAAAGGAGGGCGTCTGAATTTAATACCCTTCATTAATCTACAAACTAAGGGATGTCTGCCTACAGAAATAGAATTGATAGGAGAATGATAGAACGAAATGGCAGATCTTTATACGTTAATGGTACGATATGCTTTTCCTAGATCGAAAGATGAAGAAAAAAAATGTATAATGTGTTCTAGAGATGCATGAACGGGATCCAGATCCCGTTGCATGCACCAATAAGACCAAATTTTCCAGGCTGATCTGTAAGCAGATCTGGTACCTGGGGCCCAAGCGTCCGAGAGTATCTCTCTAGATGTATTAGAAAGTCCGAAATCCGAGTTTGTTGACCCGAAACAAACCAAGCTATCAATTGAAGACTGTTGGAGGTTATGAGAGGATGAGGATTCCCTAAGGAATCCTGAAGTAGAAACGGATGAGATGGGAGTAGACGAGGGAAGTCTATAATAATTTCCAAAATTTGGGGGAACCACGATTGGGTTGGCCACCAAGTGGTTATCAGAATCACAGTTGACTTCAGAGATTTGATGAGTAGAAGAACTCTCGGAATCAGAATAAAAGGAGGAAACGCGTAAAGATTGTCCAGGGGCCAATGCTGGAGAAGGGCATCTATACCCTCCGCTTCTGGATCCGGACGCCAGCTGTAAAAACGATGGACCTGGCGATTCAGACGGGATGCGAAGAGATCCAGATGTAAAGGACCCCAAAGAGAGTTGATGCGGTTAAATATTTTGGGATTCAATTGCCAATCGCTGGAATCTTTGAGGAAACAAGAGTTCCAATCCGCAATGGTGTTGGAAAGTCCAGGTAAGTATTCTGCTTTGATGGTAATGTCTCTGTGAAGACAATAATGCCAAAAATCTTTTGCGATATTGGCTAGGGGTAGAGACTTGGTACCTCCCAGTTTGTTGATATATTGAACTGCGGAGATATTGTCCATCCGTAAGAGGATGCAACAATTTGACCTGGTCTTCGCAAAACTCTTCAGGGCGAAGAAACCAGCTAATAACTCGAGACAGTTGATGTGTAACATAGTCTCCTCTGGAGACCACTTTCCTCCTGTTGACGAGGAGCCGCAGCGAGCTCCCCAACCTGTAAGACTGGCATCTGATTCTATGATCAGATCTGGGACTGAATTGAAAATAGCCTTCCCATTCCAATCCTGAAGATGTTTTAGCCACCAAAGAAGTTCTTCTTTGGTATCTGGGGTTAATGCTATCTCGTCTGCATATCCAAGACCTTGTCGAAGATGTTGAGCCTTCAGACGTTGAAGGGCTCGATAGTGTAATGGAGCTGGGAAGATTGCCTGAATGGAGGCAGAAAGAAGGCCCACCACTCGGGCAATTGAACGAAGGGAAACCATCTCCTTGTTCAGAATGGAATAAATCTCTCTCCGAATGGTTTTCAATCTTCTTGAGGGAAGACTGAGAAGAGCCGATTGGGTATTTATAAGAAATCCCAGGAATTCTAATTCCTTCGAGGGAGAAAGGATTGATTTCTCCATGTTGATAATGAAGCCTAGATTGGAAAATAGAGATAAGGTCCATTGAATGTGTAATTGTATCAGGGATAGAGATTGAGCCATGAGAAGGATGTCGTCCAAGTAAATAATGAGACGGACACCACGGGCTCTTAGAAGTGCTACAATCGGCCTTAGAAGTTTGGTGAAACACCAAGGGGCGGAAGAGAGGCCAAAGGGCAGGCTGGTGAACTGCCACTTCTGATCCTTCCATAAAAATTGGAGGTATGGTTGAGAGAGATGATGCATGGGTACCGTCAGGTAAGCATCTTTCAGATCTATCTTTGCTAACCAATCGTCTGGTAAGAGTAGATCTCTCAATAGATGTATGTCCTCCATCTTGAAGTGATGATAACAAACATAGTTGTTGAGGGTTTTCAAATTTATTACAGGCCTGTAACCGCCATCTTTCTTTTTTTACTAAAAACAGGTTGCTCAGAAACCCCGGAGTATGAGGAGGTATTTGTATAATTGCATTTTTGGAACTTAGTTCCTTGATTTCCATGTCTATAAGATTTTTTTTGTCTTCTGACAAGTAAATTGGTTGAGGAATCAGGGTTTGATGTGGAGGACACATGAATTCTATTTGATAACCTAGAATAGTGTTCAGGACCCAAGAATCTGTGGTTATTATCGCCCAAACATGGGAAAAATATGTAATCCTTCCTCCTAATGGAAGTGGGAAAGAAGGTATCAATTGTAGACTTACCTGCATTGGGTCTGGATCTAGGGTAGCCACGGTGTCCTCTGGCTCTCCAGGGTCTTCCTCTTGTAGGGAAGAAGGGGCTGGGTTGGTAGGAAGTGGTAGGGTTTGTAAATCTGTCTGGTTTTGGAGGGGCACGAGTATATCGTCTGTCTTGGACATGTTGGCTGGGAAAATTGCCCCTTCTTTTCCCAGCCTTGGGAAAAACACGGGGCTGGAAGACTATTTTGAGTGAAGTCTGTGCCTTGTCCAGAGACGAGAATAGGGAGACATACTTATTTATCTCCTTAATGAAGGTGTCTCCGAAAAGTAAGCCCTCCGTAGGGGAGTCAGGCTCAGATGAGGCTAAGTTAATGAGTTGAGGATCTAATTTTAAAAGAATAGATCTTTTGCGTTCCGTACAAATAGTGGAATTTATTCCTCCATATATGCAAAGGGCTCTTTGAGCCCACCCTTTAAGGGTGTCCAAATTCACAGGGTTGCCTGATGAACTTGCCTCTTCAGTTAGATCTAAGATCTTAGTTAATGGGCCTAATAGATCTAAAAAATGATCTTGGATAGTACGGAATGATCGATCCACCCCTTTCTTGGGATTCTTCCCAGATTTATTGAGGAATTTTACTAGGGTGGGATCGATGTCAGGAGTGACATATAATTTGTGTGGAATAATGAGTCTCGGACATTCAGCCCGTAACCTATTGCGAGTGGCCTTATCTAAAGGTTTTCTCAACCATAGGATCAAAAATTGGGATACATTAGAGTGAGGGGACCATTCCCCAGAACGTGAGTGCTTGAGAAGACTCGGGTCAAAATAAGGTATGCCCGAGCTGTCAGTAATGACCGTTTTAGGTTCTTCAGAGGTTAATGTAGTATCCTCATTATCAGAAACGTCCTCATAGTCAGAGTCTGACTCAGCCTCCGAAATCTCTCCCTCCTCATAGGAGGATTGGTCAGGAGAAGTATTGTAAGAGTGTGGTTTGTTCCTATGAGAGACTCTGTGAGCCCGAATATTATCTATCTCCTCTCGGGTAGAGGGTATGGGATGCACCTTTTTGGCATCAATATGCTTGCTTTTTGTAAAAGCTGTATGAGAGACCTGGTCCTTGGCCATCTTAGGCTTCTTATATGTTTTCTGAGGACCGGTAGGTAATTTAGGCCGTTTATGGGAGGCCTTCCCAGACTTTCTCCAGCCTTTTGCTAATTGAGAAGTAGAGTCCTCCGCGGACCAAAATTGATCCGACGGGGTAGAGGGTCCGGCTTTGGGAGACTTATGAGGCCTTTGATGAGATATGACTAGGGCCATAGACTGAGCCACAATATCTGGAATAGAAGCCATGGCTTTACGGACGGATAGGTCCACCATGGACTGAATGGCATTACTCTCAGGCATGTTAAAATTAGTGGTCTCAGAAACCTTAGAGGTATCCTCATTTGCCATAATACTACACAAAATTAGGCAAATTATATGGATGGAAATATATATATATATATATATATATATATATATATATAATACCTCAGAAAAATATATAACACTAACTCTAACCGGTTATATCTATATTCAATAGGGGACAGTGGAGAATAGACAGTACAGGAAGAAGACCAGTGGATGGTGCTGTTATACCAGTAATGTCTGAGGCTGAGGGAGGTTTCAAAACGATCAAATTGAAACAAAAGTATCAATTATCTGCCGACTGAGGTGCGGAGTGAAGGAGTGTGACTGCTGACTGACAGGATGCTGACTGACTTTACAAACGGCGGGCGGGATCAGCTGAGAGTGCGGACTGACAACCAGCTCGCGCAGTTATCGCGAGAACTCGATAACGAGATAGCGATAACCAGCCGAGAACTCGATAACGAGATAGCGATAACCAGCCGAGGGGAGAAAAAAACACGCAGCGGAGCCGCAATGAATAACAGGGAAAGGTAAGGGAAAAAGACTGGAAAAGAAAATATATATATATATATATATATATATATATATATATATATACTATGAAGAATGGTGAAAGACCTGGGGAATGAACGGTGTGGTATGAAATAAGAGTGAGGTAAAAAATATATGCGCACGGAGCAATATGAGGGAGGAGAAGGTACTGTACTAAGCAGAAGGGAGATATGATAGAATACACGGAAAAAATATGAATATATACAATATTAGAATAAGAAAATTATGCAAATTGCATGTGAGGAGAAAAAATGTAATGGTAAACTTATCTGCAGCATGGAGCAGCAAAGAAGAGGAAGTAATGCTCCTGGTTATACCTTATATCACCTGTGCTGGCCTCTGATTGGCTACCTGTTACCTACCTATTTGCATATTTAACGTTTTTTTCTGTATTCCTTATGTTATTCATTGCTGCTATATCTTTTGAGTAGTAAAGAAGAGATGCAAAATGGAGCCTCCAGTCTTGTAATAAAATCAAAGTATTTTTGGATAGATTTAACATAACAATGCAGATAAAAGTGTTGGAAGTGGCGGCGGCATTGCCATCTAAGGACAAGTTATGTGTATTTCCTGGGTTTAACCCCTTAAGGACTGAGCGTTTTTCCGTTTTTGCATTTTCATTTTTTCCTCATCACCTTCTAAAAATCATAACGCTTTCAATTTTGCACCTAAAAATCCATATGATGGCTTATTTTTTGCACCACAAATTCTACTTTGCAGTGACATTAGTCATTATACCAAAAAAATCCACGGAGAAACGGAAAAAAAAATCATTGTGCGACAAAATTGAAGAAAAAATGTCATTTTGTAAATTTTGGGGGCTTCCGTTTCTACGCAGTGCATTTTTCGGTATAATTAACACATTATCTTTATTCTGTAAGTCCATACGGTTAAAATGATACCCTACTTATATAGGTTGGATATTGTCGTACTTCGGAAAAAAAATCATAACTAAATGCAGGAAAATTATACGTTTAAAATTGTCATCTTCTGACCCCTATAACTTTTTTATTTTTCCGCATACGGGCCGGTATGAAGACTAATTATTTTGCACCGTGTTCTGAAGTTTTTATCGGTACCATTTTTGTATTGATCGGACTTTTTGATCGCTTTGTATTCATTTTTTCATGATATAAAAAGTGACCAAAAATACACTATTTTGGACTTTTGATTTTTTTTGCGTGCACGCCATTGACCGTGCAATTTAATTAATGATATATTTTTATAGTTCGGACATTTTCGCATGCGGCGATACCACATATGTTTATTTTTATTTACACTTTTTTTTTTATGGGAAAAGGGGGGTGATTCAAACTTTTAATAGGGAAGGGGTTAAATGACCTTTGTTAACTTTTTTTTCCACTTTTTTTTGCAGTGTTATAGCTCCCATAGGGACCTAGAACACTGCACACACTGATCTCCTATGCTGATCCCTGCAAAGCCATAGCTTTGCAGGGATCAGTCAGATAGGGGCTCGATTGCTCAAGCCTGTAGCTCAGGCTTGGAGCAATCAATCCCTGATCGGACGCCGCGGAGAGATGTAATGAGACCTCCGCCTGTGTCCCAGCTGATCGGAACATCGCGATTTTATCGTGATGTCACGATCAGCCCGACTGAGCTGCCGGGAACCGTTTACTTTTGATTTCAGACGCAGTGATCAACTTTGATCAACGCGTCTGAAGGGTTAACAGCGCACGGCACAACGATCGATGCCGCGCGCTGTTAGCCCAAGGTCCCGGCTATTGTTAGCAGCCGGGATCGACCCGGTGTGATGCGGGGTCACGGCGTGACCCCGCTTTTCACACCGGGCTTAGGGCGTACAGGTACGCCCTAAGTCCTTAAGAGGTTAAGGACCCGGGCTTTTTCCGTTTTTTTCATTTTCAATTTTTCCTCCTTAACTTTAAAAAAATCATAACTCTTTAAAATTTTCACCTAAAATTCTATATGATGGCTTATTTTTTTGCGTCACTAATTCTACTTTGTAATGATATTAGTAATTTTACCCTAAAATCTACGGTGAAATGGGAAAAAAAAATCAATGTGCGACAAAATTTATGAAAAAACACTTTTGTAAGTTTTGGGGGCTTCCGTTTTTAAGCAGTACATTTTTCGGCAAAAATGACACCTTATCTTTATTCTGTAGGTCCATACGGTTAAAATGATACCCTACTTGTATAGGTTTAATTTTGTATCACTTCAGAAAAAAATCATGAATACATGCAGGAAAATTTAAAATGGTCATCTTCTGACCCCTATAACTTTTTATTTTTCTGTGTTCAGGGCGCTATGAGGGCTCATTTTTTGCGCCGGGATCTGAAGTTTTTAGCGGTACCATTTTTGTTCTGATCAGACTTTTTGATCACTTTTTATTAACTTTTTTGTGGAATAAAAAGTGATCAAAAATGCGATATTTTGGACTTTGGAATTTTTTGCGCGTACGCCATTGAACGTGCAGTTTAAAAAGCGGTATATTTTTATAATTCGGACATTTCCGCATGCGGCAATATCACATATGTTTATTTTTATTTACACAGTTTTTTTTTTTATTCTTGGAAATGCCGGGTGATTCAAACTTTTATTAGGGGAAGGGATAATTCAAAGGGTTAATGATTTTTTTACACTTTTCTCATGCAATATTATAGCTCCTATAGGGGGCTATAACATTGCATTAACTGATCTTTAACACTGATTGATGCATCTCCATAGGAATGGATCAATCAGTGTTTTCGGCGATTGATTGCTCAAGCCTGGATCTCAGGCTTGAAGCATTCATTCGGCGATCGGACAGCACAGGAGAAGGTAAGAAGACCTCCTCCTGTGCTACAGCTGTTCTGGATGCCGCGATTATGCCACGGCGATCCCGAACAGCTCCCTGAGCTAGCCGGGCACTTTCACTTTCGTTTTTAGCCGCGCGGCTCAGCTTTGAGCGCGCAGCTAAAGGGTTAATAGCGCGCGGCACCGCGATCGGTGCCGCACGCTATTAGCGGCGGGTCCCGGCTTCACTATGATGCCGGGCCCGTCGTGATATGATGCGGGGTCGCCGTGTGACCCCGCGTTATATCGCAGGAACAGGACTCATGACGTATGCGTACGTCATGGGTCCTTAAGGGGTTAATCTAGCAAAATATTTTTACCTGGGTTTAACATTACAACACAGTTAAAAGCAAGTGAACATGCATCTAAGGACAAGCTACATGTATTTTCTGGGTTTAATCTAAAATATAATATTGCTACCTAGGTTGCATAACTACACAGTTAAAAGCATTGAAAGTGAATGCGGCATAGCAATCTACAGCACAAATACATGTATTTTCTGGGTTTAAAGGGGTATTCCAGGATTTTTTTTTATTTGACTATGCTACAGGGGCTGTGAAGTTATTGTAGTTCATAATATAGTGTCTGTACCTTTGTGACGGTTTTCTCACAATTCTTATGTGATTTTCACCCCACTATTCACTTTTACCAGCATACAAAATGACTGTTGTCTTGGATTTTTCCCAGCTTGCAATGCGGCCGAGACCTGAGTCACTAGTCAGCTGATGACAGGAAGCCTGTCTGCTTCAATGGGTGGAGGGATCAATCTGCAACTAATGCAACAACTGTAGGCACCCTGATTGAAAAACACAGGTCTTTTGTTTCAATGGGTGGGGTGGCTGATGTGTGAGAGGGAGGAAAATGGCAGTGTGGGATTTGTAGTCAAAAAAACATAAGTCAAACAGGAAATACAAGTTCACAAAAAGCTAGCCACAGTGATATGGTAATCTCATGCCATAGCCATTTAGCCCCAAGACAAGCGCAGATCCTTCCTAAGCATGTCCATTACTGTCTGCCAGGTATGTACTAAAATCCCCTTATGGTGGATAACCCCTTTAATATTATATAAAGTTTCTACCTGCGTTGTGCATAACTTCACAATAAAAAACTGTAAAAGTTAAAGTTGACTAGTAGGCTAGTGACAAATCACCCCAAAAAGATAAAAAAAAATACCTGCAAATGTCTTACAAAAAAAATGTGTGGTAAAAGAATTGCTGGATGGGGTAGAGGACAGAGCATTCCTCATTCTTTATTGTCTACAGTTACATGGCGCAGTGGAAATGTCTGTTCCATCATCTTTCTCTTTGCTCCTCCCCAGTGCTAAGCATGAGGATAGCATTTGCCACAAGGATATGAGGACAGTTAACCTTTAGAGTATGATGCAGACGTGGTGGAGGTGTAAGCAGTGGCTGAGCATAGGACTTGTGGAACTGATGGTGATAGGTGTGGTGGGGATACTGTAAAACATAATGGTTGAAATGCTGAGGGGGGCAAGGAGCCTATAATCAGACATCAGAAATTCATGCAGAGAGGAGCGGCAGGGATGATGAGGAGTTTGATAATGATGATGTGGTGTTGGACAAGATGTGTGGACCAAGTGAGAAGGAGGTGACATGTTCAAAGCAGGAAGGTACTAGCATTGGCAGTGAAAAAGAGTGAACATTTGTCAAACATTAAACATCTGATCAACTCAGGTGACAATGGTGCTGTTGCAGCTGTAGGCTCATAAAAAAAACTTCCAGAGGAGGGGGAAAGTCAAGTGCAGGGGCGGACATATCACCTGTTCAGCCGGTTCGGCTGCACAGGGGCCCAGCGTGTTAGGGGGACCACCCATCCTCAGTCTCCTCATCACCGCATACACACCACGCACCACATCCTCAGTGTCATCACCCCCCATACACCCCAGGCCAGGGGCTGATGGGAACAGACGTGCCCCACACAGGCACGCACGTCTGTTCCAAGCCCCTGACATCACGTGTCATGGCCTCTGACCCCGGCAGAAGTGACAGGAGCAGCAAACCCTCCCGCCTCACACGGCCGCATAGCTGAGCAGATGAGGTGAGGAGAGCGACAATCGGGTACAGGGTGGTGGGGGGGGGAGGGGATTGTAATGATGATGAAGAGGACAGGAGGGGTGTTGAAGAGGTTGGTGGTGTAATGATAAGGAGGATTCGGGGTCTGTGAGAGCGTAGTGTTGATAAGGAGGACCAGAAGGGGGTCAGGAGTGTAGTGATTAGGGGGTTTAATGTTGATGAGAAGGACCGGGGGGGGGGTGCCAGCTGTGTAATAATGATGAGGTGCTTAAGGTATATGGGGTGATGAGGAGACTGAGGATGGAGTGCGTGGGGTGAATGGGGTGATGAGAAGACTGAGGATGAGGTGCGTGGGGTGTATGGGGTGATGAGGAGACTGAGGATGGAGTGCATGGGGTTTATGGGGTGATGAGGAGACTGAGGATGGAGTGCGTGGGGTGTATGGGGTGATGAGGAGACTGAGGATGGGGTGCGTGGGGTGTATGGGGGTGATGAGGAGACTGAGGATGGAGTGCATGGGGTGATGAGGAGACTGAGGATGGAGTGCATGGGGTGATGAGGAGACTGAGGATGGAGTGCATGGGGTGATGAGGAGACTGAGGATGGAGTGCGTGGGGTGTATGGGGGTGATGAGGAGACTGAGGATGGAGTGCATGGGGTGATGAGGAGACTGAGGATGGAGTGCATGGGGTGATGAGGAGACTGAGGATGGAGTGCATGGGGTGATGAGGAGACTGAGGATGGAGTGCATGGGGTGTATGGGGTGATGAGGAGACTGAGGATGGGGTGCATGGGGTGATGAGGAGACTGAGGATGGGGTGCGTGGGGTGTATGGGGTGATGAGGAGACTGAAGATGGGGTGTGTGGGATGTATGGGGTGATGAGGAGACTGAGGATGGAGTGCATGGGGGTATGGGGTGATGAGGAGACCGAGGATGGGTTGTGTGGGGTGTATGGGGGGGTGATGACACTGAGGATGTGGTGTGTGGGGTGTATGGGGTGATGAGGAGACTGAGGATGGGGCATATGGGGGTGATGAGGAGACTGAGAATGGAGTGCATGGAGTGATGAGGAGACCGAGGATGGAGTGTGTGGGGTATATGGGGTGATGAGAAGACCGAGGATGGGTTGTGTGGGGTGTATGGGGTGATGATACTGAGGATGGGGTGTATGGAGGTGATGAGGAGACTGAGGATGGGTTGTGTGGGGTGTATGGGGTGATGAGACTGAGGATGGGGTGCGTGGGGTGTATGGGGGTCATGAGGAGACTGAGGATGGGTTGCATGGGGTGTATGGGGTGATGAGGAGACTGGGGATGGAGTGCGTGGGGTGTATGGGGTGATTCAGTGGTTGGTACAGTATTTGGCAGTATTATATTCATGGAGTACAGTGGTTGGCAGTATTATATTAATGGAGTACAGTGGTTGGCAGTATTATATTCAGGGGTACAGTATTTGGCAGTATTATATCCAGGGGTACATTGGTTGGCAGTATTATATTCATGGAGTACAGTGGTTGGCAGTATTATATTCAGGGGTACAGAATTTGGCAGTATTATATCCAGGGGTACATTGGTTGGCAGTATTATATTCAGTGGTATAGTATTTGGCAGTATTATATTCATGGAGTACAGTGGTTGGCAGTATTATATTCATGGAGTACAGTGGTTGGCAGTATTATATTCATGGAGTACAGTGGTTGGCAGTATTATACTCAGGGGTACAGTATTTGGAAGTATTATATTCAGGGGTACATTGGTTGGCAGTATTATATTCATTGGTACAGTATTTGGCAGTATTATATTCATGGAGTACAGTGGTTGGCAGTATTATATTCAGGGGTACAGTATTTGGCAGTATTATATTCAGGGGTACAGCGGTTGGCAGTATTATATTCAGGGGTACAGTGGTTGGCAGTATTCAGGGGGTACAGTGGTTGGCAGTATTATATTCAGCAAGGTTATAATGATTATTGTCATCATACAGAGGATGAGGATCTACTGACAAATTAAGGAACCAATGATGTCCAGGTGTCAGACTCTGCAGAGAAGATGGAAGAAATCCTGGTGTCTGGACCATATGAAGAAGAAAAGTAAAGACAACAGAGAAGACGTCACTCAGGTCAGTGATATCATTGTGTATTTTCCTAACTGTCCCATCAGAGCTGTAGTCACTGATATCATTGTGTAGTCTCCTGACTGTCCCATCAGCTGTAGTCACTTCAGACATGATGGGAGTTGCAGCTTTCCAACATCTGGGGAGCCACTTGAACCAAGGTGATTGGTGGGGGTCCCATGAGTCAGACCCCCACCATAAAAATGGGCTGTTTATTTTAAAATGCCTGGGCCTATTTTTGGTCCCAGTCTGGCCCTGCCTGTAAGTCACTTCTATCACTAAGGAGCCAAGGAACCAGGGGGTGCCAAGGGGTGTCGTGCTAAGTCCAGGGGGTGCGAGTGTAAAGGGGAGCACTGCCCTCTGCCTCCCAGCTAGATACGGGTCAGGCTGACCCGGGGGGAGTACTCGCCGGGCCTGGGCCGCACACTGAGAGGGACAGGGGCCACCTGGAGCCCACCTCAGGAGCCGTTTCATCCACCTGTGGTGGACAAGGCAAGTGGCGAC
Organism: Hyla sarda; assembly: GCF_029499605.1. NCBI lineage: Eukaryota > Metazoa > Chordata > Amphibia > Anura > Hylidae > Hyla > Hyla sarda. Next base: position 271,803 of record NW_026608445.1, read on the forward strand.
ACTACATGCGCGGGGTAAGTGGAGACCAGGGCCAATACATGTCTTTTACAGGCCACTGGATCAACATCCTGCAGAACAAGGCTCCACCACAATGAGGCCAGGAAATTGTAGTGAAACCTCTATGGTTCTGCTGATCCAGTTAAACTTCTGACACCTGCAACCTATTCTTCTCCTCCTCATCTGGGTCCTTCTCCATGGACGTCTTGTATCCCCCCACAGGGAATAGCATAGATCGATACTTCTCTTTCCCCCTCCTTTCATTGTTGCAAAGTTAAGCCTTGCTGCATTACATCTGCTTCATCAGAGTTGCTCCACAATGTCTATCTGGTGTAGGATTCTATTGTGGCACTTGTAGTCTGCTGCAGGCACCCCCCATTGTATGCATTTTTATGATGGGGATTGTCCCTAGCAACAGACTACAATGGCAGGATCTGCTCCCCCAGTATAAATGCACAACTATACAACTGCATTGGGGGTTGACAACCTCCAGCCATTTGAGACCACGTTTTTGTTGTTGTTTATATATATAGTTTCAGGTGTTGTTTATATATACTGTATAGTATCTGGTTTAATAAGGTAACGTGTACTTTGTCTATTGCTTGCACAACGCATTTTATGGAATAAATTAGTTGTTGTGGTGCTGTATTTGTACTGATGAAGGTATTATAACTTTGTATACAAATAAAAATGTATTTAACTTAAAGGGGTACTCCGGTGAAAAACTTTTTATTTTTATTTTAAATCAATTGGTGCCAGAAAGTTTGATTCGTAAATTACTTCTATTAAAAAATCTTAATCCTTCCTGTACTTATTAGCTGCTGAATACTACAGCAGAAATTCATTTCTTTTTGGAACACAGTGCTCTCTGCTGACATCATGAGCACAGTGCTCTCTGCTGACATCTCTGTCCATTATAGGAACTAAATAAGTACAGGAAGAATTAAGATTTTTTAATAGAAGTAATTTACAAATCTGTTTAACTTTCTGGCACCAGTTGATAAAAAAAAAAAAAAAAAAAAAAGTTTTTCACCGGAGTACCCCTTTAAAAAAGTGAGAGAAAGAGCCTTGATACAAAATTCTGTTTGCAAATTTCTTCTGCTTTTCTCAATGCCATGGACAAAACACAGGTATATATATATATATATCCCACAGGTACTTACTGTTTCTGGATTTACTGTAAAACCATCCTTTAAGAAAAACCAAAAATGAGGGGTAATTATCTTAAAAAGGTAATTAGTAATTTATTAGCCACATCTAAATAAAACAATACAAAAATATTATTGGGGGTAACATAAGACACCTTGGAGACTCAAGAGGTTTTCCTCCAACCACCCTATCTGCTTTTCTGTGACCCTATCCAACCATGAAGAGCTGTAAAGGTAAGTACTAATGCTCATGGTTCTTTCTTTTGAAGTCACACACTCACTCATATGCAATCACTCATCCTTTATGTGGGTGCAATTGGTGATATGATAGAACCCAGGTATGGCCCAGTTTCTTAGATGACATGAGAGCCTCTACCAACTTTAAAGGAGTACTCCGGAGTGCTGGTACTTAAAAAAAAAGTTTACCTCATCTGATAGCTCTTTCAAAGACCTTTCCAACAATACCTCATTTGTCAAATTTGGCCCAGCCATTCTCTTGTAATTGCCACCTGTAGCAGTAAGCAGCCATGTCATGAAGACTACATTTCCCATGACTCCCTGCGCCAGCTTCCTGTTAGCTGCTGCTCTCTCCCCCTCCTCTCTCCCCCCCCCCAGGAAATTATAATAAATTATAATAAAGTGACGCCCACAGCTCCTTCCCTTGTGGTTATCTCCTCCCATCCTCCCCCTCCTAGCTCATCAGCCCTCTCCATGTGCCCACTAGCCCACTGATCCACCCATCCATGTGCCCACTAGCCCACTGATCCATGTGCCTACTAGCGCAGTGTTTCCCAACCAGGTTGCCTCCAGCTGTTGCAAAACTACAACTCCCAGCATGCCTGGACAGCCTTCGGCTGTCTGGGCATGCTGGGAGTTGTAGTTTCGCAACAGCTGGAGGCACCCAGGTCGGGAAACACTGCACTAGCGGTGTCACAAGAATGCCGCAGCATTACGCAAATAGCATAGGGCTAATGTAGGCAGCGATAGGAGCCTAGCGTTAGCCCTACGCTATTTGCGTAGTACTGCGCATGCGCAGAATAAATTAACTTTGGGGGAGTAGCCGACTCCGGGTGGGTAGGCCGGCGCAGCCCGCAGAGACTCGTGGGAGCAATGAGTCACCGGGCGAAGATGGCGGCGGATCAAGAAGAAATACAGGTCGAGCGTCATTAAAAGACCCAGCTTCCGGCCGGAGAGAAAAGCGAGGAGAAGACCGGGAAGAAGACCAAATGGAAAACGTGAGTATATTAGAATGTTATATAACTTTGCCTCATGCTCCAATTCCCCCATAAAAGGTTAGCTCCGGAGTACTCCTTTAATCCAGCAGCTACCCATAGAGTTTATGAGCCCCACATGACAGTTTTGTCCCTATACTTTCTGTGATCAAGGATACCTCAATATATTTGGGGGGGAGGTGGAGTAACCTAATGAGGAACAGTAACATCACGCATGATGAATGGGGCATGGTTCCCAAAACTTCACGTGGCATAGGTGTATGGCTATCCATACTGCACTCTGGATTGAATATAATAAATATAGTGGTAAAAACAGGTGCAGGTCATATTATATTAGTGGAGTCCAATTATAAACCTGAAGTGTGTTTAACATATGCAAGTTTCCATCATGTTAACAATGGCCAGTCTGGGGTAAAAGGTGAAGTACGTGACAGACTACTGAAACTGACTTCTAGAATGTTCAAGTTTCCTGTACGATCAAGTGACAAGCAACTATCAAGCTTCCTGCGCCTCCTAGAGTAAGCTTATCTACTAATATATAGCACCTTCCAATGTGAACCTCAACCATTAAAGAGTACCTGTACCCACAAAATGCTATATGCTACTCAGTACCTAATTATGATTGTATACATATGTATTTCTATGTCTAGCCCCTAGATTTCTCTCACAAATACCTTATTTACGTTGCTCACTTTGGTTTTCAGCCTTTGCTTTAGAGGGGGCATGTCTGTCTCTTGCCCTCACTCTACATAACTCATCTGCCTCCATAAGTCTGCTGTGCTGGGTCTTTTCATCTAATCACTGCAGGCAGCTCTGTAACCCCCTCCTCTCTGTTTTCAGACAGGAGTCTGATAGGACAGGAGTGAGCATAGAGGAGTTCTAGTCCCACCCACACTTACTGGATTTTGTCCCTGTCTGTGCTTTAGCTTGAACAAAGAAAATGCTGCAACCTGACATGAATATATTCTAGATGATATAGGGAACCCTAGTGGCACGTTATATGTCATGATTTCTATAAACAGGAAATATCATGCTAGTATAGAAAGGTTAATGCTGTGCCTAAATGTACAATATATAAAAAGTTTTTGGATCTGACAGTGCCAATTAAGCATTGTGTGCCCCTTAATGTGTTTTTGTAACCGTTAAGAATATATGCCACTGTTGTTTGAAAAAAGAAAGATTAAGTGTTTGAATTACTGTTGCAACTACTACTGCTGTTACTGCAAGATAATGTGACTGGTGCCCTTTGCAAATAAGGACTTGTGACTGTGTTGCCATTTCGGGACCATACGGTTGTTACACAGAGAGCTATGCAATTTGCATATTTGCACATTCCTTACTGAGGGTGGTTGGAAACAATTCTGTAAAAGGTAAGGTAAGGACCAAGGAACCAAGCAGATCAATACAGAGTGGCTGCTGCAACCCTGCAAAAATGCCTAAGTATGACAGTCTGTGACAGGGCATAGTCTCCCAGACACGCATTAAAGCCAGCAGCAACTTTAGGCACAAACTGAATTTAGGACATATGGTATAATTTATTAAACCTAAGACTGTACTTAGACTTATTCAAGTAAAGTAGATAACTTACTGTGTCGCCATGAAACATCACTTCAAATTGGGAATAGTCTAGAAAAAAAATTAAAAAGAAATTAAATTCTTCATTGCTATTTTAAACTTGACTTAGATTTTTCTCTTAGCTAATTTATAAATAGAACATTGTAAGTGGGGAAAAATGATTTTATGTACTGGTCAAAAAAGAATATGCCATTAATATCTGACAGATGTGGGTTCTACCTCCTTATTCATTCTGTGCCTGGAAGTGGCAGCCAGCAGCCATCTCACCAAGTGGGTAAGGGGACACCCCAATTTTCCACTTGCATTTTTGGGATCGAAACACAGGAATTTATGGCATATCCTATGGATGTGTCATAAATGTCTAAATTGGGAATACGCCTTCCAACTCTCCAATACATCTAGATCAGTGTTTCCAAAGCGCTGTCCTCAAGTCCCATCAACAGGTCACGTTTTCTGGATTTCCATAGTCTTTCACAGGTCATATAATTGTGGTGATGCCTCATGGAATGACCCAGGGCCATTGGCAGGCAGCTAGAGTACCCTCTTGATGGGGGGGGGGGCACTCTGCCCGCTACAGGAAAGTTAAAAGCCAGTCAGCCAGCAATTAAAGCACCTGCTGCTTATCCGAAGCACCTTCCCAACCAGCTCCACTGTCGCATGACCCCCCCCCCCCCCATACCATAAAAATCTGCATTCTTCAGCCTGCTGGAGGAGCGTAGTGCCAAGGCCAGACAGGCAGTTCAGGTCCGTCCGGTAACCTGACATCACGCGCGCCTTCATACATCCGCCCCATGAGCAGGAGGTTTCTTACAGTGTGTCACCCCAGTAGTGAGGTGGAGAGTGTCAAGGGGGGAGCCAATAGGCGGGGTCAAGTGGCAAAATTAGCTTTTGCCTAGGGTGGCAAAAATTCTTGCACCAGCCCTGGACTGACCATAATTATATTACTTGTGAAAGACTAAAGAAATCCTATAAACATGACCTGTTGGGGGTATTTGAGGAATCCTATTGGGAAATACTACTCCTAGATGCTGCCCTGTAATGGTGGCAAAATAACTAAATGAACAGCTTAGAGGACGTTTCCAGGTACTGGGCGTTCTCTTGTCAGAAGAGCTGACAGGTCATATTTAAAGACTTTTTTTTCAAACAGTACGGAGATTCCCCGTAAGTACTAATAGTGCCATTGAATATAGCAGGCATATTGCCATTACCTAGTTCTTCATGGTCAGATTCCATTGTATCATCTAGTTCTTTACCGCTCACTGCAATAAATGTGATAAATATAGAGAAAATATCAGTATTACTGTGTATACAAGATGAATTATTTAAATAAATCTCAAGTTGAATTTTTTTACGATTATAATTTTATAAATTTTTTTATAGCGAAGCTCTTTTAATTATGTACAGGCTATATAAGCAGAAAATGTAAATACAAATGTGCAATTTTTTTCCTTATTCGTCTGTTTCTCTTTTCTAGCTGCTTTCCATTGACCTACTCTTATTATATGCCTTTATTTAGTGATGAGTGCATAATTGTGTCCTATTGTGAGTCGGGTGTGGTACTAATTGTCCAACTTAACCTGTTGCGAATGAAGGATGTACCAGTACGTCCTGCACCCGTTCCCCCGCTATGATGCAGGGTCACAAGCTGACCCCGGCTCATAGCAGGTCGGTCCCGGAGGCTATTAACGGCTGGGACCCGTGCTTAATACCGGACATCCCCGATCAAAGTGATGTCTGGTATTAACTCTTTAGACGCCGTGATCAACCACATCTAAAATGAAAGAAAATGCTTCCCGGCAGCTCAGTCGGGCTGATTGGGAACATCGGTTTTAACCAGGGTGTCCCAATCAGCTGAGTGGACATGAGAAGGGTCCCTACCTTCCTCCTCGTTGTCCGATCGGCGATCTATTGCTCCATGCCTGACATCAAGGCTGGAACAATGGAGCGCCGATAACACTGATCAATGCTATGCTATGGCATAGCATTGATCAGTGTCTTCAATCAGAAGATTGTATGTTAAAGTCCCTATGGGGGTTTTAAATGTGTAAAAAAAAAAAAAGTTAATAAATGTGATTTAACCTTTTCCTTAATAAAAATTTGAACCACAAAGATAAATATAAACATATTTACTATCACCACATGCGCAAATGTCCGAACTATAAAAATATTATGTTAATTAAACCGCAACGGTCAATGGCATACACGTAAAAAAAATTCCAAAGTCCAAAATTGCATATTTTTGGTCACTTTGTATGCCCTAAAAAATGTATTAAAAGAGATCAAAAAGTCCCATCAAAACAAAAATGAGCCCTCAAATCTCCCCATTTGCGGAAAAATAAAAAAGTTATAGGGGTCAGAAAGGAAATTTTTAAACAAACATGCAAAAAGTTATAATTTTTTAACAGTGACAAAACAAAATCAAACTTAAATAGATGAGTTGGGGTTTTCAACGTATGGACCCACAGAATAAAAATAAAGTGTAATTTTTACTGAAAAGTGCACTGCATAGAAACGGAAGCCCCCAAAAATTACAAAATTGAGGGTTTTTTTTCAATTTTGGCCCACAAATATTTTTTTTTTTGTTTCGCCATATATTTTTTTTTGGTGAAATGACTAATGTCATTACAAAGTAAAATTGGTAGTGCAACCCCCCCCCCCCCCCCTCATATGCGTCTCTAGGTGGAAAACTGAAAGCATTAGGATTTTAAAAGGTGAGGAGGAAAAAACGAAAGTGCAAAAACTGAAAAACCCTGAGTTCTCAAGGGCTTAAACACCATGTTTCCTAGTTTCAGTAGGCCCAAAATAGTTTTCAAACATAAAATAGTGCAGGGCATGTGATAAATATGGTGTGGTACACATTGTTTACTTCAGTACTCCACTTTGTATGGTGCCTCCTCTTATGCGACTTTTCATCCCGTGTAACAAATGTGTGACTTTTTTTTTTAAATACTGTCCACAGTCACTTGTGTAAGCCAGGTCAGGGCTGGTACAGTGGGGATCAAAAGTTTGGGCACACCAGGTAAAAATTTGCATTAATGTGCATAAAGAAGCCAAGGAAAGATGGGAAAATCTCCAAAATCAAATTACAGATTAGACATTCTTATAATATGTCAACAAAAGTTAGATTTTATTTCCATCATTTACACTTTCAAAATAACAGAAAACAAAAAAATGGCGTCCGCAAAAGTTTCGGCACCCTGCAGCGTTAATATCTTGTACTGCCCCCTTGGCAAGTATCACAGCTTGTAAACGCTTTCTGTAGCCAGCCAAGAGTCTTTCAATTCTTGTTTGAGGTATCTTTGCCCATTCTTCCTTACAAAAGTCTTCCAGTTCTTTGAGATTTCTGGGCTGTCTGTCACGCACTGCTCTTTTAAGGTCTATCCATAGATTTTCAATTATGTTGAGGTCAGGAGATTGTGAAGGCCATGGTAAAACCTTCAGTTTACGCCTCTTGACGTAATCCCCCCGTGGATTTTGAGGTGTGTTTAAGATCATCATCCATTTGTAGATGCCATCCTCTCTTTAACTTCAGCTTTTTCACAGATGGCATCAAGTTAGCATCCAAAATTTGCTGAAATTTTATTGAATACATTTTTCCTTCTACCTGTGAGATGTTCCCTGTGCCACTGGCTGCAATACAACCCCAAAGCATGATTGATCCACCCCTATGCTTAACAGTTGGACAGAGGTTCTTTTCATTAAATTCTGTTCCCCTTCTTCTCCAAACGTACCTTTGCTCATTCCGGCCAAAAAGCTCAATTTTAACCTCGTCGGTTCACAGAACTTGTTTCCAAAATGCATCAGGCTTGTATATATGTTCATTTGCAAAGTTCAAACGCTGATTTTTGTGGTGAGGACGTTAAAGAGGTTTTCTTCTGATGACTCTTCCATGAAGACCAAGTATCTCTTTATAGTGGAATAGTGTTCCACAACTCCAGTGTCTGACAGATCTTTCTGGAGGGATTGTGCAGTCAAACTTGGGTTTTGAATTGTTTTTCCACACAATCCTGTGAGCTGTTCTGTCTGATATTTTTCTTGGTCCTCCAGATCTTGCTTTAACTTCCACTGTTCCTGATGACTGCCATTTCTTAATTACATTCCGAACAGAGGATATTGACATCTGAAAACGTTTTGCTATCTTCTTATAGCCTTTTCCAGCTTTGTGAGCGTCAACTATTTTCAGTTTCAGATTTCTAGACAACTGCTTAGAAGATCCCATGGTGCTGATTGTTGGGGCTAGGTCAGATGAGTCTGGGCATTTAAAACCTTTGAGATTGACATCACCTGGTCTTCACAGATGATGATTGAGAACAATCCATGACACTGGTAGGTCTCGGCTTTGCAAAGGGGACAGTGCATGTTATAAATTCTGCAGGGTGCCCAAACTTTTGCAGATGCCATTTTTTTTTCTGTTATTTTGAAAGTGTAAATGATGGAAATAAAATCTAACTTTTGTTGACATATTAAAGGAATGTATAATCTGTAATCTGATGCCTTTTGGAGATTTTTCCATCTTTCCTTGGCTTCTTTCTGCACATTAATACAAACTTTTGATCCCTACTGTATAGATTTGCAACAAATTGAGGGCTTTGCAACACATTTTGTGACAAATCGCTATGATAACTTCTTGACCACTGCAAAAAGTTTTACCAGATTGGCAGGGCTATTTTTCTGAGTTTTATTTGCAATTCAAGTTTAACCCTGCACCCCTCCCTGTTTACAGGAGGATTTTAACCCCTTAAGGACCCGGGGGTTTTCTGTTTTTGCATTTTCATTTTTTCCTCCTTACCTTTAAAAAATCATAACTCTTTCAATTTTTCACCTAAAAATCCACATGATGGCTTATTTTTTGCACCACCAATTCTACTTTGTAATGACTTCAGTCATTTTACCCAAAAATCTACAGCGAAACGGAAAAAAAAATCAATGTGAGACAAAATAAAAAAGAACGCCTTTTTGTAACTTTTGGGGGCTTCCGTTTCTACACAGTGCATTTTTCGGTAAAAATGACACCTTCTCTTTATTCTGTAGGTCCATACAGTTAAAATGATCTCCTACTTATGTAGGTTTGATTTTGTCGTACTTCTGGAAAAAATCAAAACTACATGCAGGAAAATGTATACGTTTAAAATTGTCATCTACTGACCTCTATAACTTTTTTAATTTTTCCACGTATGGGGTGGTATGAGGGCTCAATTTTTGCGCCATGATCTGAAGTTTTTAGTGGTACCATTTTTGCATTGATAGGACTTATTGATCGCTATTTTGGACTTTGGAATTTTTTTGCGCGTACGCCATTGACCGTGCGGTTTAATTAACAATATATTTTTATAATTCGGACATTTATGCACGCGGCGATACCACAAATGTATATTTTTATTTACACAGGTTTTTTTTATGGGAAAAGGGGGGTGATTCAAACTTTTATTAGGGGAGGGGTTAAATGATCTTTATTCACTTTTTTTTCCCACAGTTTTTTTGCAGTGTTATAGCTCCCATAGGGACCTATAACACTGCACACACTGATCTTTTACATTGATCACTGGTTTCTCATAAGAAACCAATGATCGATGATTCTGCCACTTGACTGCTCATGCCTGGATCTCAGGCACTGAGCAGTCATTCAGCAATCGGGCAGCGAGGAGGCAGGTAGGTACCCTCCGGCTGTCCTGTAAGCTGTTCAGGATGCCGCGATTTCGCCGCGGCTATCCCGAACAGCTCCCTGAGCTAACCAGCATGGTTTCACTTTCATTTTAGACGCTGCGTTCAACTTTGAATGCCGCGTCTAAAGGGTTAATAGTGCACAGCACCGCGATCAATGCCGCACGCTATTAGCCACGGGTCCCGGCTGTTGTTAGAGGCCGGGCCCGACCCACTATGACGTGAGGCCACGCTGTGGCCCCGCGTTATAGATCGGGAGCGGACTCAGGGCGTACAGGTACGCCCTGGGTCCTCAACAGGTTAAATAGATAGTTGATGCCTGCATGTCACCCAGTCAGAGGTTATATGCCCAGCAGAGGTGAGAAGAGTGAGCGTGTTAGGGTCTTATCCGAAGTGAGGCCACCTCCGCATGGTGGATGGGGGACACGTTTTGATAAAAAAAAGTGCGCTAAGAGCCTAAATTTTTTGACCAAAAGTGCTGCTGCAACTCTCCATTTGTGTTTTTTTTGTATGGCAGTGCTACACAACTAAAAAAAGCTTCTAAACCATAAGACGCAGAAAAAGTAGTAAATTTAACACAGAGAGAAATCATGCGACATATACAACCTAAAAAGCAGGTAAATCCTTTGAACCCCCCCCCCCCCCCCCCCCAATATGCTTGCAACCTGTAACCACTACTATAGAGAGCCCAGGAGCAAAGTGCATACTGTTATACATTGAACTCAACTATTAAAATCCTGAGCACAGTTGCATGTCCCTAAGCATTCACTTTTTCATTAAAGGGGTACTCCGGCCCTGAGACATCTTATCCCCTATCCAAGGGGATAAGATATCTCACCGCGGGGGTCCCGGCGCTGGGGACCCCCGTTATCTTGTATTCACCACCCACCTGTTTGAGCTGCATGCCGCGGTGCCAGCTCACAAACAGCCGGGTGGCGACCACGGGGCCGGAGTATCGTGACTTCATAACTCTGCCCCTGTGTGATGTCACCCCCCGCCCCGCTATGCAAGTCTATGGGAGGGGGCGTGACTTGCATAGCGGGGCGGGGGGTGACATCACACAGGGGCGGAGTCGTTTCGTCACAATACTCCGGCCCCGTGGTCGCCACCCTGCTGTTTGTGAGCTGGCACTGCAGGACCCCCCGCGGACCCCCGTGGTGAGACATCTTATCCCCTATCCTTTGGATAGGGGATAAGATGTCTCAGGGCTGGAGTACCCCTTTAAAGGCTCTTCCCCACCTAGACTGCCTCTTTTTGTATCCACTATAAGGGCAAATTGACATTATAAAATGTCTGAGAAGGGGTGCAGATCACTATACCTTCCTATAACTAAGGTTACTGTACAAAACTCCTATTCCCCAGGAGTAAAAAAAAGTATATTAATACAAATCAAGTTACAGTCATCAATGTTAATTCTTCCCTGAAGAATTGCATCTTGAGAGCCACTTGGTTCTAAGCCTGGCTTGAGGCCCTGAAAGGTTCTACAGAATATGTAAGTACACCTTCTTCCCACTGACGGTGTAAATCAAGATGGAAGAAGCAAGTAATCCTGTATATAATGGATCTTATGTAGGATGGTAATACAAGTAAGTGAACCAACTTCCTACATCTTTACATCCTACATAAGATCCATTATACACAGAATTACTAATCTATGTATCAAGACAACTAATATCATATGCAGCACAAATGTATACATTGACTGTAAAATTTAACTTATCTGCACAGACATGCTACATGAACATTGCTCTGGCTGTTTGTTATTATATGTTTATAATTGTTGGAAAATAATTTAGCACATTTACCATTGATATTTGTAATCATTTGTCTATTTTAATATTAACTATTATTTATTTCATATTATTGTATTATTAACAGTTATATATCTAGACTAAAGGATCTTTGTACTGTTTTCCTTAATGTTGTCTCCCAGTTGGTCCCAGAAAGTGTTTACTCACTTTTCTAGTTGAAATACCCCCTGTAGGGTGCAGGTTTCTTGAAGAATTGCAGATTGGTGGCCACTTGGTTTTAAGCCTGGCCTGAAGCCTTGAAAGGTTCTACAGTGAGCGCAAGTGCACCTTCTTCCCACTGACTCTGTGTAAAGAGAGATGGAAGGAGCAAGCTGCTCTCATCTCGAGAATGCTCCCTGTACAAGAGGATGTGTAGGCATGGAGTGTAAATGTTAACCCTTTTGCACTCAGCCAATAGGGAAAAAACTCAATGACACCAGCTGATTTACAGCATTCCAGAATTTGCAGCAGTGATCACTTAGCTTTAGTAGGTATGTGCTATTATAAGCATTATCCATTGGAACGTGGAAACTCTTCTCTACAGAGAAAGTGCATTGTTAGCTTCCAAGGTTTAGAAAATAAGACTAAGGATTATGGAAAGGGTACATTTGTCACAAACTTCCTTAACTAAGCAAGCTCGTGGCGTAATGTGGGTGGTATGATGATTTTAAAATTACTATTTATCTGTCCTAGACAGAAATAATTATACAAAATCCTGGCTTCATTAGCCACTCTTTTACACTCTGTATCGTTGCCACCACCACCTGCCACGTTGTTAGACCTGATCCCCTATATATGCACACCCCATCTTTTTAGTACAGCATTTTTATATGCAGGCTGGCAACTTTCTCTGCGTAGTACAGCTGTGTTAACAACCCACTGCCATAACTATTTACGTATACAGCTGCATTCATTGTTCTCAACTTGTCATAGTACAGACATATCCAGACTTTGTCTTATGGCTCTTAAAAGAGGTACTACAGTGGAAATTTTTTTTTATAAATCAACCTGTGCCAGAAAGTTAAGTTATGAGGATTTTCTCCTGCTCTAGACAGTTCCTGAAATGGACAGAGGTGTCAGCACTGTGATCACTGTGGTCAGACAGAAAGGAAATTCAAAAAGAAAAAAAAACTTCATCTGGAGCATACAGCAGCTGATAAGTACTGGAAGGGTTAAGATTTTTAAATTGAAGTAACTTACAAATCTGTTTAACATTCTGGCACCAGTTGATTTAAAAAAATGGTTTTCCCCGGTAGTACCCCTTAAAAACAAATGGTATAAAGCCCCTTAAATTCAAACTCATACAGATAAGGTATGAGATAACTAAATTAAAAGTTGGAATCGAGGCTTCTCCTCTGTGCCCATTACACACATATGAAATATTCAAACATTTCCATAGGCAATATTTCACAAGTAAATATGACATCAAATAACCCCCCTTTTTATGTTACCTATTCCTATTTGTTGCTAACACATGTAACAGAGAGATAGGTTGTGTTTGTGGTATCTGTTTATTAGCAATTCGGAATAAATGCATAGTAGATGGGGATGTGGTGACTCTAGCTATGGCTCTGGTCCCAGAAAGCATTATCTTGAAGACCATATGTAAGATAGCTATGCAGACACAAACTGTTAGGTGTAAAAACGGTGTAGATTTTGCAGATTTTTTGGGACTGTGGATCACAGTGAGCAATAACTCTTCAATTCTCCTCATCCAGTTATGGGGCTCATTTGCTCTTTATTGGATCTAGTATATAATTATTCTGCCCTTGTATTATATATTGATGCCTTACTATACTTATCTTAACCTCTTAAGGACTTAGCCCTTTTAAACCCTAAGGACTCGGACATTTTTTGCAATTCTGACCACTGTCACTTTAAACATTAATAACTCTGGGATGCTTTTAGTTATCATTCTGATTCTGAGATTGTTTTCTCGTGACATATTCTACTTTAACATAGTGGTAAAACTTTGTGGTAACTTGCATCCTTTCTTGGTGAAAAATCCCCAAATATGATGAAAAATTTGAAAATTTAGCATTTTTCTAACTTTGAAGCTCTCTGCCTGTAAGGAAAATGGATATTCAAAAAAAAATAATGTTTTATTCACATTTCCGATATGTCTACTTTATGTTTGCATCATAAAGTTGACATGTTTTTACTTTTGGAAGACACCAGAGGGCTTAAAGTTCAGCAGCAATTTTCCAATTTTTCACAACATTTTTAAACTCGCTTTTTTTCAGGGACCAGTTCAGGTTTGAAGTGGATTTGAAGGGTCTTCATATTAGAAATACCCCACAAATTACCCCATTATAAAAACTGCACCCCCCCCAAAGTATTCGAAATGACATTCAGTCAGCGTTTTAACCCTTTAGGTGTTTCACAGGAATAGCAGCAAAGTGAAGGAGAAAATTCACAATCTTCATTTTTTACACTCGCATGTTCTTGTAGACCCAATTTTTGAATTTTTGCAAGGGGTAAAAAGGAGAAAATGTTTACTTATATTTGAAACCCAATTTTTCTCGAGTAAGGACATACCTCATATGTCTATGTAAAGTGTTCGGCGGGCGCAGTAGAGGGCTCAGAAGGGAAGGAGCGACAAATGGTTTTTGGGGGGCATGTCACCTTTAGGAAGCCCCTATGGTGCCAGAACAGCAAAAAAAAAAAAAAAACACATGGCATACCATTTTGGAAAATAGACCCCTCGGGGAACATAACAAGGGGTAAAGTGAACCTTAAAGGGGTACTCTGCCCCTGGCATCTTATCCCCTATCCAAAGGATAGGGGATAAGATGTTAGATCGCTGCGGTCCAGCTGCTGGGGACCCCGGGGATCGCAGCTGCGGCCCCCCGCCATCATTACTGCACAGAGCGAGTTCGCTCTGTGCGTAATGATGGGCGATATAGGTGCCGGAGCAGCGTGACGTCATGGCTCTGCCCCTCATGACATCACGGCCTGTCCCCTTCATGCAAGTCTATGGCAGGGGGCGTGATGACCACCACGCCCCCTCCCATAGACTTGTATTGATGGGGGTGGGCCGTGACGTAACGATGCTCCGGCCCCTGTATTGCCCATCATTACGTGCAGTAATGATAGCGGGGTACTGCAGCAGCGGGACCCCGGCGATCTGACATCTTATCCCCTATCCTTTGGATAGGGGATAAGATGTCTAGGGGCGGAGTACGCCTTTAATACCCCACAGGTGATTCACGACTTTTGCATATGTAAAAAAAAAAAGTTTTTTTCCTAAAATGCTTGGTTTCCCAAAAGTTTTACATTGTTAAAAAGGGTAATAGCAGAAAATACCCCTTAAAATTTGAAGACCAATTTCTCCCGATTCATAAAACACCCCATATGGGGGTGAAAAGTGTTCTGTTGGCGCACTACAGGTCTCAGAAGAGAAGGAGTCAAATTGGTTTTATGAAAGCAAATTTTGCTCTGGGGGCATGCTGCATTTAGGAAGCCCCTATGGTGCCAGAACAGCAAAAAAAAAAACCCCATGGCATACTATTTTGGAAACTAGACCCCTCGGGGAATGTAACAAGTGGTTAAGTAAACCTTTATACCCCACAGGTGTTTAACGACTTTTGCATATGTAAAAAAAATATATATATTTTTTTTACCTAAAATGCTTCTTTTCCCAAAAAATTTACATTTTTAAAAAGGATAAAAGCAGAAAATACCCCCCAAAATTTGTAACACAATTTCTCCCGAGTACGGCGATACCCCATATGTGACCCTAAACTGTTGCCTTGAAATACGACAGAGCTCCAAAGTGAGAGCACCATGCGCATTTGAGGCCTAAATTAGGGATTGCATAGGGGTGGACATAGGGGTATTCTATGCCAGTGATTCCCAAACAGGGTGTTTCCAGCTGTTGTAAAACTCCCAGCATGCCTGGACAGTCAGTGGCTTTCTGGTAATACTGGGAGTAGTTGTTTTGCAACAGCTGGAGGCTCCGTTTAGGAAACAGTGGCGTACCAGACGTTTTTCATTTTTATTGGGGAGGGGAGGGGGGCTGTGTAGGGGTATGTGTGTATGTAGTGTTTTTTACTTTTTATTTTATTTTGTGTTAGTGTAGTGTAGTGTATTTAGGGTACAGTCGCACGGGCGGGGGTTCACAGTAGTTTCTCGCTGGCAGTTTGAGCTGCGGCAGAAAATTTGCCGCAGCTCAAACTTGCAGCCGGATACTTACTGTTAAGCTCCGCCCATGTGAGTGTACCCTGTACATTCACATTGGGGGGGGGGGGGGTGGACGGACGGACGACATCCAGCTGTTGCAAAACTACAACTCCCAGCATGCGCTGACAGACTGTACATGCTGAAAGTTTTAGTTAGCAACAGCTGTAGGCACACTGGTTGTGTATCACTGAGTTTGTGACCTAACTCAGTGTTTCACAACCAGTGTGCCTCCAGCTGTTGCAAAACCACAACTCCCAGTATGTACGGTGCATGCTGTTAGTTGTAGTTTGCAACAGCTGGAGGCACACCGGTCGTGAAACATTGAGTTAGGTAAAAAAAAACTCTGAGTTTCACAACCAGTGTGCCTTCAGCTGTTGCAAAACTACAACTCTTAGCAGTCACCGACAGCCAATGGGCATGCTGGGAGTTGTAGTTATGCAACCAGCAGATGCACCACTACAACTCCTAGCATGCACTTTAGCTGTTTGTGCAAGTTGGGAGTTGTAGTTATACAACAGCTGAAGGTACACTTTTCCATAGAAAAAATGAGCCTGCAGCTGTTGCAAAACTATAAGCCCCAGCATGCCCATAAGGGAATGCTGGGAGTTGTGGTGGTCTGCCTCCTGCTGGTGCAGAACTACAGCTCCCAGCATGCCCTTTTTGCATGCTGGGAGCTGTTGCTAAGCAACAGCAGGAGGCTGTCACTCAGCTCTAACTGCTGATCCACACCGCTGCTACAGGTCAGTCTCTCGTCGCCACCGCCGCTCCTGGGGCCCCAAGCCCAACATTGATGCCAGGGATCAGGGTCCCCAGCTGCCGGGGTCCTCTTCCCGGACTTGATCACATCCTCCTGAAGAGGGGCGGAGCGGGTTGCGGGAGTAACACCCGCAGCAGGTGCCCTGATTGGTCGACGAATAAGGGCGATCATGAGGTGGCACCAGTGCCACCTCACCCCTGCTGGCTATGGCTGTGACGGCCCCGAACAGCTTGTAATTCCGGGTCACTGGAGACCCGATTGACCCGGAATCCGCCGCAGATCGCTGGGCTGAATTGTCCACCGATCTGCGGCCATTGCCGACATGGGGGGTCATCATGATCCCCCTGGGTGATATGCCGCGATGCCTGCTGAACGTTTTCAGCAGGCATCGGGCATCGGCTCCCCTCCGGCTAGCGGCGGGGGGGGGGGGGGTGGGGGGTTGGGGGTGCGGGATTTGACAGGACATACTCAAACGTCCTGAGTCCTTAAGGACTCAGAAAAGGGTCCGTTTGAGCACGTCCTGCGTCCTTAAGGGGTTAAAGTAATACAAAAGGTATATCCTACTCTGCAATGTACACCACTGCCCCCTACTTGGTCAACAGCAGATCTGTAGACAAAAACCTATTGTTTATAAAAACGTTGGTCCTGTCACAAGCCTCCATCCCTCCCCATTTATACCCACCCCTGACTATATCAAATGCAAATGAAAACCCACTTCCAATTCAATAAGTAGTATCTACCAGAGGAATTGAGCAATGGCCCACCTATTACCTAGTGGGAATGACCCTGTTGATGTAACTTAATGTATGGAAGGATCCACTGACCACTTCGTTCCCTCCCTCTTAACTTCAAGCACCACACACCTGTTCTTACCTACTTTTTTCCTTCCATACTTTTATCTCTTTTGTTACCATGCACAAACTATAAGTTCTCTGCAAACTTTGATAATTTACATGCTACAAACATGTTTCTACCTTATAGATGTGTGAAATGATATAATGATATCATAAGACATTACAGTAGGCAACCATTTAACTAACAAAAAGGACTATGCCAGTCTTTTGCTTCTGAGATCATAACCATGTTTGTTCCACATGACTAAGGGGCAAAGTTATTTGTTTCTTGCTTGTTTGAGAGGCACTTGTAAGAGAGTTAGAAAACCTGAAAGTTTCAAAGCAGAAGTTTGAGATTGCTGTGAGTGTTACTTTGCTTACATTGTAGAGATTTTAACTCAAAAGGTCTACAGAGAATTTATTTGTAATATTTACTGTCTGTTTTTGGCTGTTAATCTGTAAAATCCCCATAACTAGTATGACCTCCATGTTGGAAAATGCAGTCCTGTGTACATCCTGTTCAATGTATCTCAGAGTTGCCAGTTGCTCCTCTAGATCCAGGATCTGGACTTGCAAATGAACAGCTCGCGCACATCCTGCACAACAACATGCACCCTCAAACTGATGTTCAAGGATTGCATACATTGAACAGGATGTACACAGTCTCCGTCTCCTGTACACAGTCTCCGTACTCAGTCTCCTGCTCACTGAGCAAGTACTCTCTGGGGTAGAGGTGGGGGAGGAAAATGGGACGGAGGTGCAGGACAGTCAGGCAGTTAGCTTGGTTACAATTAGAAAACGGGGTAGAGGGAAAAGTGTCAGGGAGGCTAGTCCTGAACTGGCTCACCCCAACAAGTTTGCAGGTTGGCAGATGAGGGGGAGGCCATTTCAGAGCTAGCACTACTGCAGCAAGATACTGCCTCTGAAGTGGGTGTCTGCTTCAGTAAGGAGGGAGGTAGGCGGGAGTGCAGGGCAGGCCAGACAGGTACTGGTAGTGGGGGACTCAATTATTAGGGGGACAGACAGGGCGATCTGTCACAAAGACCGGGATCGCCGAACAGTGTGTTGTCTTCCTGGCGCTCGAGTTCGGCACATTGCGGATCGGACCCAGCAGTCATTGTACATATTGGCATCAATGACAAAGTAAGAGGTAGGTGGAGTGTCCTTAAAAATTATTTCAGGTACTTAGGCCGCAAGCTTAAGGCAAGGACCTCCAAGGTAATATTTTCTGAAATATTACCTGTATCAGGAGCCACATCAGAGAGGCAGTGGGAGATTAGGGAGGTAAACAAGTGGCTCAGAAGCTGGTGTAGGAAGGAGGGGTTTGGGTTCATGAAGAAAAGGGCCGACTTTGCTGTCGGTTATAGGCTCTTCCGTAGGGACGCGCTGCACCTCAATTAGGAGGATGCAGCTGTGCTTGGGGAGAAGATGGCTAGAAGGGTGGAGGAGTGTTTAAACTAGGGACTGGGGGGGGAGGGAACCTTCAACATAGAAGGGGAAGATAGTGTAGATAGAGAGGGGGGACTTATTAATGTACCTGGGGGTGGAGCGGAGGGAGGGGTTGAAATAGTTAATAGGGATAGGCTTCATAAAAAAAAAACATACACCATTGAATTGCATGTTGACTTATGCCAGAAGTCTGTCTAACAAACTGGAGTTGATAATGTCTGAGGAGGATTATGACATAGTGGATATAACAGAAACTTGGATGGATGATAGCTGTGACTGGGTGGTCAACATACAGGGTTATAGTCTATTCAGGAAGGATCGGACAAAACGGAAAGGGGGAGGAGTTTGTCTTTATGTAAAGTCCAGTCTGAAGGCCGCACTGCGGGAGGATATATGGGAGGGAAACGATAATGTGGAGTCATTATGGGTAGAAATATATGGAGATAAAAAAAAAATCCTGATAGGGGTTTGCTATAAGCCACCAAACATAATGGAAGAGTCAGAAGATCAATTAATGAGGCAAATAAACAAGGCAGCAAATCAGAATAATGTGATAATTATGGGGGACTTTAACTATCCTGATATGAACTGGGAGACTGAGACCTGTGAATCTCATAAAGGAAACAGGTTTCTGACTATAGCTAAAGACAATTTTCTGTCCCAAATGGTGCAGGGCCCTACAAGACACGGCACCCTACTAGACTTAATATTAACCAACAGACCTGACAGAGTAACTAATGTGCAAGTAGAAGGATACCTAGGAAATAGTGATCATAATATAATACATTATAACTTGTTCTTCAATAAGGGAATCTTGCGAGGGGCCACAAAAACAAAGAACTTTAGGAAGGCAAAGTTTGACCAACTCAGAGAAGCCCTTAACAATAAAAAAATGGGATAATGTCCTCAAAAACAAGAATACTGACACTAAATGGGAGACTTTTAAAAATATCTTAAACTCTCACTGTAAGATGTATATACCTTACGCGAATGAAAGGGTCAGAAATAAAAGAAAACCAATATGATTGAATAAAAATTGTTAAGGGGGCAATAAATAAAAAATAAAGCATTTAAACCACTTAAAGAGGACGGCAGTGAAGAAGCATTAAAAAAATATAGAGAAAAATGTAAAATATGTAAAAAACAGAAAAAAGCCTCAAAAATAGAGATAGAAAGACTCATTGCCCAAGAGAGTAAAACTAACCCCAAAATTTTCTTTAACTATATAAATAGCAAAAAGGTCAAAAATGAAAGTGTAGGTTTTAGGAATCACAGCAGGTGGGCAGCAGGTGGTGGATCCTCTGGGCCTGTGTGGAAGGAGACTTGAGCCGTGCCAGGGAGCGGGGTCTAACGTGCCACTGGTTTTCACCAGAGCCCGCCACAAAGCAGGATGGTCTTGCTGTGGCAGGTGGCACCCAGGTCCCTACGCCTGGCATGACTCGTCCACACAGGTAGCTGGGGGGGTGACGTGGCACTGGCAGCGACTGGCAGGACGTGGCGGAATGGCAGAAGAACAGGGCTGAAACACAGGTACAGGATAGGGCAAAACTAGGAACAGGTACACTGACTTTCTGAAAAAGGATTTCACTAAGGCATAGATGTTATGATTCGGCTAGCTGGATGTGGATCCTCTGTGCCAGCGAGGGATTGGCGTGGACCGTGTCGGTGGACCGGTTCTAGGGTTGCTACTGGTATTCACCAGAGCCCGCTGCAAAGCGAGATGGTCTTGCTGCGGCGGTAGCAACCAGGTCGTATCCACCGGCAACGGCTCAACCTCGCTGACTGCTGAGAAGGCGTGGGACAGAAGGACTAGGCAGAAGCAAGGTCAGACGTAGCAGAAGGTCGGGGCAGGTGGCAAGGTTCGTAGTCAATAGTAATAGCAGGAGGTCAGGAACACAGTAATGGTAAACACAGTAGTAGCTTTCTCTAGGCACTAAGGCAACAAGATCCGGCAAGGAAGTGCAGGGGAAGTGAGGTAATATAGCCAGGAAGCAGGTGGAAGCTAATTAGGCTGATTGGGCCAGACACCAATCATTGGTGCACTGGCCCTTTAAATCTCAGAGAGCTGGCGCACGTGCGCCCTAGAGAGCGGAGCCGCGCGTGCCAGAACATGACAGCCGGGGACCGGGACAGGTGAGTGACTTGGGATGCGATTCGCGAGCGGGCGCGTCCCGCTATGCGAATCGCATCCCGCCGGCAATGTCAGTGCAGCACTCCCGGTCAGTGGGTCTGACCGGTGCGCTGCAGGGAGAGAAACGCCGCGAGCGCTTTGGGGAGGAGCAGGGACCCGGAGCGCTCGGCGTAACAATAGACAACCAAAGATCCGGCCTAGGGAACAGGGAGGAGCAGATACATATGGACAAAGGACAGGTGCAGACACTTTAATAACTAATTGTTACTGGCCCTTTAAGAAACAGATCTATGGCGCAAGCACACGCACGCCCTATGGGGCGGAATCACGCATGCCAGAGCTACGGGGACCCCAGGGAGCAGAGACACAAGAAGGTGAGTGACAGGCTGAGACTTGCATGCGGACGTGTCCCGCGATGTGAATCTCAGCCCCGCCGGCAGCAGGAACAGGGAGCGCTCACGGCCGGAGAGTCCGGACGGAGTGCCACTGTAACAGTAGTCACTTAAAAAAATTATGAGAAAGAAATTATTAACGGGGATCAGGAAAAAGCTAATATATTAAACAAATTCTTCTACACTGTATTCACCTAGGAAAATTAAATGCAAGGTGAAATACAGCGAGATAAAGTAAACTCCCCAGTACAGGTCACCTGTCTAACCCAGGAAGAAGTACAGTACATTAAAACCTCATGTGCCAAAAAAATAAAAAAATAAATGCCCCGACAAACAAAAAACCTAAACTCTTAGTAAATGAGGCCCATTGAGATAAATATATATGTTTAGATTTGCATATGCCAGTAATTCCCAACTGGGGGGTGCACTCCAGTGGTGTATGGTGTTGGGAAAAAAAATAGAACTTCCCACCTCCCAGGACACCTGGTGGTAAGCATCAGTGTCACTTCAAGTGCCACCCGTAAGGAGGCAAACTACCTTTAACCCCTTCCCGCTATAGGACGTATGCATACGTCCAATCATCCGGACGTATGCATATGTCATAGCGATCTCCGGCACTGCCGCGGGCAGCGTAGGAGATCGGCGATGGGACCCGGCTGTCAATCACAGCCGGAGTACCGCTGCAGCTGCCGGAGCCGTGATCGCGCCAGTCCCGGCAGCATTAACCCCATAGATGCCGTGATCAATCCTGATCACAGCGCGGCATCTATGGTGTTGACAGGGGGAGCGCGGGTCGCTGTTGGTTGCTGGATCACACAGGCTGTAGTGTCTGCAGCTCATCAGGTTATACTGTGCTGCAGTACAAATGTATTGCAGCATAGTATAACCTGTAAAAAGTGTAAAAAATTAAATAAAAAGTTCTTCAATAAAAGTACCAATTTTGGTACAAATAGCGGAATAAAAAAGATCACAAGGTAGCACGTAGCACAAAAATGATACCAATAAAAAGTACAGCTCATTCCTAAAAAAATAAGCCCTTAATCAATGGCGTCGGACGAAAAATAAAAATGGGTCGGTCCTTAATAGGTTAAAGGAAATCTGTCATCAGCATCACCCGCAATAATCTGTCATACAGGTTTGTACTACGGGTGATACTGAAAAAAATGATACTTACCGCATCTTGATCCATTGCTCTGTTCTGCCGCAATTCTTCTTTTTCTGTATATGCAAATTAGTTGCTTTGGGCACAGGCGGAGCTATGAACCCTGCTCCGGGCACTGTGATGTCATCTTTGCCAGATGAGTGGTCCACCCGGCTCTTACATCTTCATAATCGCTCGGTGCACATTACTGTTCGGCGCATGCGCCGATCCCTGGGTACACCCGGATGTGCCGTTCAGGCACGCAAGGACGCCGGAATGAAGCTTAGCTGTATGCAGCTTCCGGGTGTACCAAAGGATCGGCGAATACGCCAAACATTGACGTACACCGAGCAAGCAGGGAGGGGGATTATAAAGATGGAGGAGCCAGGCGGAGCATCCACCTGGTGAAGATTACATCACAGATTCGTAGGTCCTTCCCTGCCCCAAGCAACTAATTTGAATACACAGTAAAAGAAGAGTTATGGTGGAATGGAGTGACGAATCAAAATGCGGTAAGTAACATTTTGATCAGTATTACCCGCACTACAAGCCTGTATGACAAGTTAGTGCAGGTGATACTGATGACAGATTTCCTTTAAAGCGTACCTGTCATAGCGCAAAAAAAGAAAAAATAGTGATACGTTACTCAGGACCCAATCCTGATCTTGTGCATATGATTTTTATGTGTCTCGGACCTATATATCCAGAGATATAAGCATTTATCTGCTGGTGAGTAACTTTTTCATTGTGCAGGCTGGAGGGGGCTTGTCAGTCTGTCTCCCTCACAGTGATGACTTATCTGTTCTGATTCTTGGGAGCAAGCATTGGCAGTCAGCCCACTCTACTCGGTAACAGTTTCCTCTCTGGTTTCATTCTGTACACGGAGGAAGATGCTTGTTGCTTGCCTGCAGTATTCCCAGGGCCTGTTTTGGGCTTCGCGTGGCCCTAGGCAAAATGAAAAGAGGGGCCCCAAAAGTCGTAAGAGTGCACTACCCAGATTTGCACAAATCAAAGCGCAAAAAATTACCCTCATACATCCCCATATACAGAAAAATAAGAGTTATAGGGATCAGAATAGTACAATTTTATATTTTTGTATAGTCCCCCCACATTAGGTTGGCTGAGAGCTGCACTACAGGACATAGACTGGGGGGAGGTGTTCTCAAATACTGATACAGAAGGTAAATGGGACATCTTTAAATCAACTCTAAATAACTATACAGCTAAATATATACCAAAGGGGAACAAATATAAACAATTAAAACTAAATCCTACATGGCTGACAAATGATGTTAAAAGAGCAATAAACAACAAAAAAATAGCCTTCAAAAAATTCAAATCTGATGGGTCAGCTATAACATTTAAACAGTACAAGGAGCTTAATAAAATCTGTAAAAATGTAATAAAAACAGGAAAAATTCAAAATGAGAGACAGGGGGCCAAAGAAAGCAAAATATAAAATATATAAATACAAAAAAACCAAGGACAGAGCATGTAGGACCCCTTAATAATGATAATGGGGAGGTTGTCACAGGCGATCAAGAGAAAGCGGAGCTACTGAATGGGTTCTTTAGTTCTGTATACACTATGGAAAAAGGAGCTGACATTGGCCAGGTCAGTGCTGGTAACACATCATGTAATGTACTGAACTGGCTTAATGTAGAGATGGTACAAGGTAAGTTAAGTAAAGTAAATGTAAGTTAAGTAAAGTAAATGTAAGCAAATCTCCAGGGCCGGATGGACTACACCCAAGAGTTCTTAGAGAGGTAAGTTCAGTAATATCTGTACCCTTGTTCATGATATTTAGAGATTCTCTGGTGTCTGGTATCGTGCCAAGGGACTGGCGCAAGGCTAATGTGGTACCAATCTTCAAGAAGGGCTCTAGGTCTTCGCCAGGCAATTATAGACCGGTAAGTCTAACGTGCATTGTGGGTAAATTGTTTGAAGGACTTAGAAGGGATTACATACAGGAATACATAGGGGATAATTGTATTATAAGTGATAGCCAGCATGGGTTTACTAAGGATAGAAGTTGTCAAACCAATCTAATTTGCTTTTATGAAGAGGTGAGTAGAAGCCTTGACAGAGGAATGGCTGTGGATATAGTGTTTCTGGATTTTGCTAAAGCGTTTGATACTGTCCCTCACAGACGTTTGACAGGTAAGTTAAGGTCCTTGGGCTTGGAAACTTTAGTTTGTAACTGGATTGAACACTGGCTCATGGATCGTACCCAGAGAGTGGTGGTCAATGATTTGTACTCTGATTGGTCCCCGGTAATTAGTGGTGTACCCCAAGGTTCAGTACTGGGCCCACTGTTGTTTAATTTATTTATCAATGATATAGAGGATGGTATTAACAGCTCTGTTTCTATCTTTGCAGATGACACCAAGCTTTGTAGCACGGTACAGTCTATAGAGGATGTGTATAGGTTACAAGATGACTTGGATAGACTAAGTGTCTGGGCCTGCACTTGGCAAATGAGGTTCAATGTGGATAAATGTAAAGTTATGCATCTGGGTACTAAGAACATGCATGCATCGTATGTCTTAGGGGGGATTAAACTGGCAGAGTCATTGGTAGAGAAGGATCTGGGTGTACTTGTAGATCAC
Source organism: Hyla sarda (assembly GCF_029499605.1). Taxonomy (NCBI): domain Eukaryota; kingdom Metazoa; phylum Chordata; class Amphibia; order Anura; family Hylidae; genus Hyla; species Hyla sarda. The sequence continues at coordinate 296,700 of NW_026608445.1, forward strand.
AGACTTCAGAATAGCATGCAATGTCAGGCTGCTGCTTCCAAAGCCGGCAGGATATTGTCATGTATAAAAAGAGGCATGGACTCAAGGGACAGGGACATAATACTCCCCCTTTATAAAGCATTGGTACAACCTCACCTGGAATATGCTGTTCAGTTTTGGTCGCCTGTTCATAAAAGGGTCACTGCGGAGTTGGAAAGGGTGCAGAGACGCGCAACTAAACTAATATGGGGCATGGAACATCTTAGCTATGAGGAGCGATTAAAGGAGTTACAATTGTTTAGTCTTGAGAAGAGACGTTTAAGGGGGGATATGATAAACGTATATAAGTATATAAATGGCCCATACAAAAAATATGGAGAAAAACTGTTTCAGGTTAAACCCCCCCAAAGGACGAGGGGGCACTCCCTCCGTCTGGAGAAGAAAAGGTTTAGTCTAAAGGGGCGACACGCCTTCTTTACCGTGAGGACTGTGAATTTATGGAACGGTCTACCTCAAGAACTGGTCACAGCAGGAACAATTAACAGCTTTAAAACAGGGTTAGATACATTCCTGGAACAAAATAACATTAATGCTTATGCAGAATTATAAAATTACATCCCTTTCCCTTATCCCCTTACACCCTTCCCTTCAATTCCCTGGTTGGACTTGATGGACATCTTTTTTCAACCACACTAACTATGTAACTATGTATAGTTCCCCCCCACATTAGGTTGGCTGTATAGTTCCCCCACATTAGGTTGTAGTTCCCCCACATTAGGTTGGCTGTATAGTTCCCCCACATTAGGTTGTAGTTCCCCCACATTAGGTTGGCAGTATAGTTCCCCCACATTAGGTGCAGTACAGTTCCCCCACATTAGATTGGCAGTATAGTTCACCCACATTAGGTTGGCAGTATAGTTCCCCCACATTAGGTGCAGTACAGTTCCCCCACATTAGGTGAGCAGTACAGTTCCCCCCCACATTATGTTCAGTATAGTTCTCCCCACATTAGGTGCAGTATAGTTCCCCCCACATTAGGTAGGCAGTACAGTTCCGCCACATTAGGTTGGAAGTATAGTTCCCTCACATTAGGTTGGCAGTATAGTTCCCCCACATTAGGTTGACAGTATAGTTCCCCCACATTAGGTTGGCTGTATAGTTCCTCCGCATTAGGTTGGCAGTATAGTTCCCCCACATTAGGTGAGCAGTATAGTTCCCCCACATTAGGTTGGCAGTATAGTTCCCCCACATTAGGTGAGCAGTACAGTTCCCCCCCCCATTAGGTGCCGTACAGTTCCGCCACATTAGGTGCAGTATAGTTCCCCCACATTAGGTGCAGTACAGTTCCCCCACATTAGGTGCAGTATAGTTTCCCCACATTAGGTGTAGTATAGTTCCCCCACATTAGGTGCAGTATAGTTCCCCCACATTAGGTGCAGTATAGTTCCCCCACATTAGGTGCAGTATAGTTCCCCACATTAGGTGCAGTATTGTCCCCCACATTAGGTGCAGTATAGTTCCCCACATTAGGTGCCTGCAGAGCATTGTACAGACAAGGGTGCAATGCTCTGAAGTATGCACATACCCCTCCATGTGTATAGCAATTTGTATGAACATTCCTATACAGGTGGGGGTATGTGCAGAGCATTGCACCCTAGTCTGTACTACAGACAAGGATGCAATACTCTGCACATACCCCCACCTGTATAGGAATGTTCATACGCACACTGCTATACACATGGAGGGGTATGTGCATACTGCAGAACATTGCACCCTAGTGTACTACAGGCAAGGGTGCAATGCTCTGCACAGACCCCTACCTCTATAGGAATGTTCATACTCACACTACTATACACATGGAGGGGTATGTGCATACTGCAGAGCATTGCATCCTAGTTTCTGTAGAAGGTCCTTGGGTGCAGTGCTCTGCACATACCCGACCTGTATAGGAGTGTACATACACACACTGCTATACACACTGTGGGGGGGATGTGCTGACTACAGAGCATTGCACCCTAGCGTCTTCTACAGACACTGGGGTGCAATGCTCTGCAGTATGCACATACCCCTCCATGTGTATAGCAGTGTATGTATGAACATTTCTATACAGGTGGGTGTATGTGCAGAGCATTGCACCCTAGGGCCTTCTACAGACACTAGGGTGCAATGCTCTGAAGTATGCACATACCCCTCCATGTGTATGGCAGTGTGCGTATGAACATTCCTATACAGGTGGGGGTATGTGCAGAGCATTGCACCCTTGACTGTAATATAGACAACGGTGCAATGCTCTGCACATACCTTCCCCCATGTGTATAGCAGTGTGTGTATGTACACTCCTATACAGGTGGTGGTATGTGCAGAGCATTGCACCCTTGTATGTACTATAGACAAGGGTGCAATGCTCTGCACATACCCCCACCTGTATAGGAGTGTACATACACACACTGCTATACACATGGAGGGCTATGTGCATACTGCAGAGCATTGCACCCTGGTGTCTTCCACAGATCCAAGGGTGCAATGCTCCGCAGTATGCACATACCCCCCCATATGTATAGCAGTGTGTATATGTACACTCCTATACAGGTGGGGGTATGTGCATACTGCAGAGCATTGCACCCTTGGATCTGTGGAAGACACTAGGGTGCAATGATCTGCAGTGCACCTAGCCCCATATGCAAAGGCCCTGGCTGGGAGGATAGCTGAGATACTTACAGATTCAGCCGGGGCCGCAGCAGGGGCCAGAGCACAACAGCAGGGGCCCTGCCGCAGAACGGGACAGCGCAGGGGCCGCAGCACGGCACCGGACCACAGCGGGGGCCACAGAACGGTACAATGGGGCCCGGACGCAGAAGGGGCCAACGCAGGGGCCGCAGCATGGCAAGGGAAAACAGCAGGGTCCGCAGCATGGCATGGGAAAACAGCAGGGGCCGCAGCACGGCAGGGGAAAACAACAAGGGCCGCAGAACGGACAATGCAGGGGCCCGCTGCACAAAGGGACAACGCAGGGGCTGCAGCAGGGTTTACACAGTGGCAACATTTGAGGTAAGGCCTCTCCATGCACTCTGCAGGGGCTGAATTGTGAACTGACCTTGGTGCTTATCTGAAGGCAGTGAGGCAGAGGGGATGGGGGGGTGAGTGCATGGCTCGTTCACAGGCAGTGCATGTCTGCGCATACACTCAATAGAAATCTCCTATACTGAATACCGGTATGCTTTACGGCCGGTATCCAGTATGCTGTAAAATCTAGACTTGTCTGTCTGGCTAAAAGACAGGCGACCCCTAGTGGCGGCTATTTTGAGCTTTAATTTCAGGTGAAAATGTACTTTTTTTTAACAGGTGTATATTGTGAAATGTCATATTATAATGAGTCCTGCAACGTATGAAGTTTTCAACAATGACAGTGCCTCTTTAAGAGTGTCTGTTAAATCAATTATCAGTGCTCAGGACTGATTTAGATGACCACCATGAGTAGGCCCAGTACGATATATATTGGAGGAAATCAGACACTCAATGCTTTGAGTAGGAATAGCAGTGTTAGGGTGCAGTCACACCATGTTTTTGCAATACAGTTCCCGTATCAGGTTTTTGAGGAAATACGGAATCCTCAAAACCTGACTAAACTGTATCAAAATGTGTGTACAAATTTTAACCCGTATACAGTTAAAAAATGTATACGGTTTGAAAACTGACATCCAGTTGCATCCGTTTTTTTAAGAAAAAACCGTATACATTTTTAACTTTTCACTCCATTTTGAATAAAGTTTTACTGGTTTGTGTCACGATTCGGCTGGCTGGAGGTGGATCTTCTGTGCCAGAGAGGGATTGGCGTGGACCGTGTTGGTGGACCGGTTCTAAGTTGCTACTGGTATTCACCAGAGCCCGCCGCAAAGCGGGATGGTCTTGCAGCGGCGGTAGCAACCAGGTCGTATCCACCAGCAACGGCTCAACCTCTCTGACTGCTGAAGATAGGCGCAGTACAAGGGAGTAGACAAGAGCAAGGTCGGACGTAGCAGAAGGTCAGGGCAGGCAGCAAGGATCGTAGTCAGGGGCAACGGCCGAAGGTCTGGAACACAGGCTAGGAACATACAAGGAAACGCTTTCACTGGCACAATGGCAACAAGATCCGGCGAGGGAGTGCAGGGGAAGTGAGGTATAAATAGGGAGTGCACAGGTGAACACACTAATTAAGCCTGCTGCGCCAATCAGTGGCGCAGTGGCCCTTTAAATTGCAGAGACCCGGCGCGCGCGCGCCCTAAGGAGCGGGGCCGCGCGCGCCGGGACAAGACCGACGGAGAGCGAGTCAGGTACGGGAGCCGGGACGCGAATCGCGAGCGGGCGCCTCCCGCATCGCGAATCGCATCCCGGCTGAGAGAAGTATTGCAGCGCACCCGGTCAGCAGGTCTGACCGGGGCGCTGCAAATGCGAGGATGTTGCGAGCGCTCCGGGGAGGAGCGGGGACCCGGAGCGCTCGGCGTAACAGTACCCCCCCCCCCCTTGGGTTTCCCCCTCTTCTTGGAGCCTGAGAACCTGAGGATAAGACTTTTGTCTAGGATGTTGTCCTCAGGTTCCCAGGATCTCTCTTCTGGGCCACAGCCTTCCCAATCCACCAAGAATTTTTTTTTTCCTCTGACCGTCTTGGAGGCCAGAATCTCCTTCACAGAGAAGACGTCAGAAGAACTGGAAACAGGAGTGGGAGAAACAAGTTTGGGAGAGAAGCGGTTAATGATGAGTGGTTTAAGGAGAGAGACATGGAAGGCATTGGGAATACGAAGAGAAGGAGGAAGAAGGAGTTTGTAAGAGAGAGGGTTAATCTGGCACAAGACTTTGAAAGGACCAAGATAGCGTGGTCCCAGTTTGTAACTGGGGACACGAAAGCGGACATATTTAGCGGAGAGCCATACCTTGTCTCCGGGAGCAAAAATGGGGGGAGTTCTTCTTTTCTTATCGGCAAACCTTTTCATGCGGGAAGAAGCCTGTAAAAGAGAATTTTGGGTCTCTTTCCATATGGTGGAAAGATCACGAGTCACTTCATCCACAGCGGGCAAATCAGAGGGCAAGGGAGTAGGGAGGGAGGGAAGAGGGTGACGGCCGTACACCACGAAAAATGGGGACTTAGCAGAAGATTCGGAGACTCTGAAGTTGTATGAGAATTCGGCCCATGGTAGAAGATCTGCCCAGTCATCCTGGCGGGAGGAAACAAAATGCCGTAAATAGTCACCCAGGACCTGGTTAATTCTTTCTACTTGCCCATTGGATTGGGGATGATAAGAAGAAGAGAAGTTTAATTTAATCTTGAGCTGTTTACAGAGGGCCCTCCAGAATTTAGACACGAATTGGACGCCTCTATCCGAGACGATATGCGTGGGCAAACCGTGAAGGCGAAAAATGTGTACAAAAAATTGCTTTGCCAACTGAGGCGCTGAAGGAAGACCAGGAAGAGGAATAAAATGTGCCATCTTGTCTGTAATAAAGTCCATACCAATCTGTGACCAAGGCTGTTCGGGGACAGGCAGAGGGTGAAGGAGGCCAGCAGGCTTCTGGCGAGGAGTCTTATCCCGGGCACAGACAGTACAGGCCCGCACAAAATCAACAACATCCGTCTCCAGAGTCGGCCACCAATAAAAACGAGAGATGAGTTGCAAGGATTTTTTGATGCCCGCATGGCCTGCGAGGTGGGAGGAGTGTCCCCATTTGAGAACCCCGAGACGCTGGCGTGGAGAAACGAAGGTCTTCCCTGGAGGAGTTTGTCTGATGGAGGCTGGAGAAGTGGAGATCAGACAGTCCGGAGGAATGATGTGTTGTGGAGAGACCTCTACTTCAGAGGCATCAGAAGAACGAGAGAGGGCATCGGCCCTAATGTTCTTGTCAGCAGGGCAAAAATTAATTTCAAAGTTAAAACGGGCAAAGAACAACGACCACCTGGCCTGGCGAGGGTTCAGTCATTGGGCAGACTGGAGATAGGAGAGATTCTTGTGATTAGTGTATATGATAACTGGAAATTTTGATCCCTCCAGCAGATGCCTCCATTCCTCAAGCGCCAATTTAATGGCCAGTAGTTCTCGATCCCCGATGGACTAATTTCTCTCCGCTGGAGAGAAGGTCCTAGAAAAAAACCCACAAGTAACAGCATGCCTGGAAGAATTTCTTTGTAGAAGGACAGCTCCAGCTCCCACTGAGGAGGCATCTACCTCCAATAGGAAGGGTTTAGATGGGTCAGGTCTGGAGAGCACGGGGGCAGAAGAAAAGGCAGACTTGAGATGTTTAAATGCGTCTTCCGCTTGGGGAGACCAGGACTTGGGATTGGCATTTTTTTTTGTTAAAGCCACGATAGGAGCCACAATAGTGGAAAAGTGTGGAATAAATTGTCTGTAATAATTGGCGAACCCCAAAAAACGTTGGATAGCACGGAGTCCGGAGGGGCGTGGCCAATCTAAGACGGCAGAGAGTTTATCTGGGTCCATTTGTAGTCCCTGGCCAGAGACCAAGTATCCTAGGAAAGGAAGAGATTGACATTCAAAGAGACATTTCTCCATTTTGGCATAAAGTTGATTGTCCCGAAGTCTCTGAAGAACCATGCGGACATGCTGGCGGTGTTCTTCTAAGTTGGCAGAAAAAATCAGAATATCGTCCAGATAAACCACAACACAGGAATATAAGAGATCACGAAAAATTTCATTAACAAAGTCTTGGAAGACGGCAGGGGCGTTGCATAGGCCAAAGGGCATGACCAGATACTCAAAGTGTCCATCTCTGGTGTTAAATGCAGTCTTCCATTCGTCCCCCTCCCTGATGCGGATGAGATTATAAGCCCCTCTTAAGTCCAGTTTGGTAAAGATGTGGGCACCTTGTAGGCGATCAAAGAGTTCCGAGATAAGAGGTAAGGGGTAGCGGTTTTTTACCGTGATTTTGTTAAGTCCGCGGTAATCAATGCAAGGACGTAGGGAGCCATCTTTTTTGGACACAAAAAAAAATCCAGCTCCGGCAGGAGAGGAGGATTTACGGATAAACCCCTTTTTTAAATTTTCCTGGATGTACTCCGACATGGCTAGAGTCTCTGGAGCAGACAGAGGATAGATTCTGCCCCGGGGTGGAGTAGTACCCGGGAGGAGGTCAATAGGACAGTCATAAGGCCTGTGAGGAGGTAAAGTTTCAGCTTGCTTCTTGCAAAAGACGTCAGCATAGTCCATATAAGCCTTAGGAAGACCGGATACAGGGGGAACCACAGGGTCACGGCAGGGAGTACTGGGAACCGGTTTAAGACAGTCCTTGAGACAAGAAGTACCCCAGTTCTTGATTTCTCCTGTGGACCAATCAAGGGTTGGGGAATGGTGTTGAAGCCACGGTAATCCAAGAAGAATTTCAGAAGTGCAGTTGGAGAGGACCAAAAATTCAATTTTTTCATGATGAGGTCCGATGCACATTAGGAGAGGTTCTGTGCGGTAACGCACGGTGCAGTCCAATCTTTCATTGTTAACAGAATTGATGTAGAGGGGTCTGGCGAGACTGGTCACCGGGATGTTGAACCTGTTGATGAGAGAGGCCAAAATAAAATTTCCTGCAGATCCAGAATCCAAGAAGGCCATAGCAGAGAAGGAGAAGGTAGAGGAAGATATCCGCACAGGCACAGTAAGGCGTGGAGAAGCAGAGTTGACATCAAGAACTGTCTCACCTTTGTGCGGAGTCAGCGTACGTCTTTCCAGGCGGGGAGGACGGATAGGACAATCCTTCAGGAAGTGTTCGGTACTGGCACAGTACAGGCACAGATTCTCCATGCGGCGTCGTGTCCTCTCTTGAGGTGTCAAGCGAGACCGGTCAACTTGCATAGCCTCCACGGCGGGAGGCACAGGGACGGATTGCAGAGGACCAGTGGAGAGAGGAGCCGGGGAGAGAAACCGCCTCGTGCGAACAAAGTCCATATCCTGGCGGAGCTCCTGACGCCTTTCGGAAAAACGCATGTCACTGCGGGTGGCAAGATGAATAAGTTCATGCAGGTTAGCAGGAATTTCTCGTGCGGCCAGCACATCTTTAATGTTGCTGGATAGGCCATTTTTAAAGGTCGCGCAGAGGGCCTCATTATTCCAGGATAATTCGGAGGCAAGAGTACGGAATTGGATGGCGTACTCGCCAACAGAAGAATTACCCTGGACCAGGTTCAGCAGGGCAGTCTCAGCAGAAGAGGCTCGGGCAGGTTCCTCGAAGACACTTCGAATCTCCGTGAAGAAGGAGTGTACAGAGGCAGTGACAGGGTCATTGCGGTCCCAGAGCGGTGTGGCCCATGACAGAGCTTTCCCAGACAGAAGGCTGACTACGAAAGCCACCTTAGACCTTTCAGTAGGAAACTGGTCCGACATCATCTCCAAGTGCAGGGAACATTGCGAAAGAAAGCCACGGCAAAACTTAGAGTCCCCATCAAACTTATCCGGCAAGGATAATCGTAGGCCGGAAGTGGCCACTCGCTGCGGAGGAGGTGCAGGAGCTGGCGGAGGAGATTGTTGCTGAAGCTGTGGTAATAGCTGCTGTAGCATCACGGTCAGTTGAGACAGCTGGTGGCCTTGTTGCGCTATCTGTTGCGACTGCTGGGCGACCACCGTGGTGAGGTCGGCGACAACTGGCAGTGGGACTTCAGCGGGATCATTGGCCGGATCTACTGTCACGATTCGGCTGGCTGGAGGTGGATCCTCTGTGCCAGAGAGGGATTGGCGTGGACCGTGTTGGTGGACCGGTTCTAAGTTGCTACTGGTATTCACCAGAGCCCGCCGCAAAGCGGGATGGTCTTGCAGCGGCGGTAGCAACCAGGTCGTATCCACCAGCAACGGCTCAACCTCTCTGACTGCTGAAGATAGGCGCGGTACAAGGGAGTAGACAAGAGCAAGGTCGGACGTAGCAGAAGGTCTGGGCAGGCAGCAAGGATCGTAGTCAGGGGCAACGGCAGAAGGTCTGGAACACAGGCTAGGAACATACAAGGAAACGCTTTCACTGGCACAATGGCAACAAGATCCGGCGATGGAGTGCAGGGGAAGTGAGGTATAAATAGGGAGTGCACAGGTGAACACATTAATTAAGCCTGCTGCGCCAATCCGTGGCGCAGTGGCCCTTTAAATTGCAGAGACCCGGCACGCGCGCGCCCTAAGGAGCGGGGCCGCGCGCACCGGGACAAGACCGACGGAGAGCGAGTCAGGTACGGGAGCCGGGACGCGCATCGCGAGCGGGCGCCTCCCGCATCGCGAATCGCATCCCGGCTGAGAGAAGTATTGCAGCGCACCCGGTCAGCAGGTCTGACCGGGGCACTGCAAATGCGAGGATGTTGCGAGCGCTCCGGGGAGGAGTGGGGACCCGGAGCGCTCGGCGTAACAGTTTGATTGAAATTCCAAGAAAAAAAATAGTGCAAAGTCAAAAACCGTATGGAACTGTATGCACTTACAGTTCTGTACGGTTCCCATTGACTCCCATGTAAAAAAAAAAAAACGTAAAAGGTTTAATACAGTTTTTCAAACGGACCTAAAACCGTGGTAGACTACGGTTTTGGGTACAGGAAAAAAAAACTGACAAAACCGTACAGGATGCAAAACGGACACAACCTGATGCATCTTTTGGCATACGGTTTTCAATGGAGAGTCAATGCATACGTTTTCCAATACGGTTCCATACGGTTTTCACATACAAAATGTATACGGGAACTGTATTGCAAAAACGTAGTGTGAATGCACCCTTATCCTGTCTACTGCAAAATGTGAGCTTTATTTATACCAATACAAACAGTTAGTTACACAATGTGTTTTTTTCTCCATTTTACGCAAAAATCCTCCGATGAGCGTGTGATACATTCATCATGGCAATTCCGTATGAGCAACATATTTACTTGCCCGATAGCTCAAAGTACATCTTGATTCAAAATGGAGGGGGGGTTGTAATATCATAAAATTCAATCGAGACAGGAGTCTGCAGATTGAATACTGGCTATAATTTAAGAACATAACTAATATCTCAGGATAGGAGTTTTATGATTAACAGTGTTCTACCTACTTTAACCTTAAGGACACAGGGTTTTTCCGTTTTTTGCACTTTCGTTTTTTCCTCATCACCTTCTAAAAATCATAACGCTTTCAATTTTGCACATACAGACCCATATGAGGGCTTTTGTATGTACTTTATAATGACATCAATAATTTCACCACAAAATTTACCGCAAAACCAGAAAAAAAAGATTTGTGGGGCAAAATTGGAAAAAAATGCCATTTTGTAACTTTTTGGGGCTTACAATTCTATGCAGTGCACTTTTCAGTAAAAATGACACCATATCTTTATTCTGTAGGTCCATATGGTTACAAGGATACCTAATTTATATAGGTTTTATTTAATTTTATTTCTTAAAAAAAATTATAACTCCTTGCACCAAAATTAGTATGTGTAAAATCATCTTCTGATCCCTAGAACTTTTTTATTTTTCCATATACTGGGCTATATGAGGGCTCATTTTTTGATCTGAAGTTTTTATTTGTACTATTTTTGTTTTGATGGGATATATTTTTTATATGGAATTTGGGAAAAGGGGGTGATTCACACTTTTAATATAGAAAGGGTTAATGTGTGTGTTTTTAAACTTTTTATTCAACTTTTTTTTAGTCCCCTTAGAGACTTTTAGGAGGAATCAGTAGATTCCATAGAACCACATTCATCTGTGTGCTCTGCGCTTGATTGATAAAGCCTGGTACTGCTAGGCTTTATCATTCTCAGCACAGCAGCCAGCACTGGAGGAGAGGTAAGCCCTCCGGCTACCTCAACAGTGGATCACCCTCCCCCTTGCAGGCATGGGGTGGGGTCTATAATTCATATAATTATGACCTGAAAGCCAAAGGGGGCTCCTCTCCTTCTTGGTCCCACCAGGCGGTCAGGCAACCAGATATGGCCTAAGTAGGGGTACTGCCCAGCCCGAAACAAACAGCGTGATAAAATATGGGCGCATTTCCTCCATTTCAAAAGCGACTTACTAAAATGATGTCCCACAAATAAAGAATTTATGGAAAAAAAGCCAATTTTTTCCACTGACTTAGAAATAATTCTAGCCACACAATAAGGGCTCAACGTACTCACTTTTGCCCTAGGTGAATACTTTAGGGGTTGTAGTTTCGAAAATGGGGTCACTTCTAGGGTGCAGTATTGTTCTGACAGCTAGAATGCTTTGCAAGATGAAGTGCGGCCTATAATTTGTATAATGATATCCTGAAAGCCAAATGGTGCTCCTCTCCTTTTGGGTCCCACCATGTGGCCATGCAACCAAATATGGCCTAAGCAGGGGTATTACTGAACACGGAACAAACAGCGTAATAAAATATGGGGCGCATTTTCTACTTTTCAGATGCAATGTACAAAAAATATGTCCCACAAATGATGCATTTGTAAAAAATTTTAAAAAAAATTAAAAAAAGAAAATATAAATGTTTCCATTGACTTTGTAACCATTCCAGCCACACAAAAAAAACTCAAAGTACTCACTTTTGGTCTAGGTGAATACTTTAGAGGTGAACTTTCCAAAATGGGGTCACTTGTGGGGGTTCTGTATGGTTCTGGCAGCTAAAACCCTTTGCAAGCATGAAGTTCTGCCTACAATCCATTCGGCCTAGAATGATGCTCTGAAAGCCAAGGAACCAAATATAGCCTAAGCGGGGATATTTCCAAACATAGGCCGAGCAGTTCAATAAAATATAGGGTGCCTGAGGAAGCCACGCATGCGTGGTGAAACGCGTTGCATTAACAAAATAAATCCCTCTTGGAAGGTATACTACCTGTCTGGTGTCCTTGTCCCAGTCAGCGCCGTCCAATTCCTGGACTAGAAGCCCGTTTTATCCATGACACTGATAAGGACAAGGACACATGGAACGCTGGTGATTGCCAACCAGCACCGTTACAATATATATTAATGGTATATTGCATACTATACATTTTTAAGACAGTAATATGAAAAACACAAAAGCAGACAGACCGATGCGCATCTAAGCGCAATTTCTTATTTAAGGAAAAAGTAGAGTAGAAAATAGGTTAAAGTGTGCTCACCTATATGTGTTGCGCTGTGAGCACAACACCACAGCTTGCTTGCTCCCACAGTGAATGGTATATGGAGGAGTGCAGCCTGCACTGATCCCATGTCCAACTGGTGGCGGACGGTCAGATAAATCCAAGTGGTGGAAGAAAAAATCTCCCAATGAAGTAGTGCAGTCAGCGGCGCTCTCCTCTTGGTAAGGACGAGCTAGTAAAAGATACCCGGCAAGGAACGGAATTATAAAACAAAAAACAATTTATTTTACAAAGGCATGCGAACAACGCGTTTCGAGGATTGGGACCCCCTCTTCGTCAGGTTCTGATTGGGGGTTGGGTGTGACATCCTTTTTATAGACACCCAAACCCGTGAAAATCATCCACAGATGTTGGTGTAGAATAAAACAATAATGATTCAAATCGAAAGAAAACAGTGTCATCACTAAAAAACATTCTACATTATACAGATATTTTATATCCATTCTTATAAGCATAATAGTGCAATAGAAAGTATAATAAAAAAAGCCGATAGAGATGCGTGTGCTAAAAATCACATTCATCTCATCGGCTTGTCAGACGTGTTGTCTGCAAGGACTGCAGCAAGGTGTCAAATATCGCGTCACGGCATTCTCTGACATAAGTATCCCCGGAAGTGAGATAGATGGGAGACCGGTACAACAGCCAGGATTGTCCGGAGGTAAAATTTCTTATTTGTATTTGCAGTAAATTAGTGTGTGGCATATTCAGAACAGAGCAGTTGCAGTGGAAGGAAGGGGTGTAGTTGACAGTAGGGCTCCATATAAACCTTGAGTGTTTGAAGATTACATATATATCTTGAGTAGTTGGACTTGTTGTTTGTTCAGCTCGTCATTCTTTTGGTGTGGCAGAACTTCTTTTTGAGGGGTACCATTTTAGTGTACTTATCAGCAGACAATGATAGTGTTTGTAGCAAGAATATTAGTAGCGATATAGATACTTGTCTGCGGGCAATGGTAATGTTTGTAGCAGAATTAATAGTAACAATATACCATAAGTGCTTGTCTACGGGTAATGGTAATATTTGTGGCAGGAATAATTGTAGCGATATAGGTGCAATTGTCAGGGGATACTTTATCTGTCTGGTATATAAAACCACAATCACAGAAATATGGATATCTATGGAGGAAATATCTGTGTAAATATCTGATATTTCCTCCATAGATATCCATATTTCTGTGATTGTGGTTTTATATACCAGACACATAAAGCATCCCCTGACAATTGCACCTACATCGCTACAATTATTCCTGCCACGAATATTATCATTACCCGTAGACAAGCACTTATATCGTTACTATTAAAGGGGTACTCCACTTGAAAACATTTTTTTTTTAATCAACTGGTGCCAGAAAATAAAACAGATTTGTAAACTAATTCTATTTAAAAATCTTAATCCTTCCAGTACTTATCAGCTGCTGTATGATCCACAGCTGACTCTGCTGACACCTCTTTCCATTTTAGGAACTGTCCAAAGTAGGAGCAAATCCCCATAGCAAACCTATCCTGCTCCGGACAGTTCCTAAAATGGACAGAGGTGTCAGCAGAGAGCACTGTGGTCAGACAGAAAGGAAATTCAAAAAGAAAATAACTTCCTGTGGATTATACAGCAGCTGATAAGAACTGGAAGGATTAAGATTTTTTAATAGAAGTAATTTAAAAATCTGTTTAACTTTCTGGCACCAGTTGATTTAAAATAAAATAGTTTTCTAGTGGAGTACCCCTTTAATTCTGCAAAAAACATTACCATTGCTCGCAGACAAGTATCTATATCGCTAATAATATTCTTGCTACAAACACTATCATTGTCCGCTGATAAGTACACTAAAATGGTACCCCTCAAAAAGAAGTTCTGCCACACCAAAAGAATGACGAGCTGAACAAACAACAAGTTTGACTGCTCAAGATATATATGTAATCTTCAAACACTCAAGGTTTATATGGAACGCTACTGTCAACTACACCCCTTCCTTCCACCGCAACTGCTCTGTTCTGAATATGCCACACACTAATTTACTGCAAATACAAATAAGAAATTTTACCTCCGGACAATCCTGGCTGTTGTACCGGTCTCCCATCTATCTCACTGCTGGGGATACTTATGTCAGAGAATGCCGTGACGCGATATTTGACACCTTGCTGCAGTCCGTGCAGACAACACGTCTGACAAGCCGATGAGATGAATGTGATTTTTAGCACACGCATCTCTACCGGCTTTTTTATTATGCTTTTTATTGCACTATTATGCTTATAAGAATGGATATAAAATATCTGTATAATGTAGAATGTTTTTTAGTGATGACACTGTTTTCTTTCAATTTGAATCATTATTGTTTTATGCTACACCAACATCTGTGCATGATTTTTGCGGGTTTGGGTGTGTAGCAAAAGGATGTCACACCCAACCCCCAATCAGAACCTGATGAAGAGGGGGTCCCACCCCTCGAAACGCGTTGTTTGCTTGCCTTTGTGAAATAAATTGTTTGTTGTTTTATAAGTCCGTTCCTTGCCGGGTATCTTTTACCAACCCATCCCTACCGAGAGGAGAGCGCCGCTGACTGCACTACTTCATTGGGAGATTTTTTCTTCCACCACTTGGATACATTTTTAAGAATTTTACATTTTATGAGAATAATGAGAATGTTTCTTATTTGTGGCCATAAGTAACAAAAAATAGACGGAATAATAAACTCTGACCGTAAGTGTATTTGTGATTGTATTTGTGGCGTTAAACACTATAGCAATTTTTCTAAGCGAGCAAAGTTGTCAAAATTGCTGCAGGTTATCACATTTTTACTGACTTTGTTTTCAGAGTTACAGTCAACTTTTATTATTTCTTATTTAAAGCTGCAAATAATAAACATGGTCATTATTTTAGAAGCTTTGTAGAATTAGTAAATTTTTCATACAATACTTTACATACTTACATAGAGATTCATTAAAACCTATGCAGAGAAAAAATTGGTCAGTTGCCCATAGCAACCAATCAGATCTTTTCTTTCATTTTAAAAAGGCCGTTGAAAAATGAAAGAAGCGATCTGATTGGTTGCTATTGGCAGCTGGTCAACTTTTCCTCAGCCCAGGTCTTGTTTGTAAAAAGTCCATCAAAGGCAATCAAAAAGAGCCCATCAAATTTAATCTCTATCCCTATTGTGTCCCTACTGTGTTGATCCAGAGGACGGTAATAAAACCTTATGAGGCTGTGATGCCAATTGCCCCATACCAGGGGAAACACCTCCTTCTCATGTACACCTGTGGACGCTTTTCTATAGACTTTCATACAACACATTATTTTGCAAACTGTGTAATTTCACACTGTGTAAACATAAACTAAAACAATTTTGCAGCAATTTTGACAACTTTGTTTGGAAAACGGAGATATTTTTTATGGCTACAAATATGATTGAAAATACACTATTTAACATAGTGGGGGAGATTTATCAAAACTTGTTTAGAGGAAAAGCTGCTGAGTTGCCCATAGCAACCAATCAGATCACTTTTTTCATTTCTGAAAAAGCCTCTGAAAAATTAAAGAGGAGATCTGATTGGTTGCTATGGGCAACTCAGCAACTTTTCCTCTGGACAGGATTTGATAAATCTCCCCCTGTATGTCTCTGAGAATGTTGGTTAGCTGCCCAGGATAGTGTTTTAGTAAACTTAACAGAGAATGTAAGAATTCAGTCAATCCCATGTATTTTCATGATTGCTAAATGGTAGAAGTCAGAGTTCAGAAAATAGTAATAGTCAGTAACTCATAGCAGTCAGTTAACCCATTAAGGACACAGGTCTTTTTCCGTTTTTGCATTTTCACTTTTTCCTCATCACCTTCTAAAAATCGTAACGCTTTCAATTTTGCACATAAAATTCCATATAATTGCTTATTTTTTGCGCCACCAATTCTACTTTGCAGTGACATCAGTCATTTTAGTCATTTTTTTAAATGAAAAAAAATTTTTGTTGTGCGACAAAATTGAAGAAAAAAATTCATTTTGCAACTTTTGGAGCTTCCGTTTCTACGCAGTGCATTTTTCGGTAAAAATGACACCTTATTTTTATTCTGTAGGTCCATACGGTTAAAATGACACCCTCCTTATATAGGTTTGATTTTGACGTACTTCGGAAAAAAAATCATAACTACATGCAGGAAAATGTATACGTTAAAAATTCTCATCTTCTAACCCCTATAACTTTTTATTTTTCTGCGTTCGGGCCGTTATGAGGGCTCATTATTTGCGCCATGTTCTGAAGTTTTTATTGGTACCATTTTTGTATTGATCAGACTTTTTGATAGCTTTTTATTAATTTTTTTCATGATATAAAAAGTGACCAAAAATACAATATGTTGGACTTTGGAATTTTTTTGCGCATACGCCATTGACCGTGTGGTTTAATTAACCCCTTAACGACGCAGGACGTATATTTACGTCCTGCGCCGGCTCCCGCGATATGAAGCGGGATCGCGCCGCGATCCCGCATCATATCGCGTCGGTCCCGGCGCTAATCAACGGCCGGGACCCGCGGCTAATACCACACATCGCCGATCGCGGCGATGTGCGGTATTAACCCTTTAGAAGCGGCGGTCAAAGCTGACCGCCGCTTCTAAAGTGAAAGTGAAAGTGACCCGGCTGCTCAGTCGGGCTGTTCGGGACCGCCGCGGTGAAATCGCGGCGTCCCGAACAGCTGATCGGACACCGGGAGGGCTCTTACCTGCCTCCCCGGTGTCCGATCGACGAATGACTGCTCCGTGCCTGAGATCCAGGCAGGAGCAGTCAAGCGCCGATAATGCTGATCACAGGCGTGTTAATGCACGCCAGTGATCAGCATTAGAGATCAGTGTGTGCAGTGTTATAGGTCCCTATGGGACCTATAACACTGCAAAAAAAATGTAAAAAAAAAGTGTTAATAAAGGTCATTTAACCCCTTCCCTAATAAAAGTTTGAATCACCCCCCTTTTCCCATAAAAAAAATAAAACAGTGTAAAAAAAATAAAAAATAAACATATGTGGTATCGCCGCGTGCGTAAATGTCCTAACTATAAAAATATATCATTAATTAAGCCGTACGGTCAATGGCGTACGCGCAAAAAAATTCCAAAGTCCAAAAAAGCGTATTTTGGTCACTTTTTATATCATTAAAAAATGAATAAAAAGTGATCAAAAAGTCCGATCAAAACAAAAATCATACCGATAAAAACTTCAGATCACGGCGCAAAAAATGAGTCCTCATACCGCCCCGTACGTGGAAAAATAAAAAAGTTATAGGGGTCGGAAGATGACATTTTTAAACGTATAAATTTTCCTGCATGTAGTTATGATTTTTTCCAGAAGTGCGACAAAATCAAACCTATATAAGTAGGGTATCATTTTAACCGTATGGACCTACAGAATAAAGACAAGGTGTAATTTTTACCGAAATATGCACTGCGTAGAAACGAAAGCCCCCAAAAGTTACAAAATGGCGTTTTTTTTTCGATTTTGTCGCACAATGATTTTTTTTTCCGTTTCGCCGTGCATTTTTGGGTAAAATGACTAATGTCACTGCAAAGTAGAATTGGCGACGCAAAAAATAAGCCATAATATGGATTTTTAGGTGGAAAATTGAAAGGGTTATGATTTTTAAAAGGTAAGGAGGAAAAAACGAAAGTGCAAAAACGGAAAAACCCTGAGTCCTTAAGGGGTTAAAGATATATTTTTATAGTTTTGAAATTTATGCATGAGTCGATACCAAATATGTTTATTTTTATTTACACAGTTTTTTGTTTATGGGAAAAGGGAGGTTATTCAAACTTTTATTAGGGGTTAAATGACCTTTGTTAACTTTTTTTTCACTTTTTTTTTTTCAGTGTTCTAGCTCCCATAGGGGGCTATAACACTGCACAAACTGATCTTTTACCCTGATCCCTGCAAAGCCATAGCTTTGCATGGATCAGCATTCTAAGGGCTCAATTGCTCAAGCCTGTAGCTCAAGCTTGGAGCAATCAAACGCCAATCGGACACGATGGAGCAAGGTAAGGGGGTCTCCGCTCGCGTCCTAGCTGATCGGCACATCGCGATTTTATTGCGATAGTCCCGATCAGCCTGACTGAGCTGCCGTAAAGCGCTTACTTTCATTTTAGACACGGCGATCAACTTTGATCGCCGCATCTAAAGCGTTAATAGCGCGCGGAACAACGATTGGAGCCACACGCTATTAGCCCAGGGTCCCCGCTATCTTTAGCAGCTAGGACCGACCCGGTGTGATGTGGGGTCACACTGTTACCCCGTTTTAAACACCGGGACCGGGTGTAGGGTGTACAGGTATGCCCTACGTCCTGAAGGAGTTAATGGTGAAAGTCAGTATAGGATAGTGTTTATCAACTGTAAACAATCAGTGAAAGTGTACCTGTCACTTTAAAAACTTTTGACATGTCCTAAAGACATGTCAAATGTTTTGATTGATCTGGGTCTGAGTGTTCATACCCCAACCAATGGTTAGAATGAGCAAAAGGCGGCTTACCCAGATAATCCTTTAGACTTACATTGTAAGTTTGTCTTCCTTAGCATGCTCTTCTCTACTCTAGTATACAGCAGCTGATAAGTACTGGAAGGATTAAGATTTTTTTTATAGAAATAATTGACAGTGCCCATTTAATCAAAGTAGTAAAGGAAAGGAGTCATTAAATTGCAACATTCAATAAAAGACAGCATTCCGTAAATGGCAACAGTTAGTAAAAGAGCACAGCCAGCCATATATGTCAGTAAGTCATAGATGTTAGTAAAAGCAGTAATTCATAGCAGTCAGTAAGGTATCATACTCTTCTGATATCAGTAAGTGAATCATAACGGTCTAATATAACACGTTTTACACTATAGAAGAAATAAGAAAGATCAGATATTGCTAATACTAGTGAGTAACTCAAATCTGTCAGTTAGTAAAGTATAGCATTCATTAACTAAGCAGTCTGAAAAACAAGCAGTCAATACTAATAGACGTCAGCAAACATATAGTCTTACCTATATAGACCTGGAGAACCAGGAAGACTAGAAAGTGATGAAACATCTGGCTGTGAATCAGTGAGCAGGACGCAGGTCTAATAGCTGGCGTTCTGAGGAGTGAGGAATATATAACAGGGCAGCCCTCACGCGGTGTGTGCAGGAAATCCCTGACTGTGAGCCAGCACTACTGAGGGGAAACTGCTCTCTCTGGCCAAACCTCCAATATCAGACACCAGCCAGGAAAAACAAGTATAGAACAAGCTTGGTATTACACAATAGGCATATCATTGACTTTTGGTGCAATTCATAGGTACTCCAGCCAGAAACTCAAAATGAAACTAAAAAAAAAAAAAAGTCTGTCCGGCATTTATCATTGTGAAGCATTTTTCTACACTTTTTTTTTGTGTGTGTGCTGGTAATGTGTAGGAGAACCAAATGTATTAAATGGTCACAGAGCATTTGATACATTTTGTGCAGGTCACATTTTCGGAAATTTCTCTCTTCACATACACCAAAAAGTCTGGGCTGGTATCGTTTTAGAGACTTTTCAGTAGCTCGCGCCTTTTTTTTTGCACCTTTTCACAAAAAGACACAGTTCATAAAACCCTTCCATATCATGTGTATTGTCAAAATCAGTGGATTGCAACTCGAAATCAGCAGAAATGTGTAAACCAAAAGGCTCAAAAAAGGCGCAAATAAACCCTGCTTGCACCTTTTTTGCACCTTTTCTAGACACAAAAACAGTCTAAAAACAGTGATAAATGCCAGCATAAATGTTTTTGAGGTAAAGCAAAAAGTCACAAGCAACTCCAGAGTGACTTAGTCATTTAGGGAACCTACATTTTCAATTTGCCAGTCTGCAAAAACTCTGGTGACCACAGATGGGGGCTGGAAAAAAGCAACCAGCGCTCAAGGTCTAAAACATATGGAACATTAACGCTATTTAGATTCAAATTAATATAAATTTATTAATACTACACTGCTCAAAAAATAAATAAATAAAGGGAACACTTAAACAACAAAATTTTACTCCAAGTCAATCACACATCTGTGAAATCACACTGTCCACTGAGGAAGCACCACTGATTGACAATCAATTTCACATGCTGTAGTGCAAATGGAACAGACAACAGGTGGAAATGATATGCCATTATCAAGACACCCCCAATAAGGGAGTGGTTCTGCAGGTGGTGACCACAGACCACTTCTCAGTTCCTATGCTTCCTGGCTGATGTTTTGGTTACTTTTGAATGCTGACGGTGCTTTCACTCTAGTGCTAGCATGAGACGGAGTCTACAACCCACACAAGTGGCTCAGGTAATGCAGCTTATCCAGGATGGCACAACAATGCGATCTGTGGCAAGAAGGTTTGTTGCGCCTGTCAGCGTAGCATCCAGAGCATGGAGGCGCTACCAGGAGACAGGCCAGTACATCAGGAGACGTGGAGGAGGCCGTGGGAGGGCAACAATCCAGCAACAGGACCACTACCTCTGCCTTTGTGCAAGGAGGAGCAGGAGGACCACTGCCTGAGCCCTGCAAAATGACCTACAGCAGGCCACAAATGTGCATGTGTCCACTCAAACGGTCAGAAACAGACTCCATGAGGGTGGTATGAGGGCCCGATGTCCATAGGTGGGTGTTGTGTTTACAGCCCAACACCATGTAGGACGTTTGGCATTTGCCAGTGAACACCAAGATTGGCAAATTCACCACTGCCGCCCTGTGCTCTTGACAGATGAAAGCAGGTTCACACTGAGCACATGTGACAGATGTGACAGAGTCTGGAGACGCCATGGAGAACATTCTGCTGCCTGCAACATCCTCCAACATGACCGGTTTGGCGATGGGTCAGTAATGGTTTGGGGTGGCATTCCTTTGGGGGGGCCGCACAGCCCTCCATGTGCTTGCCAGAGGTAGCCTGACTGCCATTAGGTACAAAGATGAGATCCTCAGACCCAGGGCCGGACTGGGACCAAAAATAGGCCCGGGTATTTTAGACTAAGCAGCCCATTTTAGTCACGGGTGTGGCTATGTGAAGGCGGAGCTACAAAAGGGAGGGAACAAATGTCAATCATAGTTGGGTATAGTAGAGCACCTAATGAAAATAAAAATTTATATATATATATATTTGTATAATGAGACCAATATTACCAATAATACCAGTATACAAGGAGAAATATTGAGGGGAATTCATCAAGCTATTTAGAACCTTTTTCAGTTTAAAATTGTCGGACAAAAAGTATCAGGTCACTTCCCATGTGACTTTTGCTTTTGATCATATTTCAAAAAAGTGAACCACCATTTGCAGTGCTTTAGACTAGTTTTATGCAGTGGGCACTGATTTATTATGTGGGACTTTTCTCTGAAAGCAGCAAAAAAAGTTGCAGTGACCTACACTCATTGGGGTGTATGTATGAAGCTTTTTACCCTGTTTTTTTGTCTGTGATTTGTTGAAATTTTTCCTTTATGTCATTTTTTTGCGACAAATGTTTGCGCCAAATGGTTTAGAACAAAATCACTGATTTCACTTTGTTAGTCGTGATTTCAGTTACAATCATGCCTTGGTATGAAATTCATCGTTTGCGACTTTTGTTTTGGCGCATTTTCGGGCGCAATCATGCCCGTTAGGTCACAAACTTGCACCAAGAAAAAAGTGACACAGAAAGTAGCTAAACAACATTACAAGGTAGAACACAGGCCAAACAAAGTGGCTTACCAATGTCTTAGTACGTGGCTGTTTTCAAGTTCACAAACAAAACAAAAATCTTAATCCATGTAAAGAAAAAAAAAGAGCTTGTTTAAAAGGAACACAAAGCATAAAACCCCCAAAAATGTGGTTTAGCTAAGGTAAAAATAAACATTTATCCCAGTCAAACATTTATCAACCCTAGGAACATATTTTTAAGTTGGAAAAAGGAACTAACTGAGTTAGATTTAAGTTTGTGAAGCTAGCTAGTTGTAAAAGCAACATTTAGCCATGGCTAAAGTAAAACATTTATCAAGCCTGGGAACAGAATTTTAAGTTAGAAAAAGGAACTACATGTGTTAGATTTACCTTTGTGAAGCAGGGCAAAATCCAAGTGGAGAATTAACAAGTTTCAGCTGCTACAACACAGCCAGAAAATGTTGCCTGGAATTCTGGGGCAGGATTCTGCGCATTTTATAGGCGCATCAATTGCGCCAAATTTAACAAGTGGTTTGCGACAAATGATAAATCTGGCGCAAAAACGCACCATTTGTCGCAAAAAACATACATAAAATCACACATTGCTACACCATTATTGATACATGTCCCTCATTTACTCTAGCCCTGTAAAGCAGTCTAAATCGGTACCATGGACGTAGGAGCCGGTAAATTCTTTAAGTGCCATGCGACTTTTGATGAATTTGGCGAAGGAAGGTAACATCAAACGCAACTTTTCTGCCCTAAAATAGTACACATACTAGATAACAATTGATGAATTTCCTTCTTTATTACCATACATATTACCATCATACTGTTACTGACCATATCCTGTATACTGAGAACAGTTTTACCAATAATACCAGTATACAAGGAGGAATATTATCACCATACATATCACCATCATACTGTTCTAGTCAGTAGGGTTGTAAACAGTGTAGTCAGTGTATAGCAACAATGTTTTTTTGACTGTGATTTGTCTCAAATTTCCTTTTATGTCACTTTTTGCGACAAACAATTGCGCCAAATGGTTTAGAACAAAATCACTGATTTCACTTTGTTAGTCGTGATTTCAGTTACAATCATTCTTTGGTCTGGAATTCATTAATTGCGAATTTTCGATTTGGCGCAAGTTTAGGCACAAATACCTTCATTTAGGCACAAATCTACACCATGATTAAAGTGACAATAGCTACAACAATAGAATGTCCCAAAGTCAGATTTACTGCCTGGAATTCTGGGGTCTGCACCTTTTGTAGGGCTACATTTGTGCCAAAATTACAAACTTGCGTACGACAATTGATAATTTTGGTGCAAATATGCTCCATTTGACGCAAAAAAACATACATAAAATCACACATTGCCACACCATTATTGATATATACCCCCCATTGTTCTGAGCATCACACTATTCTACAACAAATTTACACTTCTATCTAACAGTGGTACCTTCAAATATGTGCTCGCTGCAGGCTCTCTCACCCTCCTTGTGACTCCTCCAGCAAAATAGTGAATACGGCTCTGGAGTATAATACAGGATATAACACATGGATCCATGCGCATCTGCATCTCCATACAAAACGGAGCATGTGTGCACACGTACACGATTGTTACTGTGGATTTGCATCTGTGTTGGCATTCTGTATATAGGCAGACATGTGTCCCTGTGTGTGTGTGTTCGCATTTGTCGTCACGCCATGGATAGACACAGATGCGGTCCTGTGTATATACATATATTTATTTTATAACACTCTGGAAATAAATCACAGTACA
The DNA here is from genome assembly GCF_029499605.1 of Hyla sarda. Lineage (NCBI taxonomy): Eukaryota > Metazoa > Chordata > Amphibia > Anura > Hylidae > Hyla > Hyla sarda. Next base: position 320,184 of record NW_026608445.1, read on the forward strand.
CCACTCTATCCGGCGCCATAAACATACTAATGTTTTAATGTTTTAGGATTACCCTATGGTTATTTTAAAGTTACCCTATGGTTCTTTTATACAACCCTACAGAAGTTATACAACCTCCACATGTGTTTATATGTATTTATTATTTTAGAGCTGTAAATGGACCTGAGGAAGGCATTGACCGTGCGGTTTAATTAACAATATATTTTTATAGTTCGGACATTTACGCACGCAGCGATACCACATATGTTTATATTTATTTCTATTTGATTTTTTTTTTTTTGCAATGTTAGAGCCCCCATAGGGGGCTATAACATGCAGTACATTGATTGCCAGCACTGATCAATGCTATGCCATAGCATTGCATTGAACAGTGTTATTGGCAGTCGATTGCTCATGCCTGGACCTCAGGCTTAGAGCAATCAATCACCGATCGGACGCACAGGAGGCAGGTAAGGGACCCTCCTCTTGCATCCTAGCTGATCGGGACACCATGGTTTCACCGCGGTGGTCCCGATCAGCCTGACTGAGCTGCCGGGAACGCTTTTTTAACATTTTAGACGCGGCGATCAAAGTTGTGATGTCCGGTATTAGCCCAGGGTCCAGCTACCATTAGCCACCGGGACCGGCCCGATACCGTGTGACCCTGTGTTAAAACGCGGGAGGGGGCCTGCGTCCCCAAGGGGCTAATTTTAATATTTTGGACAACTCCGCACACGGTGATACTAAATATGTTTATTTTTTTACTTTTTTTTTTTTTTTTAAGGGAGAACTAATTTGAATTGTTATCAGGTGTGGGTGGGTCTTATTTACATTTAAAAAAAAATAAAAAAATTTTTTAAGTCACCATAGGTAAATATTAATAGCAATCACTCAATTGCTATTACTGTTCAGTGCTACGCATATCGGGGATCTACTTGTGCAACTTGCCAGAAGGCAGACCATACAAGTTGATCTACAAAGAGCAGCACGGAACAGGTTGGGGGACCTACGACCTATCTTAACTACTATGAGTGATGCTAAGCACTGCTAGAATTCTATGTTGGGATCAGTATTCTTTTTTTTAAAGAAAGCATGTTTAAATACAGCCTTCCAGAACTTTTTGTCTTTCAAATTCCACTCGCAGAGGACTACTTAGAATTACGTCAATTACATTGATGACCAGCATTTTGTTTTTTAAATAAAATGGAGAAACAAGGGGTTTAGTTGTAATAAAAACTTTTTTTACTGGAGTTTTTTTTTATCACTTTGCAGGCTTAGTAGTCAAAGGCATCCATTTTGCTAAGCTAGTGCTTAGCATCAACATGTACAATAGCACTAGGGGTACCTGAAGAGCCTGGAAACATCAAACCAAAAGCGTAAAAAAAATTAAAAAGATCCAGACATTCCCTTGTTAGTTGACAACCCTACTAACATTCCAACCTCATAAAAGCAATTTTATAGCATTACATCAGATATCCTGTTACAGGAATTTTTAAACATTAGAGCCATTTCCTTATGAAAATCATATGTTGTCCAAGATCACAGACTTCACCATTTTCCTCTGCTTTATTTATGACATATGATTTTGTCTGGATTTCCCCTTCAAAGTCTGGTAATATTTTACTCTGTATATACATAAAAAACAATTATAAATAAAGGAACTGAGATAAGGAACCTAACAAAACCTTACTGAAACTTCTCAGAGACTAAAATCATGGAGAAAACAATACCTTAAAAGGGATTTACCCACCATGATGAGTGCCTAATAATTTCCCATTATAATATTAGGGCAATGGAGCAGGGGCTGGGCATGCATGCTGCTACTCCATGTAACTCTATGGGCCTGAATGAGATGAGTTAAGGGGGTAGTCTAAGCTTTTTTTTTTATTTGACTATGCTACAGGGGCTGTAAAATTAACGTAGTTTATAATATATTGTCTGTACCTGAGTTTCATGGTGGTCTCACATTCTTCTGTGATTTTTGCCCCAAGGTTTATTTTAACAGCATACAAAATGTTGTCTCAGGTTGCAGTGCAGACATTACATCACTAGTCAGGTGATCAGAGGGAGCCTGTCTTTGCTTTGATGGATGGATCAACCGGGAGGTAGACTGTTCTGTAGTGAATTACAGGTTTGCAACAGCTAGAGGCACCCTGATCAAAAAACACTTGTCTATTGCATTGATGGGATTGCAAATGTGTTTCAATGGGTGGGGTGGCTATTGTATGGGAGGGAGAAAAGTGACCTCACACTTGCAATCAAGGAATTATGGGATTTGTAGTTTGAGGGAAAGAACTCCAACATGAAATAGCCAGTTCACAAAAAGAGAACCTCAGCTTTATGGTAATCTCATAGCATAGCCATTTTGCCCCAAGACAAGCACGGATCCTTCCTAAGCATGTCCATTACTGTCTGGCAGGTACGTACTAAAATCTCACACCCTTTTAAGTGTTGTACTCAGCTTTCTCTGTCTAGCTTAACCCCTTAAGGACCCAGCCCATTTATACCTTAAGGACCCGGCCATTTTTTTAACATCTGACCACTGTCACTTTAAGCATTAACAACTCTGGAATGCTTTTACCTTTCATTCTGATTCCGAGATAGTTTTTTCATGACATATTCTACTTTATGTTAGTGGTAAATTTTTGCCGATACTTGAATCAAAATTTTATGAAAAAAATTTAAATGTAGCATTTTTCTAACTTTGAAGCTCTCTGCTTGTAAGGAAAACAGACATTCCAAATAAATTATATTTTGATTCACATATGCAATATGTCTACTTTATATTTTCACCATAAAGTTGACATGTTTTTCCTTTTAAGTAATCTAAAAGGAAAACAGAAGGCGCTCTATGTGCGGGATCAGCAGGTCAGGCCAATAGGGAGGGGGGAAAGATCTATCCCACGCCGCTTACCAGAGTTGGTTGTGTACACAACAATGGGAAGCGCCTGAAAGTGTAAATGTCATCATCCGCAGCCCTCCTTGAGAACGATGAGTAGGCAGATGGACCGTAAGAGTAGGAGATATCGGTGCAGGATGAAGGAGCCAGGAGGAGTAGCAGCATAAAATCAAGGCAGGTTTATTGGATGCAACGCGTTTATGTATTTTTACAATATTTATACAATATTTTTACTATTTTTCTATACATATACTTAGTTGTCGTATGGGCCTGTACACATACGCTGTGGTCTCACCACTTGCGCCTTTTAACCGCGGTATTGTCATTCACCCTGCCGCGATTTTCTCGGCGTGTGGCATTGGGGCCCCAGCGCGTTTGTGGACCTCTCTGGATAACCAATTTGCCTTCCATTAATTGTAGTCTGTCGACCAGTATTCACACACCGCGCCCTTGCTCTGTGATATCCCGAGATCCATGCGTCTTTTTTGACGGGCACTTGGGAGCTCCGGTGTAAGTGGCGCTTTGTGGATCTGACCTGACAATGTGTGTGCTTCAGTTGGTGTTAATAGATTATAAAAACTTTTTTGTGTTTATCGTTTGTATGGTTGTTTCTCTTTATATTCCCCATTCACATTCTGCGACTTCGCCTCGAGATCCAGGATTCTGGATTGAAGGGGTGACATACGCGGTCTTTGCTCTTGGAGGATATTAACCCATAATAGATTACTTCCTTATATATAATATACTTCTGTATGTTTTTGATTTAATTGATACATGTCACTGATGTTTTAATAACTGTATATTATATGAGTTTGAGAGCGATATGTATTTTGTATAATGTTCATGTCTTATTTTTTGTATATATAACTTTTTTATGGAATATAAAGGGTTAACGCACGTAGGTATTTGTACCCCATGCAAGCCCAATCTTGTCATGCCTGATGAAGCTGCGCATGCGCAGCGAAACGCGTTGCATCCAATAAACCTGCCTTGATTTTATGCTGCTACTCCTCCTGGCTCCTTCATCCAGCGCTGATATCTCCTACTCTTACGGTCCATCTGCCTACTCATCATTCTCAAGGAGGGCTGCAGATGATGACATTTACACTTTCAGGCGCTTCCCATTGTTGTGTGTGTGCACACAACCAACTCTGGTAAGCGGCGTGGGATAGATCTTTTCCCCCTCCCTATGGGCCTGACCTGCTGATCCTGCACATGGAGCGCCTTCTGTTTTCCTTTTAGATTACTTACCTTCACCTGTTGACCGGGGTTTGGATTTCTCAAGATCCTCTACTCTGAAGTGCTGCTCCAAGGGATTGTTCCATACTGCTACATTGTCAAGAATTTATCAAGAACTCATCATTATTTGGTTTGGACTCGATAATCTTAGTCACACTTTTAATCTATTGTGTGTTTGTTACTTCTTTTTCCTTTTTTTTTTACTTATTATCCTTTTATTTTTATGTTATTATTGTTTTTATATATTGTAAAAAAAAATTTATCTATTATTTATTATCTATTACTCTTTATTTCTTTTCCTTATATCCATTTTTCTTTTCATATATTACATATTTTTTCTATTTTTCATTTACCCTTTTCATTTATTTATAGATTTTATATATTATTTATCACAATGGATTACATACCAAACAGAGACTCATTCAGAGATCTCCTGATCGGCCAGCTGCAGGGTACAGTAAATTTCCATTCTGCTCCCGGTGAGCAGCCAGATCTAGGTACGATCTCGGAAACTGAGATGAAAAAAATGTTCTCATTGTACACCTTGTACACCTTGTACACATGGGGTCACATGTTGGGGGGTCCATTGTTCTGGTGCTATGGAGGCTTTGTAAACACGCGTGGCCTTCAATTCCGGACAAATTTTCTCTTCAAATCCCAATGGCGCTCCTTCTCTTCTGAGCATTGTAGTTCTCCTGCAGAGCACTTTACATCCACGTATGGGGTATTTTCTTACTCAGAAGAAATGGGGTTACAAATTTTGTGGGGCTTTTTTTCCTATTTTCCCTTGTGAAAATGAAAAATTTAGGGTAACACCAGAATTTTAGTGAAAACATTTTTTTTTCATTTTCCCATCCAACTTTAATGAAAATTAAAAGGGGTGTAGTTTCCAAAATGGGGTCACGTGTGGGTATTTATTTTTTTGCGTTTATGTTAGAACCACTGTAAAATCAGCCACCCCTGTGCAAATCACCAATTTAGGCCTCAAATGTACATAGAGCGCTCTCACTCCTGAACCTTGCTGTGTGCCCGCAGAGCATTTTACACCCACATATGGGGTATTTCCGTACTCGGGAGAAATTGCGTTACAATTTTTTTTTTTTTTTTTTTTTGCTTTTACGGCTTGTGAAAATAAAAAGTATGGGGCAACACCAGCATATAGTTACATAGTTACATAGTTAGTACGGTCGAAAAAAGACATATGTCCATCAAGTTCAACCAGGGAATTAAGGGGTAGAGGTGTGAATTTTTTTTTTTTTTTTTACACTAACAGGCAGGTGAAGCCCCCAACTTTTCCTTTTCATAAGGGGTAAAAGGAAAAAAGCTCCCCAAAATTTGAAGTGCAATTTCTCCAGAGTACAGAAATACCCCATATGTGACCCTAAACTGTTTCCTTGAAATACGACAGGGCTCCGAAGTGAGAGAGCACCATGCGCATTTGAGGACTAAATAGGGATTGCATAGGGGTGGACATAGGGGTATTCTACGCCAGTGATTCCCAAACAGGGTGCCTCCAGCTGTTGCTAAACTCCCAGCATGCCTGGACAGTCATTGGCTCTCAGGAAATGCTGGGAGTTGTTGTTTTGCAACAGCTGGAGGCTCCGTTTTGGAAACACTGCCGTACGATAAGTTTTTCATTTTTATTGGGGGGCCAGTGTAAAGGGTGTATCTGTAGTGTTTTACCCTTTATCATGTGTAGTGTAGTGTAGTGTTTTTAGAATACATTCACATTTGAGTACATTCACACTTTTTAGAGTACATTCACACTGCCACATTCACCGGGCGTTTACGGTTGCTGCAGTGAAAAATTTACTGCAGCCCAAACTTGAAGCAGAAAATTTACTGTAAACCTGCCCGTTTGAATGTACCCTGTACATTCACATGGGGGGGGGGGGGCAAACCTCCAGCTGTTTCAAAACTACAACTCCCAGCATGTACTTACAGACCGTGCATGCTGGGGGTTGTACTTTTGCAACAGCTGGAGGCACACTGGTTGGAAAACCTTCAGTTATCTAACTCAGTATTTTCCAACCAGTGTGCCTCTAGCTGTTGCAAAACTTCACCAGCATGTACTGATCGCTGAAGGGCATGCTGGGAGATGTACTTAGGCAACAGCTGGAGGTACGCAACTACAACTCCCAGAATGCCGAGACAGCTGTTTGCTGCTTGGGCATGCTGGGATTTGCAGTTTTGCAACATCTGGAGGGCCACAGTGATCTCCAAACTGTAGCCCTCCAGCTGTTGAAAAACTGCAAATCCCAGCATGCCCACACAGCAAATAGCGGTTTTGGCAAATTGGGAGTTGTAGCTTTGCAACATCTGGAGCGCTACAGTTTAGAGACCATTGCTAGGCAACTCACCGGCTTCCGTAGGATCCAGGGAGTCGCATAGCCGTCCTCTTCTTCTCCTGATCATCGCTCGCTGCCGCCGTCGATGGGTGAGTGGACTTCACCCCCGCTCCTCTGTCAGTTTCCCCATCATTCCCCGCCTATTGTGGGTGGGCAGAACGGGGAAAACAAAAGTTAACCTCCCCACCCCCGATCTGCTATTGGTCATCGCGTCTTGACAACCAATTGCAGGTATAGGAGGGGTGGCACCCCTGCCACCTCACTCCTATCCCTTCAGGGGGATTGTAGGTGTCATGGACAACTTAAATTCTGGGTCCCCAGGTCACCATAGTCCTGTATGACCCGGAATCGGCGCAAATCGCAGGTGTGAATTCACTTGCGATTTTCACCGATCACCGACATGGGGGAGTCTGATGACCCCCCCTGGGCATTTGCGCGGGATGCCTGCTGATCGATATTCGATATTACGCCCTGGGTCCTTAAGTACCAAGGACCGAAGGCGTACCTGTACCTGTACGCCCTGGGTCCCTATGTGGTGAAAGAGTTGACTAAAAAAAGTCCACTTGGAGGATGTGAGGATGTCCTGGCACAAAAAAATCTAAACACATCACAAAGGGGAAGATTTATTGTGCTTATATACTTACTTTATAGTAAGTCATATAGTAAGATTTTGTTTGTTGTCCATTGCAGCCCATCACAGATCAGCTTTCATTTTACCAAAGCAATATAAAAATGAAAGCTGATCTGTGATTAGTTGCCACGGTAAACAAAGTAATTCTTACTATAAGTAGAGCTTGGCAACCCCTCCCCCCCCCCCTTTATGTTTATTACATCCTTTACAATTCGAGAAAACAAAAAGTAACAACCAATATGGCTGCACTTTTTGTGGTGCCTTTGAAACATATCTTCTACAACCAAAAACAAAAAAATTGCTCCTGGTCATTGGCTGTATTTGGTGTTAAACAACAGTCTCAATTTTTTTTAAAGTTTTGCCGGGAGCTCAGGCCTCTTGCTGCGACTCCTGCTGCTACTCACCCCTAGTCTGCTGCGACTTCTGCCTGATGAATTTAGGCCTCTGCCACTCCTCTGTGCATGTCCTGGCACTTCTCTGCCTGACATACTTAGTGCGTATATGAGGGGAGTACAATACTCTCCACTACGCTTAAAACAGTATTTGTCTACAACACCAGCAGGTGTGTACTTTTGCCTGGCTTTTCACAATAACTAGGCCCTTGAGACTTTAACAGGAACAAAATGGTACACCACTTAGATGTACGCATGTGGTATGCACTTATGAGGGGAGGACAATGTGCTCCAGTATGATTAAAACAGCATTTGTCTACAACACCAGCAGGTGTGTACGTTTGGCTGGCCTTTCAAAGTAACTAGGCCCTTGAGTCTTTAACAGGACCAAAATGATACACCACTTGGATGTACGCACAAGTTACACTTAATAGAGGACAATACACTTTTAGTGCTCTGCTCACCCTAACTGTCTGGCTACTATTAGCTTTTCAGTTGTTACATAGTTACATAGTTAGTACGGTTGAAAAAAGACATACGTCCATCAAGTTCAACCAGCGAATTAACCAGTACACACCAGTGCTGCAGCACACAGTCACTGTGTACTACACACAAAATTGCACTCTCTATCTCAATCTCACTCCCTTCCCTATCAGTGCTTCTAGGCTGAATTTGGGCTTGAGGTGAATTACTGCTGTAAAAAAGCTTTCTGTGTAACACACTGCTCTCTGTCCCTCTCTCTCTGCAATAGAATGCTGATGTGAGTGACCGCAAGATGTCTGCTAATTATATAGGGCTGTGACATCACAGGGGTGGCTGGCTGCTGATAAAGCTGCATGCTGCATGTCATTCAGGGTCATTCCGCCGACCTTTGTTCCCGCCTCCCCAGGATTCCTAGTAACATAGTGGATCTCACATGTGGATCTGCCATTTTAGATGCCCTGGACCTCACTAAATGGGGTTTAATGAAGCGATTTGCACAATCGAATCGCGGCAATATTCACATACATTGCTGATCGAATTTTTCCAGAAATTCGTAATGAATTCAGATTTGGCAGATTCGAATCCCTATTCATAATGATAAATTATTGTATGGGATTGCATATCACCAGATATGTGCTATAGGCTGTTATAGCCAATATTGCACATTCAATAGCTTCCAAATGTAAGGAGAAAAACATCTGACAGGCATATCCTTAAAAGGAAATGCTTTTGTCTTTAGATAATATTTTTGCAAGTATTTTGGGCATGATGGTGGAGGATGAACAGATGTCAATGAATGAGAGGTTGCTGAGGTAGAAGTACATAGGGGTATGCAGTTGGCTGTTGACTCTTACCACCACAATTAACAGGACATTTCTTGACAGTGTGATGGTATATATAATCAAGAATAGCAGGAAGTATATTGCCTGAAGATGGGGGATGCTAGAAAGACCAAGCAGAATGACAGACTTCACAGTTGTTTTGTTCAGCTGATCTATTAAACTTTTCAAGACAGGCCTAAATAGGGAAAACAACATCACTTTTATAAGCCTTGTTCTCTGAGATATCCCCCGCTGACCAGCTTCAGCCACCTACTTGGAATTATTTCAGGCACCTATAAAGCCAATACACCTAGACAAGATTGGGTCATGCAGGACAACTAGGTGAAAATTGAGTTTTATGATGGCCGATTGTCAGGTTGGTAATAGATAAAAGTAAACCTGTGCTGCTCTATCTCGGAAAAGCAAATGATAGGGGAGAGAAGATGAGCTCTGTGATATGTGTTATTGAAATGTGAAGAAAGATTTCTGAGTGAGTAAGCAGAGTTATTCATAAAAGGAATCCTAAAAGAAACAGTGAGAGTCCATCTTACCATACCAACACAAGGCCCCAGTTTTATCAAGCTGTGTGAGAGAAAAAGTGGAGAGATCAGCAACCAATCACAGCTCAGCTTTCATTTTACCAGAGCTCATTAGCTGAGCTGTGATTGGTCACTGAGGGAAAATCTCTCTACTTTTTCTCTCACACAGTTTGATAAATCTGAGATTCACAACCTTCTCTGTACAAATACTGATACAAGGCAAGCTGTCAATCACTAGTTGTAGTTTGGGTACTCAAGACTCTTCCTTCTAGGAGTCCTGTCAGGATTTTCTCTGCTTTATACTTTAAGATCCTTATACAAATCACAGAAATTTTTTATATCGCAAAGCTCGGTGTCTAGTGGAATATGAAAAACAAAAGAAGACAATGCGCCCGTCTATGTGCCGTAAATCCAACCAACAAGAGGGTGTAATTACACAAACAGAGTGTGCTCACCTGGTGATGTTATGCTAAGAGCATAACATCTGATGTTGCTTCGGGGGCCCAGCTGATGTGGGTAACGAGTCACGGTGTGCTGCCTGGATCCTCCCGTCCAGCTGGACGGTCTGTAGAGAGTGTTCAGTGATGAAAAAGAAGCGATCCTGTTGAGGCGCTCGCCCGTGTGGCAGGAATGGAGTTCAAAAGCCGATGGTAAGTAAAGGCATCTTTATTCAGAATCAATTCGGACTACGTGTCATGAAGGGACACGCTCCCGTCTTCCTCAGGTCCAATCCTTAGAGGACTAGTGGGCCGGGCTGTTGATGTAACTCAATGCAACATATGTGGGCTGCTGAAGTTCCTTCTTCTCCAAGACGCGTGGATCTGTGTCTAGTCCTGGTCCCTGTAGATTCGTCTCCGTGCGAGAAAAGAGGAAACTCGCACGGAGACGAATCTACAGGGACCAGGACTAGACACAGATCCACACGGGCGAGCGCCGCAACACGATCGCTTCTTTTTCATCACTGAACAAAGCTCAGTGTCTGTTACTCTATCATATTATACTCTAATGTAGGTAGCATAAGTCACTGGACAGGATCACTGTAATTGAGCTGGATGTGGATCCTCTCTACCTGTGTGGCTGATGACTCGGACCGTATCAGGGAGCGGAGTCTAAGGTACCGCTGGTTTTCACCAGAGCCCGCCGCAAGGCAGGACGGGCTTGCTGCGGCAGGCGACACCCAGGTCGCTACCCCTGAAATGGCTAGACAACACAAGTAACTGGGCAAGGAGGAGGCTGTAGCGAAGTCAACGTAGGAGAAGGTCAAGGCAGGCGACAAATGTTCTTAGCCAAAAAACGTAGCAGGAAGGTCTGGATACACGGGTATGGCAAAACAGGCAATAGGGAACGCTTTATCTCAGGCAATAGGCACTGAAGATCCAGCAGGGGTGTGTGGGAGGTGCCACAACTTATAATGTGCTGTCAGGTGCTTTTACTAATTATGGGTGTCCTGACCCTTTAAATTTCAAAGCTCCGGTACGCGCGCCCTAAGGAACAGGGACGTGCATGCCGGAGCTGAGAGAGTGCTGCAGGAGCGGGACGAGGTCAGTGATGGGCAGGGATTCACATGCGGGCGTGTCCCGCGATGCAAATCCCGGCCCCGCCGGCGGTTGGGGACACTGCGCTCACGGCCGGTGCTTGCGGACGAAACGCAGTGTGTAACAGTACCCCCCCTTTGGTCTCCCCCTCTTTTTACAGCTCAAAAAACTTTTGAGAAGATTCTGATCTAGGATGTTATCCTGTGGTTCCCAAGACCTCTCCTCAGGTCCAAACCCCTCCCAATCTACAAGAAAGAAACATTTTCCTCTGATGAGTTTGGAGTCCAGAATTTCTTTGACCGTATATACATCCGAGGTACCCGAGATGGGAGTAAGAGAAACGTCCTTTTTGAAGAAGCGGTTATAGATGACGGGTTTAAAGAGGGAGACGTGAAAAGAATTTGGAATCCGAAGGGAGGAAGGGAGATAAAGAGAATAAGCCACTGGATTTAGGCGTTTCTTGACTTTGTAAGGACCCAAATAGCATGGACCCAGTTTGTAACAAGCTACTTTGAAGCGGATGTATTTAGATGATAACCAAACTTTGTCCCTGGGTGAGTATTCGGGAGGAGGATGCCTTTTCTTGTTCGCTTGAAATTTCATACGGGTCATGGCACGAAGAAGGGAGAGACAAGTCTTCTTCCAGATAGAGGAGAAGTTCTGTACGAGTTCATCAGCCATAGGGACACGGGAGGGAGAAGACAAGGGCAAAGGTGGACTAGGATGAAGTCCATAGACTACAAAGAAAAGAAGATCCTGTGAATTCAGTATCCTTATAGTTGTACTAAAACTCTGCCCAGGGTAGTAGATCGGCCCAGTCATCTTGGCGGGCAGAAACAAAGTGGCGAAGGTAATCTCTCAAGACCTGATTCACCTTATCAACTTGACCATTAGATTGGGGATGATAGGCAGTGGAGAAATCCAGCTTAACTTGAAGATGTGAGCAGAGTGCCATCCAGAATTTAGAAACGAACTGGACTCCCCGGTCAGAAACAACATGTGTCGGTAATCCATGGAGACGGAAGATATGGGAAAGGAACTGTTTAGCGAGTTTAGGTGCAGACGGTAAACAAGGCAAAGGCACGAAGTGAGCCTTGTTAGAAAATCGGTCCACGACTACCCAGATGACCGTATTGCCACTAGAAGAAGGAAGGTCTTTAATGAAGTCCATTTTAATGTCAGTCCAGTGCAGGTCGGGAACAGGTAAAGGATGTAGATGTAGATGGCTGGCTTGGCACGTGGTATTTTGTCCCGGGCACACACTCGGCAGGAACAAACAAAGTCTGTGACATGCCGTTTTAGAGTTGGCCGCCAATATTGTCGGGATATTAGTTGCAAGGATTTACAGATACTGGTATGACCAGCCAACAGAGAGAAATGACCCCATATCAAGATTCCGAGTCTCAGACGAGGAGATACATAAGTCTTCCCAGGGGGAGATGCTGAAGACTTGCTGGTGCTGTGGAAATAAGACGATCAGGAGGAACAATATGTTGAAGGTGTGATTCCAAGTCTTGTACTTCAGAAGATCTTGATAGAGCATCAGCCCGAAGATTCTTCTCTGCTGGACTGAAATGAATAAAAAAGTTAAACCTGGAGAAGAATGGAGATCAGCGAGCCTGTCGAGGGTTGAGACGATGAGCAGACTGAAGATAGAGTAAATTCTTGTGATCGTGTAGATGGTTATTTGATGCGCCGAGACCTCTAAGAGGTGTCCCCATTCTTCCAAGGCCAACTTAATAGCCAAAAGCTCACGATCTCCTATAGTATAATTTCTCTCCGCTGGAGAGAAAGTCTTAGCGAAGAATCTGCAAGTCACAGTCCTGCCCTTGAAAGAGCTTTGTGTCAACACTGCTCCTGCACCAACTGAAGATACATCCACCTCCAAAGTAAACGGCTTGTCCGGATCTGGTCTTGACAACCAGAAGAAGTGAGCAGAAGTGAAGGCAGACTTTAATTGCTTAAAGGCTTCCTCGGCTTCTGGAGTCCAGACCTTCGGATTGGCAGTTTTCTTGGTAAGAGACACGATGGGGCAACCAAGGTGGAATAGTGAGGAATAAACTGCCGGTAATAATTGGCAAAGCCAAGGAAGCGCTGAATCGCTTTCAGACCAGAGGGTTGAGGCCACTCCAGTACTGCAGATAATTTGTTAGGATCCATTTGAAGTCCTTGACGAGTCTTCCACTCGTCCCTTTCTCTTATACAAATCAAATTATAGGCACCACGAAAGATCCAGTTTTGAGAAAATCCTGGCACCTCGCAGCCGATCCAACAACTCCGAGATTAAAGGAAGGGGACAACGTTTTTTTTTTTTTGCAACGACCCATCTTTTTTTTCCACGAAGAAGAACCCGGCTCCGGCAGGAGAAGAGGATTTCCTGATGAATCCCTTCTGAAGTTTCTCTTGATGTAAGTTGACATGGCCTAGGTTTCAGGAACTGACAAGGGGTAGATTCGGCCCCTGGGAGGTGTGGTGCCAGGCAGTAAATCAATGGGACAATCGTAAGGACAATGTGGAGGCAAGACTTCAGCTTGCTTTTCACTGAAGACATCAGCAAAGTCCTGGAGGAATGAAGGTAAACCTGTCAGAGGACTAGACGATGATTTCAACTTGGTCGCACATATATGTATACAGTGGTGGTTGCAGTACGGGTCCCAGTGAAGTACTTCCCCAGTTTTCCAATCAAGCTGCGGAGCATGGAGTTGCAACCACAGCAGGCCAAGCAATAGAGAAGTACAATGTGGGAGAACATAAAAAGAAATGTTCTCCCTATGGGAGACTCCAACTTGCATGGATAATGGTTCTCTGCAATAGAGCATGGTACAGTCCAGTCTTTCTCCATTGACCATAGAGATATACAGTGTTTTTAAGAGGCGGGACACCGGCAAGTGCCCTAGTCAAACCAGTTGTACTGTATAATTTTTCTAGCTCTTGTATAGTGAAGTAGAATAATGTCTTTAATATATCAGTCATTCAGTCTGGTTTTACTGGAAGATTAACAGGAAGTGGTGAAAACTCCCTCTTACAAAATAAAAACCTCCAGCGCTGAGAGCCTTTAGTAACCTTTTGTATATAGTCTTACTGTCACTTTTATAACTTGTTGACTTTAGGCTCATCAACTTTTTAAAAACACCTAAAAGAAAAATCCCCAACTATTCAGAGCCAGGGATTAGTCACAAGTTTCATCAATGTCTCTCCCTTTCCCTTCCTCTCTGCCTTCAAACAGCGGTAACGTTACCAAGACTAACTGAAAGCATATTGTTTTTTTGTTTTTTTAGGGGAAATCCATTTTTCCTGTACTACAGACCCTCCGGTCCCTGCTTTTGAGTGCAGGCATATTAGACACATTCTAACCAGGCGAACAAATAGGGATAATTTTTAAAGCTTTTTCCCCCCATTATCCTATATGAATACTAAATGCTTAATGACAACCATTTATGGCAGCCATTACATTGTCCATGTCACCCTGAGCCCACAGACCTTGAATAGAATATAAAACTACATTGTTATGTTATCCCCTTCATATGCCAATCATGGACATCATTTAAAGGGGTATTCCTGTGGAAAACAATTTTATTTAAATAAACTAGTGCCAGAAAGTTAAACAGATTTGTAAATTACTTCTATTTAAAAAGCTTAATCCTTCCAGTACTTATCAGCTGCTGTATGTTCCAGAAGAAGTTCTTTTCTTTTTGAATTTATTTTCTGTCTGACCACAGTACTCTCAGTTCCTGATATAGACAGAGGTGACTGCAATTTTAATTCTGCACCTACAGACCCATAGAAGGACTTGTTTTGTGCATCACCAATTGTACTTTGTAATGACATCAATAATTTCATAACAAAATCTACGGCAAAACAAAAAAAATGTTTGTGGAGTGAAATAAAAAAACAAAAAACAACCTTTTTGAAACTTTTTAGAGCTACCATTTCTACACAGTGGACTTTTCGATAAAAATGACATCTTATCTTTATTCTGTTTGCTGTCTGGGCATGCTGGGATTTGTAGTTTTGCAACATCTGGAGGTCCACAGTTTGGAGATCCCTGTGCAGTGGTCTCTAACTGTAGCCCTCCAGATGTTGCAAAACTGCAAATCCCAGCATCAGTACACGCTGGGAGTTCTAGTTTTGCAACAGCTATAGGCATACTGGTTGGAAAATACTGAGTTAGGTAACAGAACCTAACTGAAGGTTTTCCAACCAGTGTGCCTCCAGCTGTTGCAAAACTACAACTCCCAGCATGCACGGTCTGTCAGTACATGCTGAGAGTTGTAGTTTTGAAACAGCTGGAGGTTTGCCCCCCCATGTGAACGTACAGGGTACATTCACATGGGCAGGTTTACAGTGTTTCCTGCTTCAAGTATGAGCTGTGGCAAATGTTTCGCCGCGGCGTCAATTTCTAGCGGGAAGCTGACTGTAAATCTTTGCCAGTGCGAACGTACCCTAAAAACACTACACTACACTAAAACATAATAAAGGGTAAAACACTACATATACACCCCCTTACACTGTCCCCCCCAATAAAAATTAACCCCTTAAGGACCGGGGGTTTTTCCGTTTTTGCATTTTCGTTTTTTGCTCCTTGCCTTTAAAAAATCATAACTCTTTCAATTTTGCACCTAAAAATCCATATGATGGCTTATTTTTTGTGCCACCAATTCTACTTTGTAATGACGTCAGTCATTTTGCCCAAAAATCTACGGTGAAATGGAAAAAAAATCATTGTGCGACAAAATTGAAAAAAAACGCTGTTTTGTAAATTTTGGGGGCTTCCGTTTCTACGTAGTCCATTTTTCGGTAAAAATGACACCTTATCTTTATTCTGTAGGTCCATACGATTAAAATGATACCCTACTTATATAGGTTTGATTTTGTCGGACTTCTGGAAAAAATCATAACTACATGCAGGAAAATTAATACGTTTAAAATTGTCATCTTCTGACCCCTATAACTTTTTTATTTTTCCGCGTATAGGGCGGTATGAGGGCTCATTTTTTGCGCCGTGATATGAGGTTTTTAACGGTACCATTTTTGCATTGATATGACTTATTGATCGATTATTCATTTTTAAAGGATATAAAAAGTGACCAAAAATGCACTATTTTGGACTTTGGAATTTTTTTGCGCGCACGCCATTGACCGAGCGGTGTAATTAATGATATATTTTTATAATTCGGACATTTCCGCACGCGGTGATACCATATATGTTTATTTTTATTTACACTGTGTTTTTTTTTTTTATTGGAAAAGGGGGGTGATTCAAACTTTTAATAGGGGAGGAGTTAAATGATCTTTATTCACTTTTTTTTTGCAGTGTTATAGCTCCCATAGGGACCTATAACACTGCACACACTGATATTTATCATTGATCACTGGTTTCTCATAAGAAACCAGTGATCAACGATTCTGCCGCATGACTGCTCATGCCTGGATCTCAGGCACTGAGCAGTCATTCGGCGATCGGACAGCGAGGAGGCAGGTAGGGACCCTCCCGCTGTCCTGTCAGCTGTTCGGGATGCCGCGATTAGCCGCGGCTATCCCGAACAGCCCGACTGAGCTAGCCGGCCACTTTCACTTTCACTTTTAGCCGCTCTGAGCGTGCGGCTAAAGGGTTAATAGCGCGCGGCGCCGCGATCGGCGCTGCGCGCTATTAGAGGCGGGTCCCGGCTTCACTATGATGCCGGGCCCGCCGTGATATGACGCGGGGTTACTGTGTAACCCCGCGTTATATTAGGAGAGCAGGACCAAGGGCGTACCTGTACGCCCTTGGTCCTTAAGGGGTTAAAAACGTATTGTACGGCAGTGTTTCCAAAACGGAGCCTCCAGCTGTTGCAAAACAACAACTCCCAGCATTTCCGGACAGCTACTAACTGTCCAGGCATGCTGGGAGTTTAGCAACAGCTGGAGGCACCCTGTTTGGGAATCACTGGCGTAGAATACCCCTATGTCCACCCTTATGCAATCCCTAATTTAGTCCTCAAATGTGCATGGCGCTCTCACACCGCGGAGCCCTGTCGTATTTCAAGGAAACAGTTTAGGGCCACATATGGGGTATTTCCGTACTTGAGAGAAATTGCACTGCAAATTTTGGGGGGCTTTTTCTCCTTTTACCCCTAATGAAGAGGAAAAGTTGGGGGCTACACCAGCCTGTTAGTGTAAAAAAATTAAAAAATTTACACTAACATGCTGGTGTTACCCTATGCTTTTTTCACAAGCGATAAAAGGATAAAAAAACACCCCTAAAATTTGTAACGCAATTTCTCCTGAGTAAGGAAATACCCATATGTGGGCGTAAAATGCTCTGTGGGCGCACAACAAGGCTCAGGAGTGAGAGCGCACTATGTATATTTGAGGCCTAAATTGGTGATTTGTACAGGGGTGGCGGATTTTACAGCGGTTCTGACATAAACATAAAAAAAGAAATACCCACATGTGACCCCATTTTGGAAACTACACCCCTCACGGAACGTAACAAGGTGTATAGTGAGCCGTAACACGCAACAGGTGTTTAATTAAAATTCTTCAAATTTGGATGGAAAAAAATGTATATATATTTTTTCCCTAAAATGCTGGTGTTACCCTAAATATTTCATTTTCACAAGGGAAAACAGGAAAAAAAAGCCCCATATGTGGATGTAAAGTGCTCTGCTGGAGCACTACAATGCTCAGAAGAGAAGGAGCACCACTGGGATTTTGAAGAGAAAATTTGTCCAGAATTGAAGGCCACTTGTGTTTACAAAGCCCCTTTAGTGCCAGAACAATGCACCCCCCCCCACATGTGACCCCATTTTGGAAACTACACCCCTCATGTCATGTAATAAGGGGTACAGTGAACATTTATGCTCTACAGGTGTCTGACAGATTTTTTCATTTGCACAGACCACTGTTACAAAGATCTCTCAAACACCAGTGGGGTGTAAATACTCACTGCACCCTTTATTAAATTATGTGAGGTGCTTAGTTTCCAAAATGGGGTCGCATGTAAACGCATATCGCACCCAACTTCTATTCCAACCAAATTCTGTCTTCAAAAGCTCAATGGCACTCCTCCTCTTCTGAGCATTTTAGTTCGCCCGCAGAGCACTTGACGTCCACACATTGGGTATTTCCATACTCAGAAGAAATTGGGTTACAAATTGGGGGGTCGTTTTCTCCTATTACCCCTTGTAAAAATGTAAAATTTGGGGAAAAAACTGCATTTTTTTCATTTACACAACTTTAACAAAAAATCGTCAAACACCTGTGAGGTGTTAAGGCTCACTGTACCCCTTGTTACGTTCCTTGAGGGGTGTAGTTTCCAAAATAGTATGCCATGTGAGTTTTTTTTGCTGTACTGGCAGCATAGGGGCTTCCTAAATGTGGCACGCCCTCCAAAAACCATTTCAGCAAAATTCGCTTTTCAAAAGCCAAATGTGACTCCTTCTCTTCTGAGCATTGTAGTGCGCCAGAAGAGCACTTGACGTCCACACATGGGGTATTTCCATGCTCAGAAGAGATGGGGTTACAAATTTTGGGGGGCATTTTGTCCTATTATCCCTTGGAAAAAATGTTAATTTGAGGGAAAACCAGCATTTTAGTGAAAAAAAAAATCATTTACACATCCAACTTTAACGAAAAGTCGTCAAACACCTGTGGGGTGTTAATGCTCACTGGACCGCTTCTTACGTGCCTTGAGGGGTGTAGTTTCCAAAATAGTATGCCATGTGTTTTTTTTTTTTGCTGTTCTGGCAGCATAGGGGCTTCCTAAATGTGACGTGCCACCCATTTCAGAAAAACTCACTCTCCAAAATCCCACTGTCGCTTCTTCCCTTCTGAGCCCTCTACTGTGCCCGCCGAACACTTGACATACACATATGAGTTACACATTTTAAGAAGATTTCTCTCCTTTTACCCCTTGTAAAAATTCAGTAACTGGGTTTACAAAAACATGCCAGTGTAAAAAATTTACATTTTGAAATTTCTCCTTCAATTTGCTGCTATTCCTGTGAAACACCTAAAGGGTTAACAAACCTTTTGAATGTCATTTTGAATACTTTGAGGGGTGCAGTTTTTATAATGTGATCATTTATGGGGTATTTCTAATATGAAAGCCCTTCAAATCCACTTCAAAACTGAACTGGTCCCAAAAAATTTCGATTTTGAAAATTTTGTGAAAAATTGGAAAATTGCTGCTATACTTTGAAGCCCTCTGATGTCTTCCAAAAGGAAAAATATGTCAACTTTATGACACAAGCATAAAGACATATTGTATATGTGAATTAATATATAATTTATTTGAAATATTCATTTTCCTTATAAGCAGAGAGTTTCAAAGTAAAAAAAAAGAGCAAAATTTTCAATTTTTTTTAATCAAATTTTGGAATTTTTCCCCAAGAAATGATGCAAGTATCGACAACAATTTACCACTGTCATAAAGTAGAATATGTGACGAAAAAACTTTCTCGGAATCAGAATGGAAGGTAAAAGCATCCCAGAATTATTAGTGTTTAAAGTGACAGTGGTCAAATGTGCAAAAAAAAAGGCCGGGTCCTACAGTGAAAATTGGCTGGGTCCTTAACTCCTTAAGGGCCGAGGGTTTTTCCGTTTTTGCATTTTCGTTTTTTCCTCCTTGCCTTTAAAAAATCATAACTCTTTCAATTTTGCACCTAAAAATCCGTATGATGGCTTATTTTTTTGCACCACCAATTCTACTTTGTAATGACATCAGTCATTTTGCCCAAAAATCTATGGGGAAATGGAAAAAAAAATCATTGTGAGACAAAATTGAAAAAAAAAATACGCTGTTTTGTAACTTTTGGGGGCTTCCGTTTCTACGTAGTCCATTTTTCGGTAAAAATTACACCTTATCTTTATTCTGTAGGTCCATACGATTAAAATGATATCCTACTGATATAGGTTTGATTTTGTCTTACTTCTGGAAAAAATCATAACTACATGCAGGAAAATAAATATGTTTAAAATTGTCATCTTCTGACCCCTATAAGTTTTTTATTTTTCCGCGTATGGGGCGGTATGAGGGCTCATTTTTTGCACCGTGATCTGAAGTTTTTAGCGATAGCATTTTTGAATTGATAGGACTTATTGATTTATTCATTTTTTCATGATATAAAAAGTGACCAAAAATGCACTATTTTGGACTTTGCAATTTTTTTGCTCATACACCATTGACCGTGCGGTTTAATTAACGATATATTTTTATAATTTGAACATTTCCACATGTGGCGATACCATATATGTTTACTTTTATTTACACTGTGTTTTTTTTATGGGAAAAGGGGGGTGATTCAAACCTTTAATAGGGAAGGGGTTAAATGATCTTTATTCACTTTTTTTTTTCACTTTACTTTTGCAGTGTTATAGCTCCCATAGGGACCTATAACACTGCACACAATGATCTATTACATTGATCAATGGTTTCTCATAGGAAACCAGTGATCGATGATTCTGCCGCTTGACTGCTCATGCCTGGATCTCAGGCACTGAGCAGTCATTCGGCGATCGGACAGCGAGGAGGCAGGTAGGGATCCTCCAGCTGTCCTATAAAGCTGTTCAGGATGCCGCGATTTCGCCACGGCTATCCCGAACAGCTCCCTGAGCTAACCGACAGGCTTTCACTTTCACTTTAGACGCGGCGTTCAACTTTGAACCGGTACGTCATGTGTCCTTAAGGAGTTATGGGGTTAAAATGTCCTCTTCTGACCCCTATACCTTTTTTATTTTTCCCCACAGGGGCTTTATATTTTGCACTGTGATCTGTATTTTTTTCCGGCACCATATTTGTTTTGATGGGACTTTTTGATCGCGTTTTTTATGGTATATCAAGTGACCAAAAATACTCAATCTTGGACTTTGGTATTTTTTTTACGTGTAAGCCATCGACCGCGCAGTTTAACTAACCTTTTATTTTAATAGTTCGGACAGTTACGCTTGTGGCGATACACATATGATTATGTTTGTTTTTATTTTATTTTAAAAAATGGGAAAAGGGGGTTGATTTTATTAGGGAAGGGGTTAATTCACTTTTATTAACTTTTTTTAACACTTTTAACTTTTTTTTTTGCCCCCATAGGGGTAGCTTTGGCTCAGCATTGATCATTGTTATCGGTGCTCTGCTGCTCCAGCCTACTATTACCGGCTGCTGCATCAGAGGACTTATGGGCAGGAGGCAGGTAAGGGCCCCCCGCTGTCCAATCAGCTGATCAGGACATCACAATTTCACCTTGATGGTCCCAATCAACTTCCCTGAGCTGCTGGAATAGTTTCTTTAACATTTCAAATGCCACAATCAACTTTGATTGCAGCGTCCTGGCTGCTCATAGCAACTGGGACCCACCGTGTATGAAGTGTGCTCAGGTGAGCATGCTTAAAAATCTGGTAACAGGACCAGGGTGTACATAATATGCCCCTGGTCCTTAAGTACCCATATACCCTTCGCCCTTAACAGGGACATGACTGACATTGAGATCATACTGATGCCTGACATTTAACAGTTTTGGTGCACATCTTGGGGTTCAGTGGGTCCAATCAGCACCTCATCTGTGTAATACTTGGCCTAGGTGTCTGATGTAATGTAACTGTTGATACAGCCAGATTGAACAGATCAATGTAATCCATAAGCATCCTGAAATGATTGCTGCTAAAAAAAAGGCCTGTCTGTCATGTAAAACAAAAAAACAAAACAAAAAAAGTGAACAAAAAACATTTGGCATTATCATGTGCGTAATTGTCTAGACTAGTAAAGTATATGTTATTGATGCTGCACGATTAATGGCATAAACAGGGAAAAAATATAAAATGCTTTGATTATTTTTGGTCTCATCACATACCATAAAAAAGCTGAAAAAAAAAAAAAACTTCAAAAGTTCCACCAATGCCAATGCCAAAATTATATAGATAAAAACTAAAGTTTGTAGTCGCTAATATGTCATGTGGCTTGAGTGTCGCAACCCAGTGAGAACCCCCCATTGTCCTTTTAAAAAATGTTCAAATTAAGCTTTTCACAAAAAAAAAAAAAGAAATACAGGAATTGCCCATGCACACAGCAGAAAGTCTGCATTCTGCAAAATTATAAGTCATGGCTTAAAATTTAGCGGAATTCCATTAAGAGCCCCATTAAAACACTTAAGCAGGAAGTTACCCTGATGGCAAGACGTAACTCTGTGGCCCAGCTTCGCCTCACCCTCCCTTTCCCACTCCAATGCCACTATGCTCTCCTGAAGCCCTCTCACCGGAATATCGAAGAGGATCCCCCCCCCCTCGGTCCAGCGGGGGTCCTGCTGTGGATTGGGCTGAGGACCGTAGTGCCGTGGGTGCTCGGTTGCGAATGAGTCGAGTCTCAGTATGGATGGAGGGGCTGTGTCAGGTGGAAGTACGTGCCTGGAAATAAGAGGATCAGGTGACTTAGGGGACGGGTATGCACTAATTCACTCTCTCCCTGGGGCCGTGCATGGAGAGGCGAGAGTGCCTCAGCCTGCGACATGGCCATAAAAACTGGCAAGTGCCAATAGTCTTCAGCAGGTATAGTGAACTCCTTCTCCTCTGTCCTTGGAGACCAAAACAGTATTGGGGTCGGGAGGGTAGGTAGTGGGTGTGGCTTGTAGGTGGGGACTCAGGTGAGAGCGGGTGACTGGCCGGAGCATGCTCTCGCTTTATTCCCCCACTTCCCCCCGGGCTCCTACATTCTATTCTTTTTTTTTTATATATATAATTTTTTTTTTTGAGTTTTCAATCAACAGAACAACAATTAGAAACAAAAAAGAACAGTTTCAGTAGACCCGCCCCATCCACATCCCAACAAAGTCATGGCAAGAAACAACTGGACAACATCGCAACTAATAAGATTGGTCAGACAAGGGCAGGCCCACCTATCACAACAACACAAGAAGACTACACCACAGACTAGTCCATTCACCCACGCACAGCCATTCACACCCTAGGAGCTCCTATGCCCATCTAGCCATTCTACGTCTGAGAGGCTCCCCGAACTGGGGGATCAGTAGATACGTCCAACAACAACCATGGTATCCAGACTTTGTCAAATTTTGTTGGGCATTTCCTGCTGACATAAAGTGCATGGTACAGGGGGACGTATTTGTTGACTAGGGCTATCCACCTGGCCAGAGGGGGCCACATCCTTCCATGCCATCACTATTACTTTGCGCTTACAAAACAAAAGGAAGCTTATCAAAATGCGTCTATAGGAGCCCGTCATCAACCCATTAATGACCCCCAGCAGACATGCGTTTGGCGTTAAAACCAAGGGAAATTCCAAGGAATCCGACAAGAACGTCATTACCTTCCTCCAAAAGGGTACTACACAAGAGCAAGTCCAAACCGCATGTAGAAAGGTACCTCTCTCACTCCCACACCTAAAACAGACCTCCGATCCTGAGACCCCCATCCTATGCAGTCTCACTGGAGTGTAGTACAAACGGAGGACAAACCTGGATTGGATTAGCATGTCCCGAGCACTAACAACTGTAGCATAATATGTTTTAACAACCTCCTTCCACATATCCTCTGAAAGACTGGGGATATCTTCAACCCACTTCAACTGCGTCACAGCAAAGGGTCCGGACTAGACATGTGCAATTCGGTTTGGCACGAATGTCTAATTTACCGAATATTACCGTTTTCGGGCATTCGGACCAATCCGAATGCATGAAAACATATTTTGAACATTCCCGAATAGCCACGATAATGCGAATAGCAAAATAACGAATGCATTCGTTATTTCCCGAATGCATACGGTAAATAACGAATGCATTCGTTATCTGTAAACGAACGTAAAGAATTCATTCTAATAACAAAGGTAATAAAAAGGATACAGATACAGTTTGATTTTTCGGACACATTCGGTATTCGGGTACATTCGGTAAATCTTTTTATTCTTTTTTGGACTTTAGCGATCCTAAGAAATTATGGAGATACCTTTTTTTATTAAAACTTCGTAGGGTACCATAAAAAAATAATAATAAAAAAGATACAGTAGTGGTGGAAAAAATTGTATCTTACGAAATGTATCTTTTTTATTATGAAATGTTTATTAATTTTTAAACAGGGATCAATTTATGTGAGCGGGTAAAGCACTAAAAATGTAGCCGACAATAATAAAAATGTAATGTGTGCGTGTTTTTAACTTTTTTAATAACATTTTTTAGGTAGTACTACTACTTCCAGCATGGAACACACTCTTCCATGATGGGGGTAGTAGTTACCTGTTCTAATTGACAGATCGCCGGGGTCCCTTGCATAATGTATAGATGCGGCGGCTGCTCTTCTATGGTCCCCTGCACTCACATATATATACACATATTCATATTTCCCGCAGAGCTGTGATTGGCCAGATGGTTCCAGCCAATCACAGCTCTCTGTGAGAAATAGGAATATGTGTATATATACGACCGTGCAGGGGACCATAGGAGAGCGGCCGCCGCATCCATACATTATACAGGAGCATCACCGCGGGTGTCAGGAGTGATACCCGCAGTGATCTTTCCTTTACTACAAGTACTACTACTCCCAACATGGAGTACACTCTGCTCCATGCTGGGAGCTGTAGTACCTGCATTAATAGACAGATCGCAGTGGGTGTCAGAAGTTACACTCGCTGCAATATGTCTATTAATGCAGGTACTACAGCTCCCAGCATGGAGCAGAGTGTGCTCCATGTTGGGAGTATTAGTACCTGCAGTAAGGGACAGATCCCAGCGGATGTCACTTCTCCTGACACCCGCTGCGATCGTCCTTATGTGAATGTCGGGATCAGCTGTTCTCAAGGCTACAGAGCCGGGAGAACAGCTGACCCTGAGCCGTAGGTATACATGTTATATCTACTGCCCAGCAAGAACTTACAGTGAGCCTGCAATGTGTATACAGTATACACATTGCTGGCTCACTTAACCCCTTGCTGAGCTGTGCGCTATTCGCAAGCCCAGCAAGGGAAGAGTTAACTTACACTGCTGGACAGTGTAGGTTAACCCTTTGGGCGGTATACACTATATACAGCTATCTATAGATAGCTGTATATAGTGTATACAGAAGATGAAGTCCGCTTACTTCCCTCGAGTACCGGGCAGGTCCGTGTAGCTCCACCCCTTAGTTATGTCATTAGGGGGTGGAGCTACAGAAGGGAACAAGGCTAGTTAATCTGAAGCTCTGTTCACATTGTCTGTTTTGTATAATGTGAACAGACCCTTCTGGCAGTGTCTACCCAGACAGGGAGACTCCAGCTGTTGCTAAACTACAACTCCCAGCATGCCCAGATAGCCAAAGGCTGTCTGGGCATGCTGGGAGTTGTAGTTTTGCACCAATTGGTGGCTCCCTGTTTGGGTAGACATTGCATCATGGGTGCTCTCCCCAGCGGACAGTGCCAGAAATGTCATAACCAATTTTATGTATTTTTTTTCTTCTCGTTTCAGATCCGTGTATGCAGAGGATTACTGCGGATTCGATGGATTCCGGCGGATTATTTTTTTTTCTTTTAATAAAATGGTTAACGGGGGCTGTGGGGGAGTGTTTTTTTAAATAAAATAATTTTTCCAATGTGTTGTGTGTTTTTTTAATTGAATTTTCAGGGTTAGTAGTGGAAGCTGGTCTTATTGACTGAATCCATTACTAAGCCAGGGCTTAGTGCTAGCCCCAAAAACAGCTGGCGCTAACCACCAATTATTACCCCCGGTACCCACCGCCACAGGGGTGCCGGGAAGAGCCGGTATCAACAGGCCCGGAGTGTCAAAAATTAATGCAAAGAGAAAAAAACAGCCAAAGGTGCGCCCCTGGGTGAGGACCGTATGGAAAGATGAATCCAGGTAAAAGAAAAGATGGGTCCTTACCCTTGGGTGTTGCGCTAAGAGCACAACACCTCCAATAGCGTCTGAGATAGAGGAAAGCCGGACAGCTGCCACAAGGAACTTCCCGGAGTGACGTCAGTCTCACCGGTAGCAGAACAACAAGAGAAGGAATAAAAAACGCGTTCCTCAATTAAGGCGCTGGTCCGTGGGTACATTTAAATGTTTAATTATGACATATAAAGCAACGCGTTTCAACCCCGGACAGGGGTCTTCATCAGGCATAAATGCCTGATGAAGACCCCTGTCCGGGATTGAAACGTGTTGCTTTATATGTCATAATTAAACATTTAAATGTACCCACGGACCAGTGCCTTCATTGAGGAACACGTTTTTTATTCCTTCTCTTGGAGCTCCTGGGCCTAGGCGGTAACAGGCTGGCGTTATTTAGGCTGGGGAGGGCCAGTAACAATGGTCCTCGCCCACCCTGGTAACGTCAGGCTGTTGCTGTTTGGTTGGTATCTGGCTGAGAATGAAAATACGGGGAACCCTATGCTTTTTTTATTTATTTATTTAAATGAAAAAAAAAACGTATGGGGTTCCCCGTATTTTTATTCTCAGCACAATACCAACCAAACAGCAACAGCCTGACGTTAGCATGGTGGGCGAGGACCATTGTTACTGGCCCTCCCCAGCCTAAATAAAGCCAGCCTGTTACCGCCTAGGCCCAGGAGCGCCATTTTTGACGCTCTTCCCGGCACCCCTGTGGAAGTGGGTACCGGGGTAATAATTGGGGGTTAGCGCTAGCTGTTTTTGGGGCTAGCACTAAGCCCTGGATTTGTAATGGATTCAGTCAATAAGACCAGCTTCCACTACTAACCCTGAAAATTCAGTAAAAAAAATACACAAAACATTGGAAAAATTATTTTATTTAAAAAAACACTCCCCCACAGCCCTCGTTAACCATTTTATTACAAGAAAAAAATAAAATAATCCGCCGTAATCCATTGAATCCGCAGTAATCCTCTGCATACACGGATCTGAAACGAGAAAAAAAAAACACAAAAAATTGGTTATGACATTTCTGGCGCTGTCCGCTGTGGAGAGCACCCATGATGCAATGTCTACCCAAACAGGGAGCCACCAATTGGTGCAAAACTACAACTCCCAGCATGCCCAGACAGCCTTTGGCTGTCTGGGCATGCTGGGAGTTGTAGTTTAGAAACAGCTGGAGTCTCCCTGTCAGGGTGGACACTGCCAGAAGGGTCTGTTCACATTATACAAAACGGACAATATGAACAGAGCTTCAGATTAACTAGCCTTGTTCCCTTCTGTAGCTCCACCCCCTTATGACATCATCACTAGGGGGCGGAGCTACACAGACCTGCCCAGTACTCGAGGGAAGTAAGCGGGCTTCGTTTTCTGTATACACTATATACAGCTATCTATAGATAGCTGTATATAGTGTATACCGCCCAAAAGGTTAACCTACACTGTCCAGCAGTGTAAGTTAACTCTTCCCTTGCTGGGCTTGCGCATAGCACACAACTCAGCAAGGGGTTAAGTGAGCCAGCAATGTGTATACTGTTTACACATTGCAGGCTCACTGTAAGTTCTTGCTGGGCAGTAGATATACGATGTATACCTAAGGCTCAGCGTCAGCTGTTCTCCCGGCTCTGTAGCCCTGAGAACAGCTGATCCCGACATTCACATAAGGACAATCGCAGCGGGTGTCAGGAGGAGTGACGTCCGCTGGGTTCTGTTCCTTTCTGCAGGTACTAATACTCCCAACATGGAGCACACTCTGCTCCATGCTGGGAGCTGTAGTACCTGCATTAATAGACATCGCAGCGAGTGTAACTTCTGACACCCGCTGTGATCTGTCTATTAATGCAGGTACTACAGCTCCCAGCATGGAGCAGAGTGTACTCCATGTTGGGAGTAGTAGTACTTGTAGTAAAGGAAAGATCACTGCAGGTATCACTCCTGACACCCGCGGTGATGCTCCTGTATAATGTATAGATGCGGCGGCCGCTCTCCTATTGTTCCCTGCACGGCCGTATATATACACATATTCC